>NC_089491.1:393089325-393390397 GCF_036850765.1 Saccopteryx bilineata | reverse complement strand
GGTCCCCGATCTGCGGGACGAGATCCTGGTGCAGCTGGCCAACCAGGTGTGGCGGAATCCCAGCGCCCACAACGCTGAGCGGGGCTGGCTCCTGCTGGCCGCCTGCCTCAGTGGCTTTGCGCCTTCCTCACGCCTCAGCAAGTACCTGCTCAAGTGAGTGGAGTCGGGTGGGGGCTGGGGTGAGGCCAGGGGCGTGACACTAGGGGTCAGGAGTGAGGTCTCTCTGTGCACGGGTGCTCAGGCACAGACGCCAGTTAGGAGCTGCTCTCTGTGTCTCCACCAGACTTACCGAGGAGGGTGGGAATCGGGTGAGGTTGGATCAAGGACTTCCGGACTCAGCAGGTGGCAAGGCCAGGCAGTGGGCATGATTTGGGATTGAGACACTGACCTTTCACCACAGGGGGAGATCGTGGGGTCTTTAGAAGAATAGACTCTGACGGCCAGTGACAACCATATCAGAGCTGGGTGACCTCGGGCATGTGATTTAGCCTCACTGAGCCTCAGTTTCCCCTGTCTACCACGGGGACAGTCAGAGCACCTACTCCCCCCCACCCCCAAAGTTGGAATCGGGAGGCAGAGGGACAGACCCCTGCTTGTACCCAACTGGGATCCACCCGGCACGCCCACCGGGGGGGATGCTCTGCCCATCTGGGGCGTTGCTCTGTCGCCACCAGAGCCATTCTAGCACCTGAGGGCAGAGGCCACAGAGCCATCCTCAGCACCTGGGCCAACTTTGCCCCAATGAAGCCGTGGCTGCAGGAGGGGAAGAGAGAGAGAGAGAAAGGAGAGGGGGAAGGGTGGAGAAGCAGATGGGCTCTTCTCCTGTGTGCCCTGGTCGGGAATCGAACCCGGGACTTCCATACACCAGGCTGACCCTCTACCCCTGAGCCAACTGGCCAGGGCTCAGAGCACCTGCTTTATAGGCTGTGTCAGGGTGCATGCGAAGGGCTTAGAGCAGAGGCGGGCGTGTGGTGAGGGATATGTGAGGACAGACAGCCGTCGTCAGCATCCTGAGGGGGTCGGGGCTGGGGTCACCCTGCTGGGTTCTAAGGCTGATCTGCAAGGAATAGAGGCTCAGACAGGCCCCAGGTGTGGATCCCAGCTGCATGGCATGAGGCAAGCCATGGCTCCTCTCTGAACTTCCCTCCTTACCTATAAACTGGGGGTGGTGGCAGGAGTCACCTTCCAGGGTGGCTCTGAGCTGCAGAGTGTGCCGAGGTCGCCCAGCCACGGGCAGGAGGTGGGCGGCTCACTGGCCGGTAGGAGAGGGGCTCTCCGGCCTGCCCAGGGCTTCCTGTGGGCACAGCTATGGGCTCCGTTTTATAGACACTCTGGTCCTGTCCCACTGCTGCTCTGGGCCACGTCCCTCAGCAGTTGGGAGGGGACAGGGAGCCAGGCATGAGAAACGCCGGCCACCGGCAGAGGTCAAACTCATGGGTCCTGGGTCAAGCTGACCCCTCTCAGCTGTCTCGTGTACAGGCGAGAACTTGGCACCAGGCCCAGAGAGGACGGATAACCAGCCAGGGGTGCCGGGTGGAGGGTGGAGCCCCCCAGAGTCCTGCTTCTTGCCCACACGGTGCTGCAGACCCCACCCTGCCAGTGACAGGGTGGGTCCAGGGGGGCCATCCTGGACCCTCAGAGGTCTGTCCTCGGACCTCCATGCTGGTCTGAGATCCTTCTGGGCTGTGGCTCAGGACACGCCTTCATTTTCGGCCACTCCTCAGAACGCTGGGCTCCAACGAGTCGTCCCCCGCCCCCGCCCCGGGGCTGGCCTCAGCTCCTTCTTCCTGGCTCTCACTCCCCGCAGGTTTGTGTCTGATTATGGACGGCACGGCTTCCAGGCCGTGTGCCAACATCGCCTCATGCAGGCCATGGGCCGGGCACAGCAGCAGGGCTCCGTGGCGGCCCGCACCTTCCCTCCGACCCAGCTCGAGTGGACAGCCACCCAGGAGAAGGCCAGCATGGCTCTGGACGTGGGCTGCTTCAACGGTGAGCTGCCCTCCCTTCCTGCCTCCGGCGGGGGCCCCTGGAGTCTGCTGGCCCCGTGAGGCCCTGAGGTCAGAAGACACCACAGGAGGTTGTAGAGCTGGGCAGGGGCCCGGTGGATGTGGCCCTGGGAACCCTGGGGAGAGGTCTTGGAGTGGGTGTGGGGTGGACCTGGGATGTGGGAGCAGAGCTTGGGGCAGGGACGACACAGACCCAGGGTCCTGGGCAGGTGGGAGAAGCCCGAGCACGGGAAGCAGGCAGGAAGCAGCAGTGAGACCCCTGTGGGCAGAGTCCCAGGCTGAGCCCAGCACCCGCTCTCGTCCCAGGTGACCAGTTCTCCTGCCCAGTGCACTCCTGGAGCACGGGGGAAGAGGTGGCTGGAGACATCCTGAGACACAGGTTGGCTCCCGGGGTGCCCTGTCCAGCACACCCTTGTATACCTGGGAAGGAAGGAGGGAAGGGAAGGGAGAGGGAGGGCAAGGAGGGAGGGGGGAGGGGGAAGGAGGCTAGGTTCCCCCCAGAGGGCCCCACGGGGTCCACCCTGGTCCCGCGTGGCATCTGACTCACAGCCCAGAGTCCCTGTGGGGAGTCCCTCTTGCCGTCGTCCCTCATTCATGGCCCTTCCTGTGCTGTCACCAGGGGGCTGGCGGATGGCTGGCGGGGCTGGACCGTGGCTATGAAGAACGGGGTCCAATGGGCAGAGCTGGCAGGCCACGACTACGTGCTGGACCTGGTGTCGGACCTGGAGCTGCTGAGGGACTTCCCACGGCAGAAGTCCTACTTCATTGTGGGTGCAGAAGGGCCCGTGGCCACCAGGGGCGGCCCGAGAGCGTAGGTGGCTACCTGGGCCCTTCCTCCAGGGGGCCGCACCCAGCACAAGACTGCCCCCCTGGGCTGCTGGGAGAGGCTGAGCTCTGAACTTACGCTTCAAGGTTCTGGGGAGGTGGGGCTTACCAGAGGGCCCTGCCTTTAAAGAGAGAGAGACAGAGCCCTAGCCAGTTGGCTCAGTGGTAGAGCGTCGGCCTGGCATGCAGAAGTCCCGGGTTCGATTCCCAGCCGGGGCACACAGGAGAAGCGCCCATCTGCTTCTCCACCCCTCCCCCTCTTCTTCCTCTCTGTCTCTCTCTTCCCCTCCCGCAGCTGAGGCTCCATTGGAGCAAAGATGGCCCGGGCGCTGGGGATGGCTCCTTGGCCTCTGCCCCAGGCGCTAGAATGACTCTGGTCGCAACAGAGTGACGCCCCGGAGGGGCAGAGCATCGCCCCCTGGTGGGCAGAGCGTCGCCCCTGGTGGGCGTGCTGGGTGGATCCCGGTCGGGCGCATGTGGGAGTCTGTCTGACTGTCTCTCCCTGTTTCCAGCTTCAGAAAAATACAAAAAAAAAAAAAAAAAAAGAGAGAGAGACATTCAATTCCGGGGTACAGAGGAGAATATTGGGGGGGTGCTGGGAGGGCTGCTGGCTCCTCTGGGTTCAGATGCCCCGTGTCCCCCCTCCCCACAGAGTGTTTGGGAACAGCTGGGACTCGGACGAGGACGCGCCCACTAGGCCCCAGACACTGGGGCGCGTGCCCAAAGTGGCCGACTCCAGTGGGTACTGCAGCCACAATGAGAACAGTACAGACGGGGAACCGGAGGCCCAGAGAGGGCCAAGAACCCACCAAGGTGAACCAGCCGTGGCCACTTTCTCTGTTCGGTGTGGGGAGGGGACCTGGGGGCTGTGAGAGGAGATTAGCAGGGAAAAAAAAGTGACTTTGGTGTGTCTCTCCCCGCCACACCCCGCCCCACTGCCAGACCTGGACAGCCTTGGAGAGCCCGCTGTGTCCCACAAGGGACTGGACTGCTACCTGGACAGCCTCTTCGACCCCGTGTTGTCCTACGGGGATGCGGTAAGGATGGGGCGGGTGTTCGCCGACAGCAGGCTCATCACGTACATAGCAAGTCACATATACCTACCGGGTGACACAGGCAGGGCCGTGGGGTGGCATGTCTCAGCTGGGGACCCAGCGAAGGATGGGGTGTCCTCTCAGCTAGAGGTGCTTCCGGACAGAGGCCCAGGACTGCTCGCCATGTCCCGTGGAAGGCAGTCCCCTCGGGCCCTCATGCTCACTCTGAGGACCCCCACGAGCCTCTCTGTGGCATGATGTGCGGCCCCGAGCAGGGCCGAGCCCCTGTCTTTGAGCTTCTGTTGACCTCTCTGTGGAAGTGGGGTGGTGAGCTGGGAGCTTGCCAGGTGGAGGGGGAGTGGACACGGCAGAGGCTGGGCCAGCAGCAGACACCGGTGGGTGGGAGGCCCCCAGTATGGAGGCGACGGCGGTGTCGGGTGCCCGTTGCCTGGGAACCTCGGGAGGACAGCACTGAGGCGGTCACTCGAGCCCTTGGCTGCCCCTAGGACCTGGAGAAGCCGACCACCATCGCCTACCGCATGAAAGGGGGAGGCCAGCCTGCAGGAGGCGGCGGCAGCGGCACCGAAGACACCCCCAAGAGACCCCCAGAGCCAAAGCCAAGTCAGTGCCTTCCCAGGGTGGGGGCCCCTCCTGCTTCTCCGAGGTCCTGCCCGTGCTAAACGGGAGGCAGCCACGGGCATGGTGGAGGCGGGGTAACTGTGAGGTGGGGGGACTGTGGCAGGGAATCCCCGTTTCCCTCACCCCGGGCCCCCTGCCCTGGCTCCCCCCAGTCCCGGGCCTGGATGCCTCCACGCTGGCTCTACAGCAGGCCTTCATCCACAAGCAGGCCATGCTGCTGGTGAGTGCAAAGACACTGCGGCCGTGGGGGGCTGGGGGCGTGCCCAGAGCCCGTGCCTGCCTGGTCATCGGCACCACCCCTCCCCAGGCCAGGGAGATGACCCTGCAGGCCATGGCACTCCAGCAGCAGCCCCTGAGTCCCGTCCCGAGGCCCTTGCCCCCCGAGGTGAGCCTGGCCCGCCCAGGTGAGTGCTGTGCTGCTCCAGGGTCTCGGTGTGCCTCTCTGAGCCAGGACCCCCACTGCCCGTCCTGGGGGACACGGGGCTCCTGGGAGCAAGCCGGCGGGTCCCGGGGAGCTCACCTCACACCCTGCTCTCTGCAGAAACCCCTAGCACCAGAGGCACGGCCCAAGTTCATAGGCACTGGACCCCCGGCCAAGCCCGTGCTGCTGCGCTCCACGTCTAAGCCCTTGACCCCGGCCCCTCTGGCCAAGGCCCCGAAGCTCCCCACGAAGCCTGTGGCTGCCCCCATTCTAGCTCAGGACCGGGCATCTCCAGAAACCAGTGAGTGTCCTGTCCCCGCTGGAATGGGGGCAGGAGCCTCCCAGAGTGGGACTGGGAGGGGTGTGGTCTCCCTCGGCCCCCCACCCTCACCCCTTGCCCACAGCTTTGCCCTGCCCAGAGCTGGTCCGGTACTCAACCCTCAACTCGGAGCACTTCCCACAGCCCACCCAGCAGATCAAGAACATCGTGCGGCAGTACCAGCAGCCGCCCCCGGGAGGCCAGCCCAAGGCCCTCAGGTCAGCCCTGCCCCTCCCCCAGCCCCCGGACAGGCGGCCTCCTCCCTCAGCCTGAGTGCCCAGCAGTGTGTGGGGGAGGAAGTCTAGTTGTGCAGATGGTCCACATGGTCCCCTTGGGCAGAGGGGAGGCCCGGACCGCTGTCTAGGGTTGTGCTGTGTGACCTCAGACCAGTCTCGGATGCGACTCTCTCTCTGGGTCCTGGTTTACAATGTCGGGGGTGGAGGGAGAGGGTCCTGACTGTAGGGACTTGTGATGGGGAGGAGGAGCTCAGTGTCCAACCCACCAGGAAGGACGGCGGGAGGGTGTTTGTGAAGCGGCCGGACCCCCACGAGGAAGCCCTGATGATCCTGAAGGGGCAGATGAGCCACATGGCGGCGGCACCTGGCACCCAGGTGAGGGGCCGGACCCGGCTGGGCCCCGGGCAGAATGGAAGGCCAAGTGAGGCCTCCGTGGGAGCAATGCCCCCTCCAGTGGCCCAGCTGCGCCCCCTGAGCACTCTCCTTGGGGTGGGGACAGGTGCCCAGAGAGACCGTGGCCCTGGTGAAGCCAGTGACCAGTGCACCAAGGCCGTCCGTGGGGCCCACTCCTGGTGAGGAGCTGGGAGAAAGGAGGGAGGGACAGGGAGGTGGGTGCCACACGTGAGTACACCTGTGTGAGCACAGGTGAGTCTCTTATCTGTGTGTCAGTGGCATGTGTGTCCGTGTCCCGAACCCGTGCAGACCTACTGTGTGGGCGTATGTGTGATTATCTCAGCACTTACCTAACACCGATTTCAGGCCGGGCCCACCTTGGCCTCACCGGATCGTCACTGAAACCCTTTGACACGGTACCCTCTGTACCTACAGATGTTACAGAAGGGGAGACGGAGGCACAGAGAGGTTAAACGACTTGCCCAAGATCACACAGCTCAAACGTGGCAGACCAGGGATCTAGATCCTGGCCTTCTGACATCACAATTGGAGCCCTAACCTCATCCTTTGCCTCCTGCTAGCCACAGTGATCTTAAGGGTTATAAATCAGCTCGCATCGAGTCCCTGGCAGAAACACTCCAGTGGCTCTGAGAAGAGGCTCCGTACTCCTCACTGTGGCCTGTGAGGTCCACCCACCTCCCCAACTCTGTCTGCTCTCACTTCCCCCTCTCCACACACTCTGTTCCTCAGGGCTCCTGGAACATGCCAAACCCATTCCTGCCTCAGGGCCTTTGCACTTGCTGTTCCTTTTGCCTAGAATGCTCTTCTCAAAACAGACCTTTGCATGCCTGGCCCCTTCTTATCATTTACTTCTCAAAACATCACCTTCTCAGAGAGGTCTCCCAGACCACCCAGACTCAAGGACCCTCACAGACCTAGCCCCCAGACTCTTTTTTTCCTAAATCGCCCAGTTTTATTTCCACGCTGTGGCTCCCAGCACTGAGAGCTTTGGTCATTTTCGAATTCTCTGTTTCGCCCACACCTCTGCCAGGAGACTCTAAACTCAAGGTGGGCGCCTTGTTTATCCTGGTCATGGTGACAACCCCAGCCCCCCGCACAGGCCTGCCTACACAAGGTGCTTCCGTTATGGAGGGTTGAGCTGTAGGAGGGTTCCTGTGTACATGTGATTGGGTGTGTCTGTGGCCAGGGGTGTGGACTAGATACTGCTCTGTCCCCCCTCAAGTCTCCCCAATGTTGCTGTGCTCCCCAGTGCTGCCTTCGAGGTCGCTGGAGCCTGCTGAGGATCCTGTGCAGACACAGCTACACCGCCTCCTGAACCCCAACTTCTATGGCTACCAGGACCCCCCCTGGCAGATCTTCCTGCGCAAAGAGGTGCCTGGAGCCAGGGGAGGAGCGGAGTAGGGGCAGAGGGGCCCACCTGGACTGGAGAACCAGATCAGGGTGCAGCTGAGCTAGGGCTCCGGCAGCTGGTGCAAAGCGGGGCTCCGGCAGCTGGTACAAAGCGGGGCTCTACCTAGGGCCGAGGGGGCGTTCGGAGGGTCCTCACCGAAGGCATCTTGCACCCCCACACACAGGTGTTTTACCCAAAGGACAGCTATAGCCACCCTGTGCAACTAGATCTCCTGTTCCGGCAGGTGAGGTCCTCTCTTCCCTTTCTGCCTCAGTGGACTCGGCAGGGCTATAATGGGCCCGTGGACTCGCTGTCTGAAAATTCTGCTGCTGCCCTCTTGGAGTTGGTGGGGTTCTTGACCGTGGTGGGTGTGGATGGGAAGCTGTCCTACTGGGTCCCCCACCTCCATGAATGATCACGATCAACAAGCCCACCATCCCACCTGACCAGACTCACAGTTTGTCTGAGCTCAATGGGGCCCCAACGTCAAAAATCCAAGTCCCAGCCCTGGCCGGTTGGCTCAGTGGTAGAGCGTCGGCCTGGCATGCAGGAGTCCCAGGTTCGATTCCCGGCCAGGGCACACAGGAGAAGCGCCCATCTACTTCTCCACCCCTCCCCCTCTCCTTCCTCTCTATCTCACTCTTCCCCTCCCGCAGCCAAGGCTCCATTGGAGAAGAGTTGGCCCGGGCACTGAGGATGGCTCTGTGGCTTCTGCCTCAGGCGCTAGAATGGCTCTGGTTGCAACGGAGCAATAGCCCCAGATGGGCAGAGCATCGCCCCCTGGTGGGCATGCCGGGTGGATCCCGGTCGGGTGCATGCGGGAGTCTGACTACCTCTCCATTTCCAACTTCAGAAAAATACAAAAAAAAAAAAAATCCAAGTCTTGCTGCCTAGATGAGGAAACTGAGGCCTGAGTGGGGAGCATAGCTTGTAGAGAGAAAGGAAGGAGAGGGTCCTTGTTAGTGGGGTCTGATTGACCCAGATGACCCCACAGCTGCATAAGTGGGGCCCCCTCACCCACACCTCCCGGAATCGCCCCGCCTGTCCAGCCTGGGCTCCCAGCTGGGGGCGTCCCTTGGGCCACCTGCATCGCGGCTCCTTCCCACAGATCCTGCACGACACCTTCTCCGAGGCCTGCCTGCGTATCTCCGAGGAGGAAAGGCTCAAGATGAAGGCCTTGTTTGGTACCACGGAGGGGGGTGGGGGCAGGAGAGGGTGAGCCTCGCCCCACTCACCTCCCAGACTCCCCTCCTTGCTCGGCTGCTGGTCTCTCCCATTGCCAGACGACAGGTTTGAGGTCGGCTCTGCCTGAGCCGTCCTGTCTGTCCCTGGATAGACCGGTTTCCCAGTCTGGACACCAGCAACATCATGGACCCATACCTTCTTGCTGAGTGTCAGCCCCCCTCCCTGCCAGGAAGGCCGGCAGGAGATGCAGGTGGGGAGGGTCCTAACCCTACCCTGTGTCCCTCAGCCCAGAACCAGCTGGACAGGCAGCGGCCCCTGGTGACAGAGAGCGTGAAGCGAGCTGTGGTCAGCACCGCCCGTGACAGCTGGGAGGTCTACTTCTCCCGCCTCTTCCCCGCCACGGTGCGAGCCACACCCGCCCACCTCCCGCCCACCTCCCGCCCACCTCCCGCCCACCTCCCTGCCCCGCCCCGCCCAACCCCAGCCCTGCCCACCTCCCCGCCCAGCCCAAGCCCCACCCACCTCCCGCCCACCCCCAGCCCCAGCCCGGGGGCTTTACGGACCAGGCTGGAAGACCGTCCTCCTACACCTTTATCTCCACCCCAGGGCAGCGTGGGGACTGGCGTGCAGATCCTGGCTGTGTCTCACACGGGCATCAAACTCCTGCAAATGGTCAGGGGCAGCCGCGAGACCAGCGGGCAGTTGCGGGTCCTCCGCACATACAGGTGACTGGGCACAGGACGAAGGTGGGGTGAGCTGTGCGCTGGGGCACGGACTGGCATCAGCGTCTCGTCGCTGTCTCTTTCCACAGCCCATTACTGAGCGCAGTTACTGTGCCAGGCCGGCTGCGTGCCAAGCCCCTTCATCCATCCCACTTCACAGGTGGGGAAACAGGCTCAGGGAGAGAAGGTGCCTGTCTCAGGTCACATAGCCAGGAAATAGATGAGCTAGGAGCCCACCTTGCCATCCTGCCCCCTGACCGCACCCCAGCCCTGCCCACCCTGCCCTAACACAGCTCACGGCAGTGCAGCTAGGGTGTCCTCAACAACCAAGTTCCCGCGCAGAACGGAAGGGAAGGGGCGCTCCAGCGTGAGAGCTTCCCACTGAGCTCTCCAGCCCCTCCTGGCCAGCGGACCTCTCTGTCCTCCACAGCACAGGGCAGAAACACAGGCTGGCTCACCCTTGAGCGAAAAGCTCCTTGCTTCGAAAGATGGAGGGAATTCAGTCAATGAGCGAAAAATAGATTTGTCTAGGCCAGGGGTCCCCAAACTATGGCCCGCGGGCCACATGCGCCCCCCCCCGAGGCCATTTATCCGGCCCCCACTGTACTTCCGGAAGGGGCACCTCTTTCATTGGTGGTCAGTGAGAGGAGCACATACCACTTGTTACGGCTAGCAGTGACAAATATGGAACCGGATATTGACCATCTCATTAGCCAAAAGCAGGCCCATAGTTCCCATTGAAATACTGGTCAGCTTGTTGATTTAAATTTACTTGTTCTTTATTTTAAATATTGTATTTGTTCCTGTTTTTTTTTTTTTTAACTTTAAAATAAGATATGTGCAGTGTGCATAGGGATTTGTTCATAGCTTTTTTTTATAATCCGGCCCTCCAATGGTCTGAGGGACAGTGAACTGGCTCCCTGTGTAAAAAGTTTGGGGACCCCTGGTCTAGGCAGAACCTGGGAGATTGGATCCAGAGGCAAATAAGTAAATAATTCAATAGCCTGACCAGGCGGTGGCACAGTGAATAGAGTGTCGGACTAGGATGTAGAGGACCCAGGTTTGAAACTCTGAGGTCACTGGCTTGAGCCCAAGGTCGCTGGCTTGAGCAAGGGGTCACTCACTCTTCTGTAGCCCCCTGGTCTACAGCAGACACATATAAGAAAGCAACCGTCGGCCCTGGCCGGTTGGCTCAGTGGTAGAGCATTGGCCTGGCGTGCAAGGGGTCCTGGGTTCGATTCCTGGCCAGGGCACACAGGAGAGGCACCCATCTGCTTCTCCACCCCTCCCCCTCTCCTTCCTCTCTGTCTCTCTTCCCCTCCCGCAGCCAAGGCTCCATTGGAGCAAAGATGGCCCGGGCGCTGGGGATGGCTCCTTGGCCTCTGCCCCAGGCGCTAGAGTGGCTCTGGTCACAATAGAGCGACGCCCCCTGGTGGGCAAAGCGTGGCCCCCTGGTGGGCGTGCCAGGTGGATCCCGGTCGGGCACATGCGGGAGTCTGTCTGTCTCTCCCAGTTTCCAGCTTCGGAAAAATACAAAAAAAAAAAAAAAGAAAGCAACCGTCGAACAACTAACCGTTCATTGAACACACTGCTGCAATGAAAAACTTGTGTTTCTCATCTCTCTCCCTTCCTGTCTGTCTGTCTCTATCTGTCCCTCTCTGTGTCTCTGTCAAAAAAAAAAAAAAAAAAAAAAAAAAAAAGGCCTGACCTGTGGTGGCGCAATGGATAAAGCGTCAACCTGGAAACACTGAGGTTGCCGGTTCAAAACCCTGGCTTGCCTGGTCAAGGCACATATGGGAGTTGATGCTTCCTGCTCCTCCCCCTTCTCTTTCTCTCTCTCTCTCTCTCTCTCCCCCCCCCTAAAATGAATTAAAAAAATAAATAAATAAGTGAATAGCAGAGCGTGGGGAGGAACTGGAATGTGGTTGTGCCCAGGGTCCTAGGCAAGGAGTAGGGGCTACTACAGAGTGATCAGGGAGGGGAGGCTGGGGAAGCCCCTTGGGTGTCCTGGGGGGTGCTGTGCAGTGGTGCTGGGGTTCTGGGATGGGATGGGGCAGGGGCAGAGGAGCAGGAGGGGTGGAGTCCATGGGGTCCTCCCTCGGGTCCTGGGCTCCTGCCCTCATGCTGCCGCCCCACCCTCCAGCTTCGCAGATATCCTGTTTGTGACCATCCCATCCCAGAACATGCTGGAGTTCAACCTGGCCAGCGAGAAGGTCATCCTCTTCTCCGCCCGGGCTCACCAGGTCAAGACCCTGGTGGACGACTTCATCCTGGAGCTGAAGAAGGTCAGGGTCTTCCCACAGATGCCCCTCACCCCCACCGGGCACCCAGGGCCAAGAACAGGGCTTCTCCCACCCGCCCCAAATGCAGACCAACCACACCTGTCTGGGCCGTACAGGTGTGTGTGTGTGTGTGTGTGTGTGAGAGAGAGAGAGAGAGAGAGAGAGTGGCCAGGACCGTAGACCGCTGTGGGCCTCAGGCCTTGGCACAGGCTTTGCCCTCCACTGGGGATGTCCTGTTGCCTGGGCCTGCTCCTTCCAAACCTCTACTGATGCCCTCAGCAAGGGCTCCATGCACCTGCTCTGAGCTCTGTAGCCGTGGCATTCCTCCCCTCCCGCGGTGACTGCTGCCCGCCACTGCTTAGTGCAACGGCAGTGTCCACCCCCCACCCAAGAACAGGGCCTCTCTGCCTCAGGCCCAGCCTCTGGCCTCCGTAGGGAAGCTTTGGATAAGGGCTAGAGGGCGTAAGGCATATCCATCCACGTGCTCTAACATCCACCTGTGTTCATCACACCCAGGCCTCTAACCCTCTGCAAGGCCACCCCTGCTACTGGGGAAGCCCCACCTTCCTCCACCCAGAAAATGTTCTCTGACAGAGCTGGGAGGAATGCCTGTGGATGTGAGGGGCGGGGCAGGACAGGGAGAGAGGGCTGGCCCCAGGCCTCCGGGCGGGGTGGGAAGGGACTGTGGCCCTTCACCCTGCCCCTGGCTGACCCAGGGCTCAGACTATGTGGTTGCTGTGAGGAACTTCCTGCCTGAGGACCCGTCCCTGCTGACCTTCCACAAGGGTGACATCATCCACCTGCAGCCCCTGGAGCCACCGCGAATGGGTCCGTGCCTTGGGATTGGGTGGGTACGGGACAGGGGAAGGCTAAGCAGGAGGGCCTCCCCGGCCGCTGCTGACATGAGCCTGGGCCACAGGCTACAGCGCTGGCTGTGTTGTCCGCAAGAAGGTCGTGTACCTGGAGGAGCTGCAGCGGAGAGGCCCTGACTTCGGTGGGTACCCTGGGCCCCCGGTCCAGCCTCCAGTGACCCGAAACCCAGAAACCCTAAACAGAGCCTACTTTGTTTTCATGCACACACACTGCGTGTGCAGGCTGGGGGTTTCTCTGTGCCCCAGAGGGGTCTGGCCCGGCCAGGTCTCCTCCTGGTGGCCACCGAGCCCAGCCCATGCCTGCGTATCTGGCTGATGGGTCTCTGTGGGCATTAGTGTTTCCATGTTTGTGGCTGAGTCTCTCTCTGTGCTGCAAATGCCCGTCCACTTCCCACCGAGGGAATGCCCTTTCTCCCCTGAGCCTCCAGTCTCCTCATCGGTCAGTACCGTATTTTTTGCTACATAAGACGCACCTGACCATGAGACGCACCTAGGGTTTTAAGGAGGAAAATAAGAAAAAAAATATTCTGAACCAAATGGTGTGTTAAAATATTTAATTAAATATACCACAGTAATATTTCAACAATGTCAACTCAACAGCAGTATTAACAACCAGTAGCACTGTTATTAACAAATGAGAAGAGACTTTAATGTTCAAATACTCTTCTAGTTGTCCGGGAACCTGCAGCAGCTAAAAAAATAATAATAATAATAACATTCGCTCCATAAGACGCACGGGCATTTTCCCCTCCACTTTTGGGGGGAAAGTGTGTCTAATGGAGCGAAAAATTAGGTAGGTCCCCAGGGGCGTCTCCATCACGGAGCTCCGGGGAGCGGCCAGGCTACTCAAGTCTTCCGAGAGGGTCCCTTGGTCCCCGGAGGAGATCCCGTCCTCCCGTTGGCCTCAGACTCCTCCCCTCCCCACTGTCCGCCCCCGCACCCTAGGCTGGAGGTTTGGGACCATCCACGGGCGTGTGGGACGCTTCCCTTCCGAGCTGGTGCAGCCCGTGGCGGCCCCTGACTTCCTGCAGCTGCCCGCGGAGCCCGGCCGGAGGCGTGCTGCTGCCGTCGCCGCCGCAGTGGCCTCCACGGCTGCCGCGTGGGAGGTCGGCCGCAGGAGAGAGGTGAGACCGGCCCACCGGCAGGGACCAGGCCGGTGGGGTCGAGACATCATCCTGACGGCAGGGGGGATGGGAACAAGGTCCGCTGAGGGTGCGGGCCCAGTCCTGGGACAGGGTGGAGCTGCCCTGGTGTGGCCTGTGGGATATGACCAGAGATGGGTAGAGAAGGGTTGTGTCCAGGCCAGTGGGGCAGGATGGGGCCAGGGGAGCGAGAGGTGGAGTGAGGTCAGTCGGCCTGACCTGGCAGCTAGAAAAATCAGCCCCAGGCAGGGATGGGCCTGGTGGTGGGGCGTGGCCAGGTGGGTGGGGCCCTGGGGTCAGCTGGGCATGTGGTGGGTGGGACGTGGTCGAGAAGGCAAGGCAGGGTGAACTGGGTGCATCCCCGGGGTGGGGGCAGCACGACCTGAGACAGTCTGGGCACATCCAGCTCAGGTGTGTGGAGCCAGCTCTGGGGGGCTGGGGCGGTGGCGGGGTTTGGGGGACAGGCCCTCCTGCTCCTGCCCCCCCACAGGGTTCCCCCATCAGGCCCAGCACGGCTGACTGCGACGGCCTGCTTCTCCCGCCACACACAATGCTGGAGTTTGCCCAGAAGTACTTCCGAGACCCTCAGAGGAGACCCCAGTGCGTGGTGACCCCCCCTCACCCCTCGCCCCCACCCTGAGGAGGTCCTTCTGGGGCTTCCTGCAGCTAAGTGGAAAAGCAAGCCCCACTTCTGGTGAGGGGAGACAGGGAGGCCCACCCACAGCCTCAGCTCCTGGGCGCCTCCAGCCTGGTCAGCTGACATCGGGTCGCGGGTTATGGGAAGAGGATGTAGCCACAGGCTCGGAGGCAAGCTGTCCACGTCTGCTTCCTGCCGTAGGGATGGCCTCAGGCTGAAGTCCAAGGAGGGCCGGGAGTCCAGAACCTTGGAGGACATGCTTTGCTTCACCAAGGTACCCAGCCCCAGGCCTCAGTTTCCCCATCTATAAAATGGTGATTCAGGCCCCTGGGGTGAGCAGTCTTGTCCTCAGAGAGACACGCCCCCCACCGCGCTCGGCACCCTGAAGGTCAAAGGGGAGCATCCGCCCCAGCGTCGGCCTGGCACCCCTGTTTGTGAATGAGACTCTCCCCTCACGAGACAGGACAGACCGGGTGGCCCTGGTCTGTTCAGACAGGTCCCTCCCCGATCGATCATGACACCCTGCCTCCCCTCGCAGACACCGCTGCAGGAGTCCCTCATCGAGCTCAGCGACAACAACCTCAACAAGATGGCCACTGACATGTTCCTAGGTGTGGGGGCGGGGCTGTGGCCGGGGCCCCTGGCCAGGTGGGGTCCCACACTCTCTGACCCGGCTCATCACCACTCCTCCCGTCCTCAGTTCCTTTCCATCCCCCAGCTTAGACGTGAGGCTCCTTTGAGAGAAGAGAAGCCCCCAGCTGACCCTGGTCACAGCCCCTCAGAGAAGGGCCTAGCCCAGGGGTCCCCTGGGGGGGGGCAGCAAAGGGGCTGGTGGCCTGAGTGGGACAGGTGTCTCCCACAGCTGTGATGCGGTTCATGGGGGACGCCCCACTGAAGGGCCAGAGCGAACTGGACGTGCTCTGCACCCTTCTGAAGGTCAGTCCAGCCACCGTGGCCAGCTGCCCTCTTCCCTGTCCTGTGGCTCAGTTTCCCCATCTGCCAGCCAGAGTTGCGGGACGTTGGGGTGGCCCAGAGAGAAGTGCACCCCACTGGCGGGGGAGGGGACTGGGGTCGGTGTCCCGGGCCTACCTCCAAGTGCCCGTTCCGTTCCTATGTGCTGGGCCTGTGGCCTGTGGACCGGCCTGCCCCTCCCACAGCTGTGCAGGGACCATGAGGTCATGCAGGACGAATGTTACTGCCAAGTGGTGAAGCAGATCACGAACAACACCAGCACCAAGCCGTGAGTGGGCCGGGCCCTGGCCTCCGTTTTCCCTCCTCTGCTGTGGTCCGTGTCCGGGACTGGGTCCGGGTCCGTGTCCGGGACTGGGTCCGGGTCCGGGTCTGGGTCCTGTCTGGGTCTGGGTCCGTGTCCAGGTCCGGGTCCAGGTCCGGGTCCGGGTCCGTGTCCAGGTCCGGGTCCAGGTCCGGGACTGGGTCCGGGTCCGGGTCCGGGTCCGGGTCCGGGTCTGGGTCCATGTCCGGGTCCGGGTCCGGGTCCTGTCCGGGTCCGGGTCCGGGTCCGGTCCAGGAGGAGCAGTTCAGCCTCCCACCTGCCTACACCTGGCCCTTCCTGGCTTCTCCCTTGTCCTCTTCCTCACTCAACAGACAAAGCACATGTATCTCGAATTGCTTGGTCTGAGACAGGCCATTCCTGCGCTTGGGGCTCCCGTTTCCTCTCTCTGTAAAGTGGCAGTGACAATGTGTGCATCCAGGTTCTAGGCGGCGAGTGACAGACCCCCAGTTCAGGCTGGTCTAAGCAAAAGGGGGCCTAGGTAACCAGAAAGTCCGACATAGAACTTGGGGCGTAGCTGGATTCAGGTGTCACTGGGAAGCCGGCCATCTCTATCCTGGCCCTGTTTTCCTCTGTGTTGATCTATCTCATTCCCAAACGACATCCCCCGTAGCTGGGCAGCTCTGGAGAGATGGTTTCCCGCTCAGCCATCTCAGAGAAAAAGCAGGACTGACCCAGTATCTGCAGCAAAAATCCCCCAATCTAGTCTCATCAGCCTGACTTGGTCATACACCTGTCCATCTTGAGACCAAAGGCTGGAGGACACCAGAGCAGTGCTTGGCCGAACCTAGCTCCCCACACCAGGCCTCAGAGCCAGAGGGAAGCCGAGCTCGAATTTGGCTAGATACTGACTTCCACGCCCATCTCCACAGGGCCCGGACCTAGGGAGGGGTGGGGAGTTTGCCAAAGGAAGCCCGAGGGCTGTCCCGGGACACCAGAGGTCCCCACAGGGAGAAACCCCTCATGCCAGGGCAACGTGAGGGGGAACTGTGCCCACGTAGGGGCAGCATGTAGCAAGTGCCCAGAGTGTGTGCTGCTCTTGTTACCACTGGGCCCACTGTCCTGTCCCCACTCCTCACTTGCTCTCCACCCCCCCCACCCCCGGGAACTTTGGAACCACTCCGCCCACGTCCTCCTGTCTCCTCCGCACACGTCCTCCTGTCTCCTCCTGTCTCCTCCGCCCACGTCGCCGCAGGCCTTACCTGCCGTTCCCTCTGCCCAGCCCCAGCGGGTCTTCCCCATGCCCTCCTGTGAGTACCTTTACCCAGAAGCCTGTCCGGAGAGATCCCGCCCCGGGGAGGTGTTTGTGCATGTCAGGGCCTCCCCCCTTTCCTTTCCCGCCTCCCCCACTGGCTTCCCAAGCAGGACATACCTTCTGGTGTGGCGTTGGGGCCACCCCCACTCCCCTGTCCTTACCAGGCAGGGGAGAACGTCCACAGACACAGGAGCTACCTGAGAACCAGAGACCTCCTGCCCCTCCCACTCCAGGAGACTCCTGGCACGGCACGGTGGGGCAGAGGCCTCCTGTGATGGGGTCCCCTGTGTGTTCTTGCAGGGACAGCTGCCAGCGAGGCTGGAGGCTGCTGTACACGGTGGCGGCCTACCACAGCTGCTCTGAGGTCCTCCAGCCCCACCTCCTTCACTTTCTCCAAGACGTGAGCCAGACCCCGGGCCTGCCCTTCCAGGGTGAGGAGCCAACAGCATGCGGGACCCAGGGCGAGGGCCTGTCTGCATGGGTGCTGGCTGGGGAGCCAACAGGAGGGGACATCCAGAGTGTCCGGCCCTTCACAAGTGCCCGGGCAGTGTTTACTAAGACTAATTCATGGACCTGGCCGGCTGGCTCAGGGGTAGAGCGTCGGCTGGGCGTGTGGATGTCCCGGGTTCAATTCTCGGCCAGGGCACACAGGAGAGGCGCCCATCTGCTTCTCCACCCCTCCCCCTCTCCTTCCTCTCTGTCTCTCTCTTCCCCTCCTGCAGCCAAGGCTCCATTGGAGCAAAGTTGGCCCGGGCGCTGAGGATGGCTCTTTGGCCTCTGCCTCAGGTGCTAGAGTGGCTCTGGTTGCAACAGAGCAACGCCCCAGATGGGCAGAGCATCACCCCCTGGTGGGCATGCCAGGTGGATCCCAGTCGGGCGCATGCGGGAGTCTGTCTCTGCCTCCCCGCTTCTCACTTCAGAAAAATACAAAAAAAAAAGAAAAAGAAGACTCATTCACTCCCCAAACGTGTGTGGAGGTCCCACAGGGGCGAAGGCAATGGGTTGTCATATCAACTGGGAAGGGTGGGGTGTCGGAGGAGGTGTTGCTCTGGGTAGGGATCTCAGGTGGGCTGAGGAGCAGGAACAAAGTCCTGGAGGTGGGGAGGTGGGGCCCGTGGAAGGAGAGGAGAGGGGGGAGACCAGGCCTGGAGTACTGGGGTTACTCCCGCTTCTCGGGTCTGTGGGAATCAGCAAGGGCCTCGATGGGTCCAGGCAGGGGTGGGTCCAAAGCTGGTGGCAGGGTCTCAGCCCTCCCCCCTATGGAGTATATTGGCAAAGGGGCCCCTCCTGCACCTCATTTCCAGCCTTGTTTCCATAGCAGCTTCCTGGTTTCCCCCCTAAGAAAGAGGCCAGGGTTCCTGTGGTCACCGCAGCAGCCATGAAAGAGAGGGGGTACCTTCCGCTCTCTGCCTTGAGTCCCTCCTCCTTTGATTTGATTAACAAAATGCTCCCAGTGTGTCAGACGGGAATGGGCCCCACTCCGGGGAAGGCTCCCGGAGTCAGCTGAAGGTGCCTTACGTTCCGGATGGGACCCCTGCCCAGAGCAGGGTGAGGGGACTCCTTAGAAATGGAGGAGCAGACACTGAGGTCCTTCGCACTGGGACTCTGGGTGAGGGAGGGTGGTGGGCGAGGGGGTGTCCCAGCAGGCAGGGACACAGCTGCCTCACCTAGTCATACAGCGGAGTAGGGGACGGCTCCCCGTCGGCAGTGCAAAGGAACGGCTATTTCCAGGGCTCACAGGTAGCTAAGGGGACGGTGGACTAAACCAAAGGCCTTCATGGCATAGGATGTGAGTTCGAATCCAGCCCTGAGACCCCCCAGTCCCCGACCTTGGGCCCATCCCTGCCTCCTTTAATTATCCAATCGGAAAAGAAAAAAGTCTGTCCCGTTGGCTGTGTGGAAAGCCGGGTGAGCCCGTGGGGGCCTTGGCCAGAGGAGCCTGTGGGGGCCTTGGCCGGAGGAGCCCGTGGGGGCGTTGGCCGGAGGAGCCCGTGGGGGCGTTGGCCGGAGGAGCCCGTGGGGGCCTTGGCCGGAGGAGCCCGTGGGGGCCTTGGCCAGAGGAGCCTGTGGGGGCCTTGGCCGGAGGAGCCCGTGGGGGCCTTGGCCGGAGGAGCCCGTTCTCTCCCCGCCCTGGGCCAGGCCTCCGTGCTGTCCGTTGCAGGGCTCGCCAAGGCCTGTGAGCGGAACCTGCAGAAAACCTTGCGCTTCGGCGGCCGTCTGGAGCTCCCCAGCAGCATGGAGCTCCGGGCCCTGTTGGTGAGCCTGCGGTGGGGGTGGGGGCCGGGGGGGGGCCGTCAGTCCGGGGGGCCGGGGGCTCCTGCAGGTGCCCGCCCTGAGCCTCTTGGCTGGACACTCCCATGTCAGGGGACAGTGCTGGCTCCAATCCCACCGCCCAGCCAGCCTGTCCCGTCTCCTCACCCTTCCTTGTCCCAGGCGGGCCGCAGTTCCAAGAGACAACTGTTTTACCTCCCCGGGGGCCTGGAACGCCACCTCAAAATCAAAACGTGCACCGTAAGTCGGGGAAGGCCTTCAGCGGGCAGCCACTACCGGAGAGGGTCTGGGACACCCCAGTCTCTGTAGCGGGGTGGGAGCCCCCCAGAGGCGCCAGCCCCCTCCCAGGCTTTCATGCAGCCACCCCGCAAGGCAGGGTTCATTTCTCAGAAAAGCAGACTGGGCCTCCAGCTCAGGGTCATCCTGCAAACGAGGGGGGACACGCCTGAGCCTCTCCTCCGAACGCTGGACCCCTTCCCTGCGTGAGGCTGATGCAGAGACCCAGGAGGGGTCCTCGCCTGGCGCGGAGGGGGCGGAGAAAGGCTGCACGTGGTCTCCTGGCGCCTGGGTGGGCTGGGAGGACAGAGGTCAGCCCGGCCGGCACAGCCTTGCTCTTCCCTGTCCCCTTCTCCCCAGGTGGCCCTGGATGTGGTGAAGGAGATCTGTGCAGAGATGGCCCTGACACGCCCCGAGGCCTTCGATGAATATGTCATCTTTCTGGTCACCAACCGAGGTGTGTGGTCAGGAGGACCGAGCCTGCTGGGCTCACGGCCACCACGTGGCATGTAGGGTTCAGGTCGGAAGCCCCCATGTGGGAGGACCTGTCTGTGCACCCCACTCTGCCAGCCCTCTGTCTGTCCCTCTCTGCTCCATTGTGTACATTTGTCTCGCCTACCATACTGGGAATTCATGGAGGACAGGCCTTTCTCTCTCTCTCTCTCTCTTTAAAGATTTTATTTATTGATTTTAGAGAAAGGGAGAGAGAAAGAGGAGCAGGAAGCATTAACTTCCATATGTGCCTTGACCGGGCAAGTCCGGGGTTTCAAACCAGCAACCTCAGCATTCCAGGTCCATGCTCTATCCACTGCGCCACCACAGGGTAGCCCAGGCCTTTCTCTGCTTTCTCCCTCTGCCCCTCCGGGTCTGCTCCGTGGACCCCGCCCTCAAGGCTCCCCACCTCGGGGGTTTTCCTTTGAAAGGCCCAACCCCTGCCACCCCCAAGTGCAAGCCTTTCCTTTGTCTCATGTCCCCTTCCCTTGGTCCTTCTCCGGTGGCCCGAAGCCCCTTCCGTCGCTGTTCACCCACCCTATAAACCATGGTCAGTTCCCTCCGGCCCCCTGCGGTCAGTCCTCCACACCTGCTGCCTGATCTCTGAACCATCTGTCTGTTCTCAGCCCTGGTCCCCCGCATCTAGCCGAAACACGACCAGGCAGGGAGAGCCGTACTGAAATGGTCAGTGTAAACTGACACTGATAGTGTGTCCCCCAGGCACCGTCCAGAGCATTTCATTCTGTCCTCGTCTTGAACCCCAGCATTCACCCAGTGAAAAGGAGACTGTCATCATCCCCGTTTATAGATGGGGGAGTCGAGGCCCCCGGAAGGCCTGGTAGTTGGCCTGAGGCTGCCTGTCACAAGTCACCACATACCGAGGGCTGGAAACAATGCTCGCTCATTATTTGATGTTTCTGAAGGTCAGAGTCCTGGTCAGAGGCCGCCGGGCTGGTTCCTTCTGGAGGCTCTAGGGGAAATACAGTTTTCTTGTCTTCTTTAGCTTTGGAGAGGTCACCCACATTCCTCAGCTCACAGCCCTTCCTGCGTCTTCAAAGCTAGGAGAAGGCTTCATCTTCATATCTGTCTCTATCTCTTTCTCTCTCTCGCTCTCTCTCTCTCTCTCTCTCTCTCACCTCCCTCTTAAAAGGACCTTTGAGATTACACTGGGTCTACTTGGATAACCTGGGATAATTTCTCCATCCCAAGATCCTTCACTTAATCACATTTGCAAAGTCCCTTTGGCCATGAAGGTAACATATTTGTAGGTTCCAGGGATTAGGACATGGATGTCTTTGGGGAAGGGGCCATTAATCAGCCTGCTTATAGAGGTTAAGGGACTTAACTCCAAGTCACATGGTTGGATTTGAACCCAGGCAGTCTGGCCTGGAGAGTCTAGACTTGACTGTCATGTCATATACCCCCTCCCCTGGGTAAAATTTTACTGAAGGTGGGGAACGGAAGAAGAAATGTCAGTGCAGGAAATAAAATCTTAAGCCTCACTTAAGTCTCTCCTATGGGCTCCGACCTACTCAATGCCAGACCCCAGTCTTCCCCACCCCCTACCCATTCAGGAGCCCACCAGGGGTCTCTGCTGAAGGCGTTCTGAGGAAAGGCACCCACTGGGTCTCATGATCTGCGGTCCGTAGTGCTTCTCCTTGACCCCAACCTCCCCTGGAAACGGACTGGGCTTTCTCTGAGCATGACCCCAGAATGAAGTATTCCCATCTGTGGTCGTCGACATTCCACAAACACAGGGCGCCCTGAGATCCATTACATGCTCCCCTTTGCCGAGGACGCCACGTCCCAAAGCGGGGCGGGGGTGGGGGGCTCGCCTGCAAGTGATGCTGGTCTGGGTGGCAGGTTGGGGGCGTGTCCACGTGCTCGGTAGAGACTGCGCACGCGCCGGCATGCCTCCGCCCAGCTGTCCCCGGCTCTCCGCAGGCCAGCATGTGTGCCCGCTCAGCCGCTGCACCTACATCCTGGACGTGGCCTCAGAGATGGAGCAGGTGGATGGCGGCTACATGCTCTGGTTCCGGCGCGTGCTCTGGGATCAGCCACTCAAGTTTGAGAATGAGCTCTATGTGACCATGCATTACAACCAGGTTAGCACACCCGGGCCACTCTGATGCTGTGGAACCTTCCAGGCTTTCTCCTTCTGTGCACCCCCCCCCCCCCCCGCCACTGAACTGTGAGGTCAAACTCCACGGCCATGGCATTTGACGCTTTCAGGATTCAGGGGGTCCCCGCTGGCATTTCTACCCTGGTCCCTCTGCTCCTCTGCCCATTTTCCTCGGAGGAGTCAAATGATGTTACGCCTCACGACCTAATTCTCAGACCCTGGCAGGTGCCGTCCTTCCGCCGGGCCTTCCTTTCCTGTGTCTCTGCTTTCCTGCGGCCTCCGCAGCAGGGCTGCCCTCAATCGCACCTCTTTCCTGAGGGCTCCCCTCCTCGGGCGCATGGCCTGTTCCATTTTCAAAGGCCTTGGTTGGCATTGTCTTCTTTTGTTTGTTTGTTCTGGGGTGGGTTTTTTTTGTATTTTTCTGGAGTGAGAAGCAGGAAGGCAGAGAGACAGACTCCCACATGCGCCCGACTGGGATCCACCCACCATGCCCACTAGGGGGCGATGCTCCACCCATCTTGGGGTGTCGCTCTGCTGCAATCAGAGCCATTCTAGCGCCTGAGGCAGAGGCCACAAAGCCATCCTCAGCGCCCGGGCAAACTTTGCTCCAGTGGAGCCTTGGCTGCGGGAGGAGAAGAGAGAGACAGAGAGGAAGGAGAGGGGGAGGGGTGGAGAAGCAGATGGGTGCCTCTCCTGTGTGCCCTGGCCGGGAATCGAACCCAGGACTTCCACATGCTGGGCTGATGCTCTATTGCTGAGCCAACCAGCCAGGGCCGGCACTGTCATTTGTATCTTGGTGTTATTCCCCGTGGGCACTTGGTCCTCTAAGTCAGGATCCCAGGGTTTTTACAGTCTGGTTTCCTCCTCTTATTGCTAACGTGTGTATTTTCCACGTACAAAATACAGGCGCGTGGCTCTATGGCCGCAAGGTGTCACTGTTGCCGACTACCCCCACGCAGGCCAGTACCGTGCCGGACTAGGTGTGGGTTACCAGCCAGCAGCGTCCCTTGGGAACTTGTTAAAATGCAAATCTCTATGTCCTGCCCCAGATCTAATGAGTCAGCGTCTGGGGGTACAGCCCATAGGTCTGTGTTAGTGACCCAAGCACATTCAGTTTTCAGCCACCCCAGCCCAGCAGACACCCCACACACTGTCGGGTATGTGCCCACAGTCTTCCCAGGGCCGTTGTGGGGGTGATCACGTGCCCCTGGGGTTGAATGCTCCCAAATTATGCCTGCCTGCAGACCCCTCATTGGATTGCCGCCCCACCCCAGGTCCTGCCCGACTACCTGAAAGGCCTTTTCAGCAGCGTGCCGGCCAGGCGGCCCAGCGAACAGCAGCTGCAGCAAGTGTCCAAGCTGGCTTCGCTGCAGCACCGCGCCAAGGACCACTTCTACCTGCCCAGTGTGTGAGCACCTGCCCAGCTGCCAGCCCACCCCCTCCCACCCTTCCCTGTGGGCCTCCAGGTTGGACATCCCCGGTCCTGTGCGCCCCGCTTACAACCAGCAGGCTGTCTGAGAAAGGGGCCGACCTGGATTCAGGAATAAAGTCCTCCAGTTCACCCTAAGCTGGGACCCCCCTTCCCACAACAGGCTGCTTCCAGCTGGTGTAAATAGCTCAGAACAAAGTTAATCATAAAAAGGCTTTTGGGCCTGACCAGGCAGTGGCGCAGTGGATAGAGCGTCGGACTGGGATGCGGAGGACCCAGGTTCGAGACCCCGAGGTTGCCAGCTTGACCACAGGCTCAACTGGTTTGAGCAAAAGCTCACCAGCTTGAACCTAAGGTCGCTGGCTCAAGCAGGGGGTCACTCAGTCTGCTGAAGGCCCACGGTCAAGGCACATATGAGAAAGCAATCAATGAACAATTAAGGTGTCGCAACAAAAAACTGATGATTGATGCTTCTCATCTCTCTCCATTCCTGTCTGTCTGTCCCTCTCTCTGACTCTGTCTCTTAAAAAAAAAAAAAAGATAAAAACAGAACCCCAGAGAGCTTTTTTGTATGTGGCTTTTATCTATTGATATAATTATCATATTCAAAGTTAAAGTTGAGCCTGACCTGTGGTGGCGCAGTGGGTAAAGCGTCAACCTGGAAACGCTGAGGTTGCCGGTTCAAAGCCCTGGGCTTGCCTGGTCAAGGCACATATGGGAGTTGATGCTTCCAGCTCCTCCCCCCTTCTCTCTCTCTGTCTCTCTCTCCTCTCTAAAAATGAATAAATTAAAAAAATTAAAAAAAAAAAACAAAGTTAAAGTTGAGAAACTACTTAAAATACTGATTTATTAATTTTAAAACAAGGATATTACATCTTTTTCTTTTCTTTCTTCTTTGCAAGTGAGAGGAGGGGAGATAGGCTCCTGCATGTGCCCCGATTGGGATCCACCTGGCAACCCCCGTCTGGGGCTGATGCTCTGCCCATCTGGAGCCATGCTCGCAACTGAGCTATTTTTAGCACCTGAGGTGGAGGCTCCATGGAGCCATCCTTGGCATCTGGTGCCAATGCACTCGGACCAATCAAGCCATGGCTGTGGGTGTGGAAGAGAGAGAGAGAGACAGACAGAAGGGGAAAGGGGAGGGGTGGAGAAGCAGATGGTCATCTTTCCTGTGTGCCCTGGCTAGAAGTCAAACCCAGGACATTGGCCCTGTTCGGTTGGCTCAGTGGTAGAGCATTGGCCTGGCATGTGGAAGTCCCAGGTTCAATTCTCGGCCAGGGCACACAGGAGAAGCGCCCATCTGATTCTCCACCCTTCCTCCTCTCCTTTCTCTCTGTCTCTCTCTTTCTCTCCCACAGTCAACGCTCCACTGGAGCGAAGTTGTCCCGGGCACTGAGGATGGCTCCATGGCCTCTGCCTCAGGCACTAGAATGGCTCCAGTTGCAATGGAGCAACGTCCCTTATGGACAAAGCATCGCCCCCTGGTGGGCATGCTGGGTGGATCCTGGTCGGGTGCATGCAGGAGTCTGTCTCTCTGCCTCCCTGCTTCTCACTTTGGAAAAATATTTAAAAAAAAAACAAAACAAAACCCTGGGACATCCACGTGCCAGACCAACCTTCTACCACTGAGGCAACTGGCCAGGTCAAGGATATGACATGTTAACATGAATAATTATAATGATATATCAGGATAACTACATTACGAATAATATAAATTAACATTACGTGTTAATATAACTTATGAAACTATTTCCCCCCCAAAATGTAGTGAGCAGAGTGGCACCGTTTTACATTTTGTAAATCTCTTGACCGTCTGGTTTAATGGAAGACAGCTGGGTTCTGATGCCTGCTGACGCAGTCAGTCCGTGTGCTCTCCCGTGTCCCGGAGTCTCTGGCCAACGCCGAGAGCCCGAGCGGGGAGGCGGGGAACAGCTTAGCCTTAGTGTGGAAGCATCTTGGACCGCCCAGACCCTCGGCCACACTTTGAAAACCCCTGGTGTGAATGATGATAAGCTAACACGTGGACCGAGCATGTCCTCGTGCTTGTGACGCAGTGAGGGCCCAATACGGAAAGCTCTCTTGTATTACAGTTCTAGGGGAAAAGCAGCAGCAGCACATAAAACAGTAATCCCCATCCTGGATCGAGATCACCGAGTTCTTACCTCTTGCCAGGCGCTCGGTGTGCGTGATCTCGGCTCATATTCCCAACTGCCCTCTGTTTCCCTTCTACAGAGGAGGCAGCAGTGGCCCAGAGAGGTTGCATGGCTTACCGGACCTTAACCAGCTAATAATGGGTGTGGGAGCGGTGGGCAGGGGGGCGAGGATGCAAAACTGGGGAGACCGGGTTCAGATACCAGGTCTTTTACCCGAGCAGTGCCAAGAAGGAACCATGTGCCAGGGGGTGTGTGGGCGGGGGGGGGGCGGTCTCATGGGGCAGGGGGTTCCCCTGATTTTCTCCCAACCCCTCCCCAATCTGCAGCTCACGGTGGCTGGGACCGCTGTTGGGATTTTTCAGATGTCCCGACAGGGGAAGGAGCCACCCTAGGGAGAACAGCATGTATCACAGAGAAGGGACCTGTGTGCTGATAACCCTGGTGGGGGCGGGGGGGGGGGGTAACAGCGTTCCTCTGCCCCGTTCTCTGACCAGTGCTGCTGGTGGCTTTGCCCGCCCTGGTATTTCCACGCAGGACTCTGCCCCTCCCCCACCCTTGTCCTTCTCACCCTCTCGGGCCTGGGCTTCTCCCTGGGGGTAGGCACCACAGAGGGTGACGCCAGCTTAGATGCGAGTCTCAGCCCTCCAGCTCAGACTCCCTTGGTGACCGGGTGACCTTGGACTAGCCAGCAGACGTCCCAGAGCCCGGGGGTGCCAGTCGTTGCTGAGCACCTGCTGCGTGTGCCCGGGTGCCCTGGGAGCGCGTTACGCCCACCATCTCCCACCCATCTGCGCCCACTCCCTGGCGTTGCGTCCTCCGGGGAGCTGCGGGCACCGCGCCCGCCCGTTGTGCGTGATACCTGCAGTGAGGGCTGAACTGAAGCTCCGTGCAGAGCGCATGCGCGCGCGGGCGGGTGACGGGCGCTCAGGACCACTTTTCCCTCCACCTCCAGACGGGAGGTCCAGGAGTACATCCCGGCCAGGCTCTACCACACCATGTCCGGCTCCGCCTGGCTCAACCTGGTCAGCCAGCACCGGCAGCAGACGCACGCCCTCAGCCCCCACCAGGCCCGCGCCCAGTTTCTGGGTGAGAGTCCAGGGCTGGGGGGACTTTGCGGAGGCAGTGGGGTTTGGGGAGGGTGGAGACGGAGGCACCTTTTTTCTTTGCATAAAGGCATTTTCGGTGTGAGTCGAGCTGAGCTACCTGGAGACAACCGCTTTCTAACAATGTCACCAAGGCACCCAGCCCTTGACTCTGGGTGGCCTTTGGGTGCAGAGCAAGCTGGCGAGCAGAGAGGAAGGAGAGCTGGGATTTGGGGGGGGGGGAGGCACTGAGACAGGAGGGTGGAGAGTCTTGAGGAGCTGGGGACAGAGGACCCCTGTGCAGGTGGCAGCAGGGAAGACTGAGGGCTGCATGTGGACATGCCGTTGGGGGCCGTGGCTATCCCGGATGAGCCCCTCACGCTAACTGTCCCTCTCCCGACTGTCCCCAGGCCTCCTCAGCGCCTCCCTCATCTTTGGATCCACCTTCTTCTTCGTCCAGAGCTGCAGCAACCTCGCTGTGCCGGCCCCCTGCATCCTGGCCGTCAACCAGAACGGTCTCAACTTCCTCAGCATGGAGACCCACGTGAGTGTCCTGCACCAGTGCACCCGCTCACCCCCTCTCCTCTGAACCTCTGGCCCCGTCAGAGGGGCTGGGGTCTCTCCTGCTGTAGAAGTCCACCTCCCTGAGCCTCACCTTCCCATCTGGGTCCTGGGGTTAGCAGAGCCCACCCCATGGGACTGTTCTGTTAGGAAGATACAGTGAGGTCAAGCACATGCGGAACACTTGAAGAGTGTCTTAGCTTCGGCAGCTGTGACAAAAGTACCACAGACTGGGCGGGGGCTTCAGCGACAGGAATTAATTGTGACTGTCTCAGAGTTCTGGAGGCTGGGCATCCAAGGTCCAGGTGCCGGCAGGGTCGGTTTCCCTCAAGGCCCCTGTCCTTGGCTTGTAGATGGCCGTCTTCTCCCAGTGACCTCGTGTGACCTGATCTCTGCATGCACATGTCTGGTATCTTCGTTTTGTCCAAACTTCCTCTTCTCAGAGGGACACCGGTCAGATTGAATTAGGGCTCACCCTGAAGGCCTCAGTTTCACTTAATCACCCCTTTAAGGGCCCAGCCTCCTAAATATAGTCACATTCTGACATACGGGGGGGGGGGGTAGGTATGTGGATGTGGGTGGACACAATGAAGTCCATAAGAAAGAGGACCTCTTACCCCCCCTTTTTAATTAAAAGCGCACTTGGACATGAGGACAGGACGGGAGGGTTATCTGGAGGGGAGTCTAGGACATACTGGAGTGAGGAAGTGAGATCAGGAAGGGATGTCACGCACCCCAGGAAGGGCATGTTAGCGAGCAAACTGCCGCCACCGTGGCAAGCGGCACGTGTCCAGCTGGTGCCCTGGGAGACTGCATAAAACACACCCCACAGGCCCTGGCCAGTTGGCTCAGTGGTAGGGCATCGGCCTGGCGTGCAGAAGTCCCGGGTTCGATTCCCGGCCAGGGCACACAGGAGAAGCGCCCATCTGCTTCTCCACCCCTACCCCCTCCTTCCTCTCTGTCTCTCTCTTCCCCTCCAGCAGCCGAGGCTCCACTGGAGCAAAGATGGCCCAGGCGCTGGGGATAGCTCTGTGGCCTCTGCCCCAGGTGCTAGAGTGGCTCTGGTCACAACAGAGCGACGCCCCAGAGGGGCAGAGCATTGCCCCCTGGTGGGCAGAGCGTCGCCCCTGGTGGGCGTGCTGGGTGGATCCCGGTCGGGCGCATGCGGGAGTCTGTCTGACTGTCTCTCCCCGTTTCCGGCTTCAGAAAAATACAGGAAAAAAAAAACAAACACACCCCGCAGAGGATGCCCTCTGGCCTGGGGTCAGGGGAGATCGGGTGTCCCCATCTGTCCTTCATCCGGGCAGGGACTCGCCCAGCTGTGGCTTCCCTGCACGTGCTCCGAGTTTGCTCCTGGAGCCCCAGGGAGGGGCAGGTGCTAAGGAACAGCTTTGTGATGTCAGTCAGCGTCACGCCAATAAAATCCAATGACAAGATTAAAGCAAACAAACAAACAAACAAGAAGCAGCAGCAGTTGAGGTGAAGGTCAGGGCACACCCAGCCCCGAGCACCAGTGGATCCCAAGCACTGAGCAGGGAGTGCCTGCCACGGGGTAGACGCGAGCGTCGGGGTGTTGAATCCGTTTCACAGGTGAGGTCCAGAGAGTGAAACAACCACCTGCACCAGGTCACACAGCGAGTCACTGGGGAACGGGTACTCGAACCAGGGTGTCCGGCCTCCTAGTGACCTGGTCTGCAGTGGAGGGAGACGGATGGGTGAGACTGTCCCACCCATAAGCCTGTCTGCTCCCCCACCCCCCCAGGAGCTGATGGTGAAGTTCCCCCTGAAGGAGATCCAGTCTACGTGGACACAGCGGCCCACGGCCAGCTCTAGCTACCCCTACGTGGAGATGGTGCTGGGGGATGTGGCCGTCCAGTGCACCATGCAGCTGCAGCTGGAGCAGGTGGGCCCCCGGGACCCAGGCCTTGTCCCCAGCCCCTCCCTCCCTTATTTCACCCACCAGGCTCTTCTTGGGGCCTGGCTCCAAGACTGGTCAGCTCCTGGCTGGGCCTCCGGGACAGTCCAGCCACGTGCGTGGGGACAGAGCTAACCCAGCACTGTGCGGAACTGCAGGGCATCGGAGTGGTCTCCCATGAAGTCCTGGAGGTGGGAGCATGGGGAAGGACCCGTGGTGGTTTGCGGAATAGTGAGTGGCCAGGGCAGCAGAGGTCTTGAAGGTCCTCAAGTGCCAGCGAAGAATCTGGGGCTTTCTCCCGAGGGTACCAGACGCTTGGTGAAAGCACAGTAACCCAGAAAGTTTGAGGACATTCACCAGGGCTGAGGCTTGGAAGATGGGTTTTGGGGTGTGGGGTTGAGGGTAGGGAGAGTGGGGTCCCCCCAGGGGACATACAGAGAAACAGGCTCACCTGCCCTGTCCCTTCTCATATTTACAGCAACTGTGTTTGGTCCTTAAAAGGCATTGTCTGACCTCGAGTCTCCTGCCCAAGCATCACAGCCTCCCAGGGGTGGGGAAGGACCCACGTTCTCACCCCATTGAGAGAGGGCTGAGGCTCACAGATGGGGCAGATCTGAGGCTGGGGCCTGC
This sequence comes from Saccopteryx bilineata, assembly GCF_036850765.1. Lineage (NCBI taxonomy): Eukaryota > Metazoa > Chordata > Mammalia > Chiroptera > Emballonuridae > Saccopteryx > Saccopteryx bilineata. The sequence continues at coordinate 393,360,796 of NC_089491.1, read as the reverse complement.
ACGTATCTGCCCTCACCCGCCTGCCACACCCCTCCTCGAGATCTGGGCCCAGAACAACACCCCCTGCCCCCTGCCAGGGCCTGCCTTGAGAGAGAGGGGCCCCGTGGCCACAGCCCTGACTCTGACGGACGGTCTCTGTGCCCCTTGGAGACCCTGCAGCTCAGGACCTGGCTTCTCAGTTGGCCTTACCTGCCAAGTCCTGTTCCTGCCGAGGCCCCTGACCCTCTGGTTCTGCTTGAACCCCCCCCTCTGAGCTCCCACCACAGCAAACCTGCTTCCCGATACCTGCTGGCCACCTGCTCCTTCTCAGGCCCCTCTCCTGGTGCCTCCTGCCTGGACCGCGCCTCCAAATGCCGCTGAGTCTGGGCCTCTCCTCCAGCATTCCCTTTCGTATGGAGGTTTCCAAAACCCACTTGCTGAGAAGGCCCCGCATTGCTGTCTCCTGTCCCGACCCCCTCAGCATCTCTCTTGGAGACGAGCTGGCCTCTTCACGTCACCTCCCATCCCTCCCAGGCACTCCGGCCCCCAACCCAGGGGCCCTCGCCAACCCTGCTGCCTCTCATGAACTCTTTGACCCTCTGCCCTCACCCCTTGCCCCAGCTACCCTGGCCTCTTCCGGCTCCCTGACGACGAGGTTGCCAACCCCTTCCTGCCCCAGGCCCTTTGTACTCACTGTCCTCTCCACGCAGAATGCTTGCCCCCACCTTGCCTATTAGAGGGTTCCCCTCTGCCTTTAATTAATTAGTTAATTGAGAGAGAGAAGGAGACAAGAAGGGAGAGAGATGAGAAGCATCAACTCATAGTTGAGTCTCTTTTTGTGTGTGTGTGACAGAGACAGAGAGACAGAGAGAGGGACAGATAGGGACAGACAGACAGGAAGGGAGAGAGATGAGAAGCATCAGTTCTTCGTTGCGGCACTTTAGTTGTTCATTGATTGCTTCTCATATGTGCCTTGACCCGGGACAGGGGGGCTACAGCAGACCAAGTGAGCCCTTGCTCAAGCCAGCGACCCTGGGATCATGCTGATGATCTTGTGCTCATGCCGGTGACCCCAAGTGCAAGGTAGGGAGCCTGTGCTCAAGCCGGCGACCTTAGGATTTTGAACCTGGGACCTCAGTGTCCAGGCCAGTGCTCTATCCACTGCGCCACCAGTGTCCAGGCCAATGCTCTATCCACTGCGCCATTGCGCCATCCCAAAAAAATTGGGGGATCATTTTTTTTTTTAAGATCTTATTTATTGATTTGAGACATTGGAGAGAGAGAAGGTGAGGGAAGTTGTGGGAAGCATCGACTCATAGTTGTAGCTTCTTGTAGGTGTCTTGATCGGACAAGCCTGGGGTTTCAAGCTGGCGACCTCAGCATTCCAGGTCATCACTTATTCCATGGAGCCACCCTAGGTCAGGCCTTCCCTTTATTCTAGTTTCAGCACAAACGTCACCTCCTTCAAGCAGCCTTCCCTGACCCTCCTCCCTGATAATCCTCTTTCTGCCTTGATAATCCTCACTATGGCTTGCAAGCCATGTAGGTATTTATGTATTATCTCCCCAACCAGAATGTCAGCTACAGAAGGGCAGGGCTACGCCCATCTTGTCTATACTATGCCCATAGCACAGTGCCCTGCATAGTAGATGCTCAGTAAGTGGATGGATGGGCCAAAGGAGGCCTTTTTGTGTGTGACAGAGACAGAGAACCAGAGAGAGGGACAGACAGGGACAGACAGACAGGAAGGGAGAGAGATGAGAGGCATCAATTCTTCGTTGCGGCACCTTAGTTGTTCATTGATTGCTTTCTCATATGTACCTTGACTGGGGGGGGGGCTACAGCAGACCGAGTGACCCCTTGCTCAAGCCAGCGACCTTGGGCTCAAGCTGGTGAGCTTTACTCAAACCAGATGAGCCCGTGCTCAAGCTGGTGACCTCGGGATCTCAAACCTGGGTCCTCTGCATCCTAGTCCGATGCTCTATCCACTGCGCCACCGCCTGGTCAGGCCCAGAGGAGGCCTTTTTTGGCTTCTCCACTTCCTTGCAGCCTCCTGACCTCTTGCATGTATGTGTGAGGGGGACACATTCATTCATTCATCCATTCAACACATAACCATGGAGCATCTCTCCGTCACGGGCTCTGCACCGGCCGTGGGGATAGTGACGTGACTGAAAGCCCTCAGCACTGGCTCTCACAGAGCCCTGGGTGAAACAGATATCAAAGAATTTCTCGCCTGACCAGGCGGTGGCGCAGTGGATAGAGCGTCAGACTGGGATGCAGAGGACCCAGGTTCGAGACTCCGAGGTCGCCAGCTTGAGCACAGGTTCATCTGGCTTGAGCAAAGCTCACCAGCTTGGACCCAAGGTCGCTGGCTTGAGCAAGGGGTTACTTGGTCTGCTGAAGGCCCGCGGTCAAGGCACATATGGGAAAGCAATCAATGAACAACTAAGGTGTCGCAACAAAAAACTAATGATTAATGCTTCTCATCTCTCTCCATTCCTGTCTGTCTGTCCCTATCTATCCCTCTCTCTGACTCTGTCTCTGAAAAAAAAAAAAAAAGAATTTCTCCAATAAACCGATGATGACCAGTGCTGAGAGGGTATATTTGAGCTATCTAGGAGGTAATCAGGGAAGGCTTTTAGGACATAGTCATCAATGCAACCAACAACAGACCTGGGTCCCTACCCTGCCTACCTCTGACAGGCTGTGTGAGGGAGTCTTTATTTTTTTAATATAGTTTTTAGATTTTTTTTTATGTATTCATTTTAGAGAGATGAGAGAAAGAGACAGAGAGAGAGAGAGAGAAGGGGGAGGAGCAGGAAGCATCAATTCCCATATGTGCCTAGACCAAGCAGGCCTGGGGTTTCAAACCAGCGACCTCAGTGTTTCAGGTGGGCGCTTTATCCACTGCGCCACCACAGAACAGGCTGCGTGAGGGAATCCTGAGCAACCCTGCTTCTTACTGAGCCTCGTTCCCCACACCGGTCAAGCGAGGCGATGACCCCAGGGAGGTCAGAGTGCGGCAGCACGTGGATGGGAGGAGGGGCCGAGAGGGAGGAGCCCCGCGTCCTGTACTCTCTGATCACATGAGCTGAGGTGGTCCCCAGCGCGGGACAGGCGTGGCTAACCTCAGCAAGAAGCAGTTCCGAGGGTATCCTTGGGCCTCCGCCCACCTGGGGCTCAAGTCCCCACCACCTAGCAGCTGGGGGCTCTGGCCTCAGTTTCCTCACCTGTGGAATGAGACCTGCAAGGGTGTGCCTCCGAGGGACACTGTGGGAGCAGCAGGGGTAGGACTGGGGACACTGCCTGGCACACACTTGCTGTTCTGGTTACTTTCGCCCCCTCTCTGAGCAGCTCCCCTGGGCCCTCAGGGCCCTCAGGGAGGATTCCAATTGGCTGTGGTCTGAGGACCAGACTCACAGGTGGATTGCCCACAGTTCCCTGCTTCCCTCCCCCTGCCCCCAGCTGGGAGCCCTGAGGCTGAGTCACGGCTTATTCTGGGCTGTGGGTGCCAGGTGCTGCTGTCTGTGGCAATACACAATCAGAAACTTACCATTTATTGCCTGACCAGGCGGTGGCGCAGTAGATAGTGTTGGACTGGGATGCAGAGGACCCAGGTTCGAAACCCCAAGGTCGCCGGTTTGAGTGTGGGCTCATCTGGTTTGAGCCCAAGGTACCTGGCTTGAGCAAGGGGTCACTTTCTCTGCTGTAGCCCCCCCGGTCAAGGCACATATGAGAAAATAATCAATGAACAACTAAAGTGCCGCAATGAAGAATTGATGCTTCTCATCTCTCTCCCTTCCTGTCTGTCCCTCTCTCTGTCACACACACAAAACAAGAAAGTTACCATTTATTGACTGGAGATTTTATATATATATATATATATATATATATTTTTTTTTTTTTTATTTAATTTAATTTTTTAAAATCTAACGAACATACACATAGTAAAATCCCATGGAATTCTCACCACAATTCTGTGAGGCCAGCCCTGATAACTTGAGACCCTAGATGAGGCCACCAAGGCACAGAGAGGTGAGGTAACTGGCCCCAGGTTACACAGTTCACATGCAGCGAAGCTGACAGATGCCCTTGGTCTCCTGCTTGCTCAGCCCTTCTCTCCATTCCGCTCCTCCGGGGCCCCAGGGGACTTGGGGAGGCTGGCCGCCTCCCGCTCTCCTGACCACGTCGTGCCCCCGGTGAGGGCTGGGCCTGTGCTGGGTGTGGACCCCCGCCGTCTCTCCTGCAGGGCCTGGAGCTGTGCCGAGTGGTGGCCGTGCACGTGGAGAACCTGCTCAGCGCCCGGGAGAAGCAGCTCACGCTGCCCCCCAGTGAGATCACACTGCTCTGACCCGGCCCCTGGCCCCGGCTCCGCAGCCGCCCACTGCCACCAGGCTTGTTCTGTGGCCCCCAGGGACTTCCTGGGCCTCTCCGGGCCAGTGACCCCTGTAAGGGCCAGAACCTTGGCGGGGAGACCAAGAGGTGGCAGGAGGAAGGATGATGATCCAACTCCCCTGGAATCCAAGACCCATCCAGAGTTGGGATGGAGTCACAGCGTGCAATCTTGGGTCAGATAGCAGGCAGGACTTCCTAAGGCTGTCCCTTGGGGCCTCCTGCCACAGACCTACAGGGGTGCTGCCCCTGACTCCCACCTCCGGCAGGGAGGCTCCAGACAAGTGGCCTGGATGAACCGGACTGTGCATTTGGTTTGACGGGTCTGATGTGCACATCTGCTCCACACCTCAGCCCCTCACGTGTCCTCCTCGGGTGCCGCCCGCGCTGCTGCTCAGCTTGGATTCGTGACCCTTGGTCATTTCTGTGCAAATAAAGGTGCATGTGGCCACCGTTCCTCCCCGGAGTTGCCGAGAGGCTGGAAAACAATGGAGGGAGGAGGCTGGAGCTGGAGAAGACCTAGCGTTCCTCTCTCTGCCTGTGAACAGAACTGCTAGCAGACACCTCCCTGTAAGACCCTTGCGCCCCTACTCCACACCCCTTGGGGAGCCCAAACCCAGGCCCACATCACTGGATGGGCCCCACGGAGTTCAAGAGTGGAGAGAGCAGTTTCCTGTCAGGGGCCAGGCAGGGAGAAGTCTGGCAAAAGAGCTTTCCCAGAGAAGAGGAATTTTGCTGTTGGGTTTTGAAAGATGAGTAGGAGTTTGCTAGGAATGGATGGAGTGGAGTAGAGTGGAGTGAATGTTCCAGGGAAAATGGTGTTTGTGCCCTACTCTATCCCCCAGAGCCTAGGGGACGATGCCTAACCACAGAGTAGGTGCTTAATAAGTCCTTGTCACATGAATAAAAGGATCAATGAATGAGTGTTGATAAAAATGCTGGTGCTTTGGGAGCCTGGGGGGGAGGGGAGCACTAGACTTGGGAGAGAAGTCTCGATAGGTTTGTGGAGACGTAACTGGCTCCTAGAGCCATGGGGTCAGAGGAAGGCACTTGCTCACTTATCATTACCTGTTACGCACCTGCTGTGTAGGCAATGCTAGGCCCTAGGTCACAGGCGTCCCCAAACTACGGCCCGCGGGCCGCATGTGGCCCCCTGAGGCCATTTATCCAGCCCCCCCCGCTGCACTTTCAGAAGGGGCATCTCTTTCATTGGTGGTCAGTGAGAGGAGCACTGTATGTGGCAGCCCTCCAATGGTCTGAGGGTCAGTGAACTGGCCCCCTCTGTAAAAAGTTTGGGAACCCCTGCTAGGAGTTGCTCCAGTTCCAGTGTAAACCTGGACAAGACCTTTAAGTGGGAATTACCTAGGTGATAAGGGGAGGAAACAGCATGTGCAGGAACTCTGAAGTGGACATTACTAGGGGGGTGGACATTACTTGTGGCAGGACTTGAGAGTGGAGACTGGAGGGTGACAGGGGTGGACATATTGGATAAATCTTGGCAGACTGTACAGGATTTCATCCCAAAAGCCGTGAATAACCTTCAAAGGCTCTTCCATGGGGGTGGGGCAGTCTGCTCAGATTGTATCTTGAAAAGGTCCTTTTCTGACCACAAAGCAGAGAGCATGCAGGAGGCACGGGAGGTCAGAGGGGAGGCGGCTGTCGTGTTGGCTGGGGAGCTCTGTGATGCAGACACTGGTTGGTGGTGGTGACGGGTGGGGAGAAGTGAACCTGGGAGATTCCGGAGGCCCAGTGGGCAGGGCCGGGGAACCATCAGACCATCCTGACACGGGGAAGACACGCCACAGCGATGTGCCACTTGCACCACCGCCTCAGGTTGGCTTCCCCCAAAAGCAGCCCCCAGCGAAGGAGTCCAGAGCACAGAGCCGATCAGAGAGGGGAGGGAAGTGGGGAAAGCCATGAAGGGCTACTGGCCCTGCTCTAGTGGATCCGCTCAGGCGAGAGGTGAGAGGCCTTCGGGGTTTCGGAATACAAGCAGGCAGAATAAGTGAGGCCGCTTGTAAGTGGATCCGCCAGGTCGAGTCATCCCAGCTGATGCACGTGGAAGTGAGAGCCTCCTGGCTGAATCCCGGCCCAGACTGCAGATCTGTGAGCTGGATAAGTGACCAAGGTCTCAGTTTTGGGGTGCTTTGTTTACAGAGCACTGGGTAAGCAAAACATCAAGCCTTTTCAAAGCATTTTAGGACCTGGGCCTTAAGGCACTGGCTCACGTTTTAACATCTGTTCCGGTTGCTGGTGGCATTAGAGTTGAATCCTCTTAAGAGGAGGTGACAATCCCCATGAGGCAGACTGGAAAGGTCAGGGCTGGCAGGAGAGTCAGACCATGCTGTGTCTCCCAGATATCCTAGGGGTACCATACTGGGCTCCTCTAGTGGGGACGAGTCCTAGAAAGATAGGAACTCCAGGCAGTTGTGGGGAGATCCAGGGCAGAAGGTACCAAGCCCCAGGGTTCACAGCCTACTATGGGGTGAGAACAACACGGGAGAAACGTCTGTGGCACGGAAGCCTGAGACAGACACCTGACGAAGGCTTGGGGTTCCAGGTGGGTGTAGCAAGATGCACCATATCTGCCTGCTGAAAGGCAGCTAGAAGAACCCATTGCTGCCCCTATGTGGGACAGGGGGGTTGGCCTTAGCCAGGTGCCAGTGTCCACATTCTAACCGCCCTGGTCTTCCCCTGCCCAGGGGTGCCTCCTCCTGCCCAAGACCCACAAGACTCTTGAAGATCTTGGCTTGGTAGTTCAAAGTCCCAGGCTGTGGACCCAGAAAGGCCTGTGTTCAAATTCCACATCTGTATGCTGATTAGCTAGCTGTGTGGCCTTTTGCAAGTGACCCGGCAGGGAGGGAGGGGTGGGTAGGGGACAGTGCCCAGGGTCCCAGAATTCTCCATTCCACAGACCCTGCTGTCCTGGTCCTGTCGTTATTTCTACACAATCTCCACCTCCTAACAGGGACTGGTAGGACCCTCAGTCTACAGACACAAAAACTGAAGCCCAAACTCAAGGCCAGCAATCCCGTTTTCCATACACGACTTGACTTCATCCTCACAACTACCACACGAAGCAGGCACTAATGTTATTCCCATTTTACAGACCAGAAAGAAGACTGAGGTTCAGAAAGGGAAGTCATTTGCCCAGGGCCATACAGCCTGTCAGGAGATCAAAACTCAAATCCAGAGTCCAGTGCTTATGCCTTGACAAGCTGAGGCACAGGTGGGGGGTAAGTGTGTGTGTGTGTGGGGGGGGTAGGAAAGGGAGAGAGGGGAGACACACTGGTTGGGAGCAAAATAGCCAGGGAGTTGAGGTTGAAGGCAGACAGAGTCCTGATTAAGGCACCTAAGAGGCATTGCATTTCAATGAGAATCTGGAATATTGCTAGGAACAGGCAAACTAAGCCTCAAAAAAAATAAAAATAAAAAATCAAAGTGGGGTAGAGGGAACTGGTACTCCAGGTGGAAGAAACAGCTTGGGGTTATTTATTTATTTATTTGTTTTCCGAAGTGAGAAGCAGGGAGGCAGAGACACAGACTCCCGCATGCCCACCAGGGCACAGTGCTCTGCCCATCTGGAGCCCTTGCTCCGTTGCTTGGCAACCAAGCTCTTCTTAGCACCTGAGCAGAGGGCACCCAACCATCCTCAGTGCCAGGGCCAGCTTTGCTCCAATGAAGCCTTGCCTGCGGGAGGGGAAGAGAGAGAGAGGAAGGAGAGGGGGAAGGGTGGAGAAGCAGATGGGCACCTCTCCTGTGTGCCCTGGCCGGGAATCGAAACCAGGACTTCCACACGCTGGGCCGACGCTCTACCCACTGAGCCAACCGGCCAGGGCCCAGCTTGGGTTTAAAGGCCAGGAGGTGGGACAGGGTATGTCTGCAAACCTGGCATTGGCAAGGCAGGGCGGGGAGCGGAGGAGGCTCAGTGTTCACGGAAAAGGGCAGAAATGGTCAAAATTCAACAAGGCGACGCAACTCGCAGGCGCTTCCACCCCGGGAAGTGGAGCAGGAACCAGTAGGTGTGGACCCGTCCCTGCACCCCCGAGTCGCCATGCCCCTGCTCCCGCCGAGCCCCCCGCCTGACCGCACGGCCTCGCACTGCCTCTAGTAACGATCTAGCGAGTTCTGCCTTATCCGAGGGGCCCCACGTCCTCTCGAGTTTCCTACAGCGCTTCCAGGAAGAGCAGCGCCAAACGCGGTGCGTCCCGCGGCTGCGCAGACACCGCCGCCTCCCGGACGTGACTCGTGGAACGTCGCCTCCCGGCGGCTGCGGCGGCGGCGCGGGGGGGGAGGGGGCAGCAGGGCGCCCCGTCCGGGGTCTAAGTTCGAACATCGGCGTCTGAGTTCAGAGCTGAGACTCTGTGCTCCCGGTCCCCGCAGTTTAAGAAGTTTCCTCAACCGTCTGGAGGGCTTTCTCTAGGGAGGTTCTCCATTCAGGCACTCACTTGGCCACCTATTCACCCTTCAGGGGTCCTCGCCGCCCTCCCCGCCACTAATGAAGTGACGGATGGAGTAGCCATGGCGACCGGCTGATTGACAGCCATGGTGACCAACCAACTTCCAGAAGCTCCCGGTCGGTCCCGCCCAGCGCGTGGCTGGTGGCCCATGAAAGAAGTGGAAGCGCCCTAAAGGGACGGTAACCGGGCAGTCTAGGTTGTTGCAGTTTGCCCGGTGATGGCGCGCTAGGGGAGGCGGTGGGCGGGGCCGAAGCGTTTTCGGACAGTCGGACGATGCAGTGACGCTGCGTAGCGACCGCGCTGGCAAGTGTGAGCGCATCCTGTGGAGGGAGCCCTTCGGTAGCGGAGGTGGGCGCGGCGTGGACGCAGGTTGTTGCTATTTCAGGGCGCTCCCTCCGAGTCCTTCTACCTTGCGGGGGGAGGGGGAGAGGTGGCGGACGACGAGCGGCTCCCCGTCTGCGCTTGCGCCTGCTCCTGCTCCGCCGCTGACCCCCCCTCCCCCGGCCCGCACGCACGCACACGCGCGCATGCCCTCTGCGCGTGGACCCGCGCTGGCCGGCCGTACTGCGCGTGCGCGCTGACAGAGCCCGGCCGAGGAGCGGCGCTGGCGGACGTCGGGCGAGCTGCGCGCGTGACGTCGTCGTCAGGAGCGCTTTAAAGTGCGGGCTGGGCCGGGCGCCCGGGGGTCTGGCCGGGAGTCGAGCCGGCCCTCCGCAGCGGCCCTCCGCGGCATGAGTCGCTGCTGGCGCCCCTGCCCCCCGGGACGTGGAGAAGGCGGAGGTGGAGGAGAAGGAAGCCCCGTCTAGCCGCCACCGCTGCATGACCCGCCGCCCCTGAAGCTCGACCCCCAGCCAGCGGCCCCTGGCCCCTCACCGCTCCGCCCGCCGGGTCCTGCCCATGCCCATGGGGGTCTGGCGCTGAGAGACCCCCTTCCCTCGGGGGAGGCCCTGGGGGCACATCCCCCCGAGAGCCATGCCCGGCCGCCCCGCCCGGCCCGAAGGACCCTAGAGCAGCGTCGCGGGGCCATGGCGGCCGCCAGCGGTTACACGGACCTGCGGGAAAAGCTCAAATCCATGACGTCCCGGGACAACTACAAGGCCGGCAGCCGGGAGGCGGCCGCGGCGGCTGCGGCCGCGGCTGTGGCGGCCGCCGCTGCCGCCGCCGCCGCCACCGAGCCGTACCCGGCGGCCGGGGCCAAACGCAAGTACCAGGACGACTCGGACCCCGAGCGCAGCGACTATGAGGAGGAGCAGCAGCTGCAGCGGGAGGAGGAGGCGCGCAGGGTCAAGAGCGGCATCCGCCAGATGCGCCTCTTCGGGCCGGACGAGTGCGCCCAGATCGAAGCCCGCATCGACGAGGTGGTGTCCCGCGCCGAGAAGGGCCTGTACAACGAGCACACGGTGGACCGGGCCCCGCTGCGCAACAAGTACTTCTTCGGCGAGGGCTACACCTACGGCGCCCAGCTGCAGAAGCGCGGGCCCGGCCAGGAGCGCCTGTACCCGCCGGGCGACGTGGACGAGATCCCGGACTGGGTGCACCAGCTGGTCATCCAGAAGCTGGTGGAGCACCGCGTCATCCCCGAGGGCTTCGTCAACAGCGCCGTCATCAACGACTACCAGCCCGGGGGCTGCATCGTCTCCCACGTGGACCCCATCCACATCTTCGAGCGCCCCATCGTCTCCGTCTCCTTCTTTAGCGACTCGGCGCTCTGCTTTGGCTGCAAGTTCCAGTTCAAGCCGATCCGGGTGTCGGAACCCGTGCTCTCCCTGCCCGTGCGCAGGGGGAGCGTGACTGTGCTCAGGTAACCGCCGCGGCCGGGAGGAGGAAGGGGGCCCCCGGCCTTGCTGCTGCTGCTGCTGCTGCTGAAACTGCGCCCCGACCCGGGAGGTCGCGGCCCCTAGGCGTGCTTACCTGGCCGGTCTGACCTCCTCTTCTGTTGGGGGGGGGGGGAGGCGGGCGTGGAAAGGGGGTCTGCGTTTCAAACTTGTAGGAAGAATGCAGGAAGGGCTTAGGGAACCGAGTCGAGTTTTCTATCCCCAGGTGATAGGTGTGACACCTAGGTGACTGGTCATCTACAGGCATCTTTCCAGAAGGCTAAGATTTTAGGAGCCTCTTTTCCTTTGATTTTAGCAAGTCGTTTTTTTTTCTTTTTTCTTATTCTGGATCTCCATTTTCAGATCTGTGGAGTGGAACTTAACTCTTTCCATATCTTTCAAACTCTGCCATTTGTGGTTTCCTGAGCAGACAGGGTTCATGGATTTCTTCACCAAAAACGCAGGAGGCGGCCCTTAAGCATATTTAATTGACAAACATTCTCCGTTCCCAGGAGGGGGAGTGACTTCCCTGGAATTGAACGGAGTTGTGGCTGGGCCAGGAACAGGGAGCAGCCCACACTTGAAATTCAGTCCCTGAAGGGCCAGTAGAGCCCCTTGGTTTCTTTGTAAAAACGTGTTACCTGTTAAAAGAAAAAAAAGCTAGTTTCTGCCTGGAATTTGATCTCGTAGTTGTGTCGGCAGCAGAACTTCGCTCTTGGCCTATTTCAGACTCCAGATTCTGCTGAGAAGTAGTGCCTTGGCCCTCAGAGAGTAGTTGCCTGCTGGGACACCTTTGCTGTGACTGAAGCAGAACATGTATCTGGAAGTCTCCTCCTTCCAGCCCCCAAACAAGTAAATCGAGCAGTGTACTTACGTCATCTCCAAACCTGTTAGGAGATGGAGACGCCAGCTCTTCAGAGTTGCTTGATTGACAACCAAATTCTAGGATGTGATCAGGACATCCTGAAGTTTTGTTATGAGCAGCAGTTTAACCCCTCAAGTGCCGTCAGTGCCATAGCCCAGCGTCGTGGGGAGAAGCAGGGTCCCTGGAGCTCTCTGAGTATTTGAGCAGGTCGTCTAATTTGAGTTGAACAGCTGAGACTCCTTTCATATCTGGGATGGCCGCAGAGCCTTGTGATGGTGAGAAGTTTTGGGAAGTCAGTAGCCACAGAAGCAGTTCTTTGGCTTCCTTATCAAATGCCAGTTGTCCCTTTGTCAGCGGGGCTTGTGAGCTTCTCAGACCTCTGCATGTCGCTCCCAGATTGATGTCTTAACAGAGCCCTTCTGAATGGGATTTCCAAGGCAGACTCTCCCAGGGGCTTGTTGTGGAAGACAGCTTGGTGTCTGACGTCTTTGAAGGGTACTAGATGCTGAAAGGCTCTCCTACAAGGGCCTTTTGGTCTCTTAATGGGATACTAATTTTCACAGTCATAGGCCCTCGGGGTTGTCGTCAGGAGGTCTAATGGGTTGGGGGTGTAGTGAGATTGCAAAGGGCAGTTTGTGACTTTGAGACTCCCTCCACCCTGTATACATACACACCCTTGTGTGGAAGAGCACAAGTTTCAAGTTTTTTAAAATGCTGGTCTAGGGAGCATGTTATAAAATACATCATTGTCTCACCACTATGCTGTACCCCCAAAACCGAAATACGAAACGTAAACTCTAATTGAAAAATTAAATTTTTTTAAAATGTAGGTCTTTTATTGATCAGCAATGGGATTGCATCATTAGGAAAGTTCATCTTTTCTTTAGGGTTGTAGAGTCCTAATGTTTTCCTCGTTCGTTTCTGCCTGGGTTCTGACTTGGCGGTGGAGTTAGTGTAGGAGGCGCAGCCCTGTCCTGAAAAGTGCTGCCCCAGGCTTTTAAATCCAGCTCCCATTCGCTTGGGGAGCTCGTGGGCGTTCTCTGAGCTGGCTTTCTCATCTGTAAATTGGGGGTGATGCCAGCTTCCAAAGCTTATTAGGATTAAGTGTGGTGATTGGGTGTGTGATACGGGGTCTGACACAGGGCAGGCACTCACACGGCGCTTGCTTTCATGCACACCATTTACTGATTTCCCGGCTCTCTATGGAGAAGAGGCTAGGGATTTGGTGGAGCCCAAAACACAGCTCTTCCCCTCATGGAATTCACAGCCCAGTGGAGATGGCAGAAGGCAGCAGCTCGGGAAGGAAACTGCAGGAGTACCCTGAGGGGTGAGAGGGGACATCCTAACTCACGCTGGAGTGTTGGAAGTTTGGGAAGGGAGAAAGCTGGAACAGGAAGGGTGACTAGGAGCTAGTTAGCCAAGCAAGTTCCCACATCCAAGCAGGACCTGAACTGGATTCTGATGAAGCATGAGATTCCTGTAGGCATTCGTGGTGAGGCTCCGGATCAGAGCTCCTCCACCGGGCACTGGAGACGCTCAGGGTTGGCTAAATCTTTGCTGTCCGGGGCTGTCCTGTGCGGTGTGGCATGTTAGCGTTATCCCTAGTCTGCATTCACGAGACACCAGGAACGCCTGTGACGATCAGACAATGTCTCCAGGTATTGCCAAATGTCCCTTGGGGGCAGAATCATCCCCGGTTAAAGCGCCATTGCTCCAGGGTTCTGAACATCCCCACTGATTTAAATCTTACGGTGCCAGCCCACTTCCTAGTCTCAGCTGACCTGGTGTGCAGGTGGGTGAACACCTGCCTGTTGTTAGTGGCTTTCTTCAAATCCTGCTTGGTATTTCCCCAGCTGGTAAAAGGCGATGCTTTCTTTCACTTTTTTGTATGTGTGCCAACCCAGAGGTGAAGAGTTGTAAGTCTGCCATTGGGATGAATAGTACTTCTCTCCAGGTGGGGGAGGGCTCTGATCATTCCCATCGGATTCAACTTCAGTTGCTGGTGGCAGTGGTGTCTGTACCTGTCCAAGGCAACGTGGCAGGAGTGCACTGTATTTATTTATTTATTTATTTACTTCACTGATTGAGAGAGAGGAGAGAGAGAGAGAAAGGGAGAGGGCAGAGAAGCAGGAAGCATCAGTCCGTAGTTGCTTCTCTCATAGGCCTTGACTGGGCAAGCCCGGGGTTTCCTGCTGGCAACCTCAGCATTCCGAGTAGGCGCTGTATCCACTGTGCCGCCGCAGGGCAGGCAGGAATACGCTTTTATATTTAGCGGTTGTCAGCATGGATATTAGTGTGTGGTCCACATTAAATCAGCAGTGTCCAAATGTGGGCATTTGGAGCCAGGCCTCACAGACCCTTCTGGAAGTGCTTCAGACTTCTTTTCCAATGCAGTTAGCTGTTGGGTTTTTTTGTAACCTTCCCATGTTGGACTTGGGTGGATCCTCTCTTACTGCTGTTCTCTATTAAAACGTTTCCGTTGGAGCCCTGGCCGGTTGGCTCAGTGGATAGCGCATTGGCCCAGGGTGTGGATGTACCGGGTTCGATCCCTAGTCAGGGCACACAGGAGAAGCAATCATCTGCTTCTCTTCCCCTCTCCCTCCCTCTCCCCTTCTTTCTCTCTTCCTCTCCTGCAGCTCAAGTTGGTTTGAGGCTGGGTGCTGAGGATAGCTTGGTTGATTCAAGCATCTGCCCCCAGATGGGGGTTTGCCGGGTAGATCCTGGTTGGGCGCAGGCAGGTGTCTGTCTCTTTCTCCCCTTTTCTTACTTAAAAAAAAATTCAGTTGGGTTAATTAGAATGATTACCTCAAGGCTAATTGCTTACTTGCTCCTCCTTTGAATCATTGCTGCGTGGTCAGTGGTTGTGGTGACCACATGCTGGGAGACCCAGGCCTTGGCCACCTGTCTGGAAATGACTACATTGCCCAGCCACGGGATGTTACGAGGAGAGCTTAGCATGCGACTTCTAGTGAACAGTGGATACGGGGTGGAGTGGGTACCTCTGCCGGTTCTGGGCTGAGGGCTGATTTTGTTCAGCTGGTTGAAAGCAAAATTTAGCTTTCTGGCTTAAAATAGTTGGGAAAGTAGGGCAGATAGGCCTGGGCCACCTCTCTGGTGTGGAATCTTCTGACTCCGCTGGAGGGGAGGAACCTCAGGGTGAGGTCAGGCTGTGCGCTCTCAGGAGGCGTGCTGGGCCAGGGGCGGCTGCTGTTGGTTCTGCCAGGCCTGACCAGAAGGCAGAGGGCAGCAGAGGAGAGAAAGCTTGCAGGCGAGCCGTGGTCTTAATCACGAAGCTTGCAGAAAATAAATAGACCAAAAAAATTTCAGGGCTGGATGGCCATTTTTGGCTGGGCAGTTGGTCTGCAGCTGTTGCTAAGGTATTGCTGAGGCCAGTAAGGGCCCAAGGATAGACTGGGTCTTGTCACCGGGAAACATAAATGGGCTTTTCTTCTTATCTCTTTTTACCTACTCTCCTACCCCCCAAAGCAAACACACACAGCACAGTGTACACTGAAACCAAGAGTTTGGTTGGAGTTCTGGTGTCACCAACTTAGCTGTTTGACCTTGAGCAAGTTCTTTACCCTCCCTGGCCTTAGTTTTCTCTGAGTTATGGAAGATTGAGTCTTTGTCACGCGACTGAATGCTTAACACTTAGGTGAGTTTCTCTGGAGGTAAGTGACCATCTTTGCTCAGCTACTCTCTGTCTTTACCTTGGTGTACACAGATGTGACTCAGAGAAAGTTGACCTCCTTTAGAAGAAGCCCCAGGACTTCCTATAAAGTCAGGCCATGTGTCTTTGTGGAGGTCTGGGTCTTGAGCTCACAATCACCTCCCTGTGCCCAGGTGGCTGGCCTGCTACCGCCAAAAGCCTAAGCTTCTCAGCCAGGCAGGGCCATCACTGGAAGCTGCCCAGAGCAGGTGACACCAGCCAGAGGGAGGCTGTCACAAGGCCAGTGTCTTGGCCAGTCCCTCCATCTCTGGTTCTGTCCTGTGCCAGGCAGCAATGGAATAAAGGGAGTGGTAGCCATCTTGGAAATGGACCTTAACTCGGTTTCCGAGGCTGCTCCCTAGAGGAGAGCTGTACAGTTCGTTGTCATTGAGTTTTCCCACATTTCTCATTTACCGTGCGCCTAATCTTCCAGGGCATGACTTGATGTTTTGCAGATGTAGAAACTGGGGCTTCGAAGCAGCAGAATAGTTGAGCTTACCACACATTTCCTTGTGTTCACTGTGTGCGGAAAAAAGAACTTTGCAGAGTTTTGTCTTGCAGGGAAGCCATTTTCCACAAGGCTGAATGTAGTAGCAGAGAGGTGTGGGTGGGCACTGGGGGTTCCTGCCCCCAGGAGCTGAGGAAGGCTTCCTAGCTAGGAGACTCCTGAGGGTCACTCTAAGGCACAGAGCTAGTGGGGGACAGAGCCAGGTTTTGTGAGTCTTGATGTTTGTAGCATGCTAGTTACTGGTTGCTGAGGGGCTCAGCCCAGGTGGGCTGACCTGCGGAAGGTACTTCCTTCCCCTCCCCTGTGAAAATAGAAGAGCAGGAGGCACTGGGACTTTTCTTTATGCCAAGGGCCAGGCCGGACCCAGGGCATATTGAGTTTCAAGTTGGCAGACTGGGACTTGCAGTTTCTCTTGTAGCAAGTAGGTTCTTTAGTATAAATAACTCTCTGTGGTCTCTGCTGGACACTTTCTGCTGAAGGTTGGCCAGAAGAGCGTCCCTTGGTTAGGACGTGGAACCTCCCACTCTCAGAGAAGCCTGGTACTTTGAGGAGGGGTCAGTAGGCTGCCAAGAAGTTCTACAGGACCAGTGCTGATGAGCTTTTCAGGTGGGGTCAGTGTGGTGGCCATTTCTGTACACCTCTGCAGCCCTGCCTTCTCACTGGTTCTGAGGCCTAGGCTCTCTGGCAGGAACCTGGCGTGGCTTGTTTTACACTCTAGAGCCCTTTGGGGTGTGGGCACAGTTAAGATTTGACAAAATCTGGATTTTCTCCAGAACTATTTTGAGGGAAGTGGTTCCTTGTTGGAGATGGGAAGCCAGGGCCCTCGGTAGTGCCTGTAGTCAAGTCGGACAGGTCAGTGACACTTACTAGCAGTAGAGACGGTGCCTGCAGACAGTGCTGCAGCTTAAGGCCTTAGCAATGTGCCTTGGAACGCCTCTGGGGATTGGAGTTGGCTCTTTGAGGAAGTCCTGTGTTGATAGCACTGTCCTGCAGCCCAGACCTGCACCTTCCCGAGGTGGAGTGACCTAAGGGTCCCAGCCCCGGGGGTGGCGCCCAGGAGGCCTCTGTCGCTGGCAGTCTCTGCATGGGGAGCCCGGTCTCTTCTTGGTGGCAGTCTCTGCATGGGGAGCCCCGTCTCTCTTCTTGGTGGCAGTCTCTGCATGGGGAGCCCGGTCTCTCTTCTTGGTGGCAGTCTCTGCATGGGGAGCCCGGTCTCTCTTCTTGGTGGCAGTCTCTGCATGGGGAGCCCGGTCTCTCTTCTTGGTGGCAGTCTCTGCATGGGGAGCCCGGTCTCTCTTCTTGGTGGCAGTCTCTGCATGGGGAGCCCAGTCTCTTCTTGGTGGCAGTCTCTGCATGGGGAGCCCAGTCTCTTCTTGGTGGCAGTCTCTGCATGGGGAGCCCGGTCTCTTCTTGGTGGCAGTCTCTGCATGGGGAGCCCCGTCTCTCTTCTTGGTGGCAGTCTCTGCATGGGGAGCCCGGTCTCTCTTCTTGGTGGCAGTCTCTGCATGGGGAGCCCGGTCTCTCTTCTTGGTGGCAGTCTCTGCATGGGGAGCCCCGTCTCTCTTCTTGGTGGCAGTCTCTGCATGGGGAGCCCGGTCTCTCTTCTTGGTGGCAGTCTCTGCATGGGGAGCCCGGTCTCTCTTCTTGGTGGCAGTCTCTGCATGGGGAGCCCGGTCTCTCTTCTTGGTGGCAGTCTCTGCATGGGGAGCCCGGTCTCTCTTCTTGGTGGCAGTCTCTGCATGGGGAGCCCAGTCTCTTCTTGGTGGCAGTCTCTGCATGGGGAGCCCAGTCTCTTCTTGGTGGCAGTCTCTGCATGGGGAGCCCGGTCTCTTCTTGGTGGCAGTCTCTGCATGGGGAGCCCGGTCTCTCTTCTTGGTGGCAGTCTCTGCATGGGGAGCCCCGTCTCTCTTCTTGGTGGCAGTCTCTGCATGGGGAGCCCGGTTTCTTCTTGGTGGCAGTCTCTGCATGGGGAGCCCGGTCTCTCTTCTTGGTGGCAGTCTCTGCATGGGGAGCCCGGTCTCTTCTTGGTGGCAGTCTCTGCATGGGGAGCCCGGTCTCTCTTCTTGGTGGCAGTCTCTGCATGGGGAGCCCGGTCTCTCTTCTTGGTGGCAGTCTCTGCATGGGGAGCCCGGTCTCTCTTCTTGGTGGCAGTCTCTGCATGGGGAGCCCCGTCTCTCTTCTTGGTGGCAGTCTCTGCATGGGGAGCCCCGTCTCTTCTTGGTGGCAGTCTCTGCATGGGGAGCCTGGTCTCTTCTTGGTGGCAGTCTCTGCATGGGGAGCCCGGTCTCTCTTCTTGGTGGCAGTCTCTGCATGGGGAGCCCAGTCTCTTCTTGGTGGCAGTCTCTGCATGGGGAGCCCAGTCTCTTCTTGGTGGCAGGTCTCTGCATGGGGAGCCTGGTCTCTTCTTGGTGGCAGTCTCTGCATGGGGAGCCCCGTCTCTCTTCTTGGTGGCAGTCTCTGCATGGGGAGCCCGGTTTCTTCTTGGTGGCAGTCTCTGCATGGGGAGCCCGGTCTCTCTTCTTGGTGGCAGTCTCTGCATGGGGAGCCCGGTCTCTCTTCTTGGTGGCAGTCTCTGCATGGGGAGCCCGGTCTCTTCTTTGTGGCAGTCTCTGCATGGGGAGCCCGGTCTCTCTTCTTGGTGGCAGTCTCTGCATGGGGAGCCCGGTCTCTTCTTGGTGGCAGTCTCTGCATGGGGAGCCCCGTCTCTCTTCTTGGTGGCAGTCTCTGCATGGGGAGCCCCGTCTCTTCTTGGTGGCAGTCTCTGCATGGGGAGCCCGGTCTCTTCTTGGTGGCAGTCTCTGCATGGGGAGCCCGGTCTCTTCTTGGTGGCAGTCTCTGCATGGGGAGCCCGGTCTCTCTTCTTGGTGGCAGTCTCTGCATGGGGAGCCCGGTCTCTCTTCTCGGCGGGTGCTGAACCCAAGGCTCTGGCTTGCCCCAGGGTGGTCCAGAGCCCTCTGGTTGGTGTCAGCTGTTTAGTGAGTGGGAGTGTGGTGCCAGGCATCCTGCATTATCTAACTTAATTCTCACAACAACCCTGCAAGTAGGCATCCCACTGTTCCTTTCTAGGGGTGCCAACCAAGTAGTCATGTAACTGTAGTTCTGCCTGGGAGGGCAGAGGCACTGTCCCCCTTTAAAAATGTTTTGATTGTTAGTGGCCACAAAAGAATGCCTAATTTATAAAGCATAACAAAATGAACACCTAGAACCTACCTGTGTCGTATTACAGATGAAGAAACAGGTTTCCACCCAGCAGGTGACCCAGTGAAGTTCGCAGAGCTAGCAGGTGGCAAGCCTGGTTCAGACTCCAGGCCTCTCCAACGCCTCAGTCCATTTGTGGCATTGGACACTGTGGGCCTCTACAAATATCAGCAGATGTTATTTGGGAGAAGGTTCTTTGGTCAGTGCTCAGCAGATTGTTTTGCTGTGGTAATTCTCTGGTCATTTAACATACTAATGCTTTTTTTTTTTTTTTTTTTTGCATTTTTCTGAAGCTGGAAACAGGGAGAGACAGTCAGACAGACTCCCGCATGCGCCCGACCGGGATCCACCCGGCACGCCCACCATGGGGCAACGCTCTGCCCACCAGGGGGCGATGCTCTGCCCATCCTGGGCGTCGCCATGTTGCGACCAGAGCCACTCTAGCGCCTGGGGCAGAGGCCACAGAGCCATCCCCAGCGCCTGGGCCATCTTTGCTCCATTGGAGCCTTGGCTGCGGGAGGGGAAGAGAGAGACAGAGAGGAAAGCGCGGCGGAGGGGTGGAGAAGCAAATGGGCGCTTCTCCTGTGTGCCCTGGCCGGGAATCGAACCCGGGTCCTCCGCACGCTAGGCCGACGCTCTACCGCTGAGCCAACCGGCCAGGGCCTAATGCTTTTTTTGAACTTCAATATTTTCCAAGTTGATCTGAGGGTGGGCATTTGTCCATGGTCTCTTGTGTGACTCATGTTCACAGAGAAAACTGCAAAACTCTGGTCTAGGAGCAGCTCTGAGGGGACATCCCTAAAAGAAAGGTTATTTTCTCTGTCCTCATGGTGACCTCAAATCAGAGGTGCTTCCCTCTCAGACCTTGTGTTTGCTCTTGCATCTTGCCCACAGCTGGGCATCCTGACCATTTTGAAGAGTCCTTCCCTGGCCTGCAGTGTTTCTGACGGCTAAGTGTATGTCTTTACAGCTGCCCTTGGGAAGGGAGCGGTCAGAAGCCATGTAGAGGAAGATCTGTGGTCCAGGGTGGTCAAGATCTGTGATCCAATCATGGCAGGAGGAGAAGGCTGAGAAGGCATTTGCCTCGCTCGAGTCCTGTGGCCAGTGTGTTTCTGGCTGCGCAGAACTGCTTCAGCTGAGTGGAGGAACGTGGGTGGGTGTGTCCTGGGTGCCACGCTCCCACGTGAGGGCATGTGTGTGGGCTCAAGCTGAGTGTGCTTCCAGAGGACCAGATCGGAGGGATGTTAGCTGTGAGAGGATGGTCACTATAGTCACTGGTCAGGGAGCAGTTTTAAAAATCGTGTATCTTGAGGAAGATAGAAATTTGAGTGTGATGGGCTGTCTTCAAGATTTTGGATTCTCCCAAACGGAGGTCTTTGGAAGCTTTCTTTTCGAGTAGACAGATGAGATTCTCTTTCTGAACATTGCAGGCAGCGCTGTCTACTTCTGCCCTGGCCTCCTCTGCAAGCCGGAGAGTGGAGGAAAGAAAGGGGTGAGGGGGCAGAGGAGGCTTTTCTTATCACCAGGGTCTGTCCTGAGGTGGTCCCGCCTCCAAAGTGATGACAGGTGGACCCTCCTGGGGGCCCTTGAGAAGAAGGGCTCCTGGCCTGTACGGGGAGGTTTCTGCTTTGGCTTTGGCCGGAAGGCTCTCCTTTGCCTCATCCCAGGCGTTTCTTGCCTGGTTTCCAGACAGTGTGTTCTGGAGCTTAACATGTTTACTTTCCATGTGGATCCTTGAGCGTCTCAGATCACGGCAGAGGGCGCCAGGGGACCTGGACCATATTTCTTCTCCCCCCAGGAACTTGGGTTGTCTCTCTCGATGCTGACGTGCTCTGTTTATTTTCAGTGGATATGCTGCTGATGAAATCACTCACTGCATACGGCCTCAGGACATCAAGGAGCGCAGAGCAGTCATCATCCTCAGGAAGTAAGTGCCCCGGCGCCGGGCCCTGGCGGCCTGCCTGTCCGAAGAGGGAGGTCTGGGTCCCCACAGGCCTTGGCTCCCCGTGTCAGCAGCGTGGCCAGTGAAGCCTGAGAGGAGGGAGGGCGCGAGGCCTGTTTCTGTACCTGAGTTCTGTGAAGGTGAAGTGGTGTCAAATTAAGTTCTCAGGTGGGACTTTGGGGCTGGATGAAAAAGGTGAAGGGATTAAGCAGAAAAACCCAAACGGCCACAGACAGAGACGGTGCTGTGGCGCTACCAGAGGGAGGGGGTGGCGGGGGAGAAAAGGGAAAGGGGGTGCGTGGTGGTGGAGGCTTGACTTAGGGTGCTGAGCACAGTGCAGTGTGCAGGTGATGTAGTCTGGTTGTGTACCGAAACTACATAATTTTATTAACCAGTGTCACCCCCAATAAATTTTATAAAAAATTGAAGGCCTGGCTGGTTAATTGTTATTCCAGCCTGACCAGGCGGTGGCGCAGTGGATAGAGCATCGGACTGGGATGCAGAGGACCCAGGTTCGAGACCCCGAGGTCGCCGCTTGAGCACGGGCGCATCTGGTTTGAGCAAAAAGCTCACCAGCTTGAACCCAAGGTCGCTGGCTCCATCAAGGGGCTACTCAGTCTGCTGAAGGCCCGTGGTCAAGGCACGTATGAGAAAGCAATCAATGAACAACTAAGGTGTTGCAACGCACAATGAAAAACTAATGATTGATGCTTCTCATCTCTCCATTCCTGTCTATCTGTCCCTGTCTATCCCTCTCACTGACTGACTCTCTGTCTCTATAAAAAATAAATAAAAATTTAAAAAAACAAGGTGTCGCAACAAAAAACTGATAATTGATGCTTCTCCTTTCTCTCCGTTTCTGTCTGTCTGTCCCTACCTATCCCTCTCTCTGACTCTCTGTCTCTGTAAAAAAAAAAAAAAAAGACTGTTATTCCTAAACAACAAGGTTGTGGGTTTGATCCCCGGTCAGGGCACATGCAGGAAGCCACCACTGAATTGTGACTGAGGGGAACAACAGATGAATGCTGCCCTTCCCCTCTTTCCCTTCTCCCCCCCCCTTCCGTCTGTCTCAAAAAAGAAAGTGAGTCCCTGGCCGAATAGCTCGGTTGGTTGGAATGTTGTCCCATAGTGTGGAGATTGCCAGGTTCAATCCCTGGTCAGGGCACACACAGGAACAGCTCGACGTTCCTGACTCTCTCTCTCTCTCTGCCTCTCTAAAAAAAAAGAAAGAAAATTAAGTTCTGTAGCTGTTTAACTAGAGTGCTTAGGACTGAGCAGAATACATGCTCCCAGTGTTTATGGGAGCAGTCTTAAGATCTGGGGAACCCCTTTCTAGAGTTGCCCCGTGTCTTCCCCCACCTCCTTGGTTCTGATTTGTCCCATGTATCTTTGCTGATTGTGTTTAGACTGTGCCTTAGCCTGCTTTAAAAATGCCTGGGTTCTCACTTGGGGGAGGGGCAGGGAGGGACAAAGGAGGCAGAGGTAGGAGTCAGGGTGCAGTGCCCAGCAGGTACGCCATTTGTGGCTGTCCCTCATTTCTGGCCAGGGAGTCAGGGCTACTGACCAGCTCTGGCAAAACCAGCCTCACCAGCACTTCTTTCTCTCTGCTCACGAGGTGAATGGACTGAGCCACACAGACACTGGATCAAGACCAGGCTGTCTTTATTCATTTTATTATTATTATTTTTTTTTTTTTTTACAGAGACAGAGAGGGAGTCAGAGTGAGGGATAGACAGAGACAGACAGACAGGAACGGAGAGATGAAAAGCATCAATCATTAGTTTTTCATTGCGCATTGCGACACCTTAGTTGTTCATTGATTGCTTTCTCATACGTGCCTTGACCGCGGGCCTTCAGCAGACTGAGTAACCCCTTGCTGGAGCCAGCGACCTTGGGTCCAAGCTGGTGAGCTTTGCTCAAACCAGATGAGCTCACGCTCAAGCTGGCGACCTCCGGGTCTCGAACCTGGGTCTTCCGCATCCCAGTCCAACGCTCTATCCACTGCGCCACCGCCTGGTCAGGCAAGACCAGGCTGTCTTTAGAATGGGGTGTTGAGAGGCTGGGTCATTGCCAGGGCCAGCGGAGACCTCAGGGAGCAGGACCAGTGTGGAGACCAGGCTGGAGCGGGATGTTCTATAGCTTGCTGTCCTTTTTTTTTATTTTTATTTTTATTATTTTTTTTACAGAGACAGAGAGTGAGTCAGAGAGAGGGATAGACAGGGACGGAGAGAGATGTAAAGCATCAACCATTAGTTTTTCATTGTGCGTTGCAACACCTTAGTTGTTCATTGATTGCTTTCTCATACGTGCCTTGACTGTGGGCCTTCAGCAGACTGAGTAACCCCTTGCTTGAGCCAGCGACCTTGGGTTCAAGCTGGTGGGCTTTTTGCTCAAACCAGATGAGCCCGCGCTCAAGCTAGCGACCTCGGGGTCTCGAACCTGGGTCCTCTGCATCCCAGTCTGACGCTCTATCCACTGCGCCACCGCCTGGTCAGGCTAGGTAAACCTTATTTTTTAGAACCGTTTAGATTACAGAAAACGGCGAGGATAGTACTGAGGGGTTCCGTGGGCCCTACACAGCATGTCCGCTATTATTAACCTCTTATATTGGTGAGGTATCTTTATTATAATCAAGAAATCAATATTGACTTATGATTGTTAGTTAATGTCCATACTTTATTCCTATTTCCTCAGTTTTTCCCTAATGTGCTTTTCTAGGGTTCCACGTCACATTTAGTTGTCATGTCCGTTCCGTCTCCTTGGCGGTGACTATTCCTCAGACTTGTGTTACTCATGGTGACATGGACTGGTCAGGTGTTTCACACATCACCTCAGTTGGGATTTTCTCATGGTTAGACTGGGTTACAGGTTTGGGGGAGGAAGACCACAGGGCTGTAAGGCCCTATTCCGCTCGGTGTCATGTCCATGGCCCAGGACTTATCCCTGTTGATGTTGACCTTGATTGCTTGAGTGAAGTGGTGTTCAGCAGATTTTTGCGTCCTAAGGTTAGACTGTTCTCCCTTTGTCCGCACTGTCCCCTTAGGGAAGTCACTATGTTCAGCCCACATGTAGGGAGTGGGTAGTTAGCGCCTCTTCTTTTAAGGGGGAGTAGCCACACAAATTATTTGAAATTCTGCACAGGAATTGTTTCTTCTCCCCCATTTGTTTATTTCTTTACTCAATCATTTACTTACATCATGGACTCGAAGGTATTTATTTTATGCTCAGTTTGTTGCAGGTTTGGCCATTAGGAACTCTCTTGAATAGGTCCTTATTTTCTGACTTGGCACTTTTGGTAACTTCAGTCTCCTGTCCTTTGAATGTGGAGTCCAAAGAACATGATGGTGGGGTCGTTGTGTTGCAGCTGTCACCTCACCGGGTCAGAACTCTGCTTCTCTGTCCTCTGTAGAATGGAGACGATTTAGATCAGTGATGCAGGCAGGACACTGGGCATACTGGGAGCTCCAGACACGGGTCCACTTGGCAGCTGGCACCCTCCAGCCAAAGGATATTCTCAGAATTCATCAAATGAAGGTTTTTTATCTGCCTTTCCACTTTCTTTTCCTCTGGTTCCCAGCACACGCCAAAACCCAGGACCTAGAAGGATGGAGCCCAGAGTGTAGGTGCTGTCTGGCCTCTCCCAGTCCTTCCTTCTCAGCCTGTGCCTGGCATCTCCAGCTGCAGACAGGGACAGGCAGTCCGCCCAGGCCAGGAACTGGAGAGGAGCTCCTGGGGTGACAGAGAACGAGAGCAGCAGCTTCTCTGGTGCTCCTTTCAACCTTTGCATCCTAGCTTGTCTCAGAGACATCGTCACTGGGGGTGCGTGGGAGGTGGCCACAGCGAGAGCGGCAGCTGCCTCCTCCCTCCTGAGTGGTGGCTCTCATGCCTGGCTGCCCTGGATGGCTGGGTTGGGTGATCCTTGTTGTAGCCAGTTGTCTCCTCTGTTAAACAGTTCCTCCAATCAGCTGTTTAGCCAGTGGGGTCCCTGACAGTGGTCTGACCTCAGAAAATGGCTAAAATGGGTGACTGAGGCTCTTTGACCTGACTTGACTGGTCCCAGGAGTCATCCAGGGGCCAGACTGGAGGGCAGACACAGGGCTCGGTGTGAGGGCTGAAGAGGCGTGGCAGGGTGCTCCCTGCTCCCCCAGGCAGCTGCTGCACAGGCCTCTCTGTGGTCTGCAGAGTAAAATCCAGGCTCTTTGTTGGGCTTTGCCTGTCCATCCAACCTGACGCCTTCCACTCCTCACTTATGTTCAGGTCCCTGCAGCTCCTAGGATGGTCCTCGGACTTGCATCCTAGGCTCTGGCAACACTGTGACCTGTTGGGAGTGCTTTCCTGTCTGACACGTTCACCTCTGCCCCTACCCCTCAGGGGATCCCATTCACACACTGGAAGGTAGCTGACCTGGTCATCCTGCAAGCCTTAGCTGTTAGCTGTTTGGACATTCTGGAGCATCATATGTGTACCTATGGATACCCCTTCCCTGTTTAAACTGTCACAGCCGACGTGCCTGCATGGTACATTTCCAAGTCTGTGCCAACTCTGTGTTCGTTAGGGGCAGGACGACCCTTACCCACGTGAGGCTCCTCACGAGGCCTGCCCAGAGGAGGACAGTTCAGGCTGAAGAGAGGCAGGCAGCTCCCGAGTAGCTACAGGGGTTCGTCTTAGAAAAGGACAAGCTGGTGGCAGATGAAAGGGGAGCATCTTGGCCCAGGCACTGCTCAGGTATCGGGAACATGGCCTTTACGGTACCTGGCTGACTTGATGTCTTGTGAAGTCACAGTCAGATGGGTAGTATTTGGGCATTGAGCCTGGCCCTACTCGTAGGCAGAGGGGTAGAGCCGGTCTGTCTTTGCTTAAGTTCAGAAAAAGAAAAAGATTTCATAGGCTGCTAGGAGAGGGCCCCAGGGCCCTGTCACTGGCTAAGGTCATCTGGGACGCCTTTCTAAGGGCCTCATTGCGGGGAAAGGGGTGTGTGGCTGCCCAGTGCCTTCTCTTCTGGGTCAGCAAAGTGCAGCTTTTTTTTTTTTTTAGTGAGAGTAGGGGAGATAGATAGACTCCCTGCATGCACCCAGACCAGGATCCACCCAGCAACCCCTGTCTGGGGCCGATGCTCGAATCCACCAAGCTATCTTGAGCCACTTAGGCCAGTGCTTGGACCAGCCGAGCTATCCTCAGTGCCTGGGGCCAGCACTCGAACCACTCTAGCCACTGGCTGCGAGAGGAGAAAGGGAAAGAAGGGGAAGCAGGAGGGGAAGAGGAGCAGATGGTCACTTCTCCTGTGTGCCCTGACCGGGAATAGAACCTGGTATATACGTCCCTACGCTGGGCCGATGCTCTACCCACTGAGCCAGTTGGCCAGGCCCCGGCTCCTTTGAATGTGGGTGGGTGAGTTATGCACATGGCGCCGTGTTTCTCACGGAGAGGACTAGGAGACGGCAAGTGACCCGAGACCACCTGTAAGAATGGAATCCTTGGGCCTGACCTGAGGTGGCGCAGTGGATCAAGCATCGACTTGGAATGCTGAGGTCACCGGTTCAAAACCCTGGGCTTGCCCGGTCAAGGCACATGCGGGAGTTGATGCTTCCTGCTCCTCCCCCCTTTCTCTTTCTCTCTCTCTCTGTCTCTCTTCTCTAAAAAATGAATAAATAAAAAATAAAAATAATTAAAAAAAAAAAAAGAATGGAATCCTTGGGGTGCCGCTTAGTGTTAAATTTGTTTGGGGGCTGTGCCAGTAAATGGCTGAGTGAGGCCTGGAACCTGGCTCTGCTGGTACTGGGTCTTGTGGTCTTGGGGAGTGGCACTGTGCCACCCAGCTACTTGCTACGAGTTTGACAAACTCACAGAAGGGTGGTCTTGCCTCTGCTATGCAAGTAAGGTAGCAAGCTGAGTGGTGAGTATTTTAAGTGACAAGGGGCTACTTACTCTGCAGAGTGGTGTGAGGCAGGGCTGCCAGCGGTCAGCTCCTCATGTCCCTCCGCTTCCCTGAATGTCACTGTTTCCCAGTCCGCCAAGGGCAAGCTGCCCTACATGTACCCTTACCAGTCATTGGTACTCTGGGCAGGGGGTGGACCTAACCTTTTTGAAGTTGTAGTTAAAGTCTTAAATTACTGGTCGACAATGAAGAG
Organism: Saccopteryx bilineata; assembly: GCF_036850765.1. Lineage (NCBI taxonomy): Eukaryota > Metazoa > Chordata > Mammalia > Chiroptera > Emballonuridae > Saccopteryx > Saccopteryx bilineata. Next base: position 393,333,798 of record NC_089491.1, on the reverse strand, counting down.
GCTCGCCAACTTCTGGGGTGTAGTAATTCATCAGGGCAAATGGTGGTGGTGGTCCGTTTTTCCAGATTCCCTGGTGTGCAGCCTTCTGAAGGGCCTTGTGAACCGCCTCGTGCCAGACACTCACTACTAGGTGCTAGGCACCAGGCAGAGTGCGGGCTGCCCACTGATCCTCAGCGTAGAGTGTGAACTCTGGAAAAGGGCTCAGGTGCTCGAGCTAGTTTGGAGTGATCTTTGAGCCAGAATTCCTGACCTGGAAACGTGAAGTGGCCACCCGAGGCAGACACGCAGGAAACTTGGTGTTTGGTGTATGATGGGTGGCATGTTGGATGCCACGGCAGCACAAGCAGGAGGAGCACTGTCCCAGATGTGTGGTGTGCTCCCCGGGGCTCAGGGAAAAACAGCAGAACAGTCCAGCGTGGCGGGGTTGACAGGTGTGTAAAGTAGGCTTGGTAGTGCGTGCTCTCGGAAGCCTTCCCTCTTCGGTGTGTGTCTCCTGAACTCGGAAGGTCACCATGACACCTGCAGCCAGGGAGGCAGTGGGCAGTGGGCAGTGGCAGCTCGTCCGGGCCAAGCTGTCCCCGAGGCCCCCTCTTCTCTGATTTTCCAGTGAGCTGACAACAGCCCCACCACGACGCCCTCTTTCCTGTCGCTTCTTCTGCCCTAAGTCCTCCTTTGTTTCATTGTCCTCAGCTTAAATAAATGTACTCTCAAATTAAAAATAAAATAAAATAAAAGTTAGGCTTGGTAGGTCTGGCCCCCTGTGGGCGACACTGCTTGCCGGGCAGAGAGGGTCAGCACAGAGGCTGGAAGGCAGGACGTGTGGAGCAGAGGGGTTTTATTTATTTATTTTATTTTAGCAATGTTTTTCAGCCGCAGGCCTGCAAACAGGTTGGCCAGAAATTTTGTGCCAGTCTGCAAAAGAGTTAACCGCCTTGCTGCATGGAGATTACAGACTAGTCGAATTCGCTTATGCTCACAGTGATCTGTGCCTTAGCAGTCCCTGAAATAATCCTCCTATTTTTACTGGTCCTTAAGCGTATAAAGGTTGAAAACCACTGGGATAGAGGGTCCCGCAGTTGAGTGACGGGGGAAGGAGGCCTTGGATCAGCACTGGTCATCAGGAGAGCGTCTGGGCCCTCCGAGCCTTCCCGTTGGTGGCCAGGGCCCCCAGGACCCGGTCTTCAGGAAGCCCTGAGGGCTTCACTGGGTCTGCTTCTATGACTTTGTTCCTGCATGGTTGGCCTCTGCAGTTACCCTGTGAAGAGGCTCGGGGCAGCGTACATGTGCTTCTGGTCAAGTGGTCCTCAGCTCAGAGTAGGCTGAAGCTGGAGAAAGCAGCTGGAGATTTCATCTGCCGAGTGTTGGCCAAGGCTCTGTGTTGGGGCCAGGAGTGTGGCCTCCCCTTATTCCCTTTGTTCTTGGGGGAGAGGCTGACATTTAGCACCTCAGCAGGGACTGGCCAAGGAAGGCTTCCCTGAGCTGTGCTCCCCGAAGGTGGGCGGGCTGTGTGGGCTTCAGGCAGGCCCAGACGAGCTTAGGGGCAAAGACGGTTCAAGCAGATGCTCTTTGCAGAGGTCTGCCATCTGGGGACTGAGGCCCTGCACTTGGGAACCGAGTAGAGGTGGGTGGAGCGTTGACCCAGTCTGATAGTCAGATGAGACTTTGTGCCGTGCAGAGAAACCTGGGGGGCACTGGGGAGCCCCTGACACGTGAGCATTGGGGCAGGGACGTGCAGGGGAGAAACGGTTTGCAGGAGGCCGAGGTAAATGGCTTGTTTGGTCATTCGGGCCAAGGGGCCTCGGATAGGGGAGGCCCTGAAAGCAGAGCAGCTCTGGGGTGAGGCAGTGAGGTGAGAATGGAGAGTGCGCTCTGGATAGGGGAGGCCCTGAAAGCAGAGCAGCTCTGGGGTGAGGCAGTGAGGTGAGAATGGAGAGTGCGCTCTGGATAGGGGAGGCCCTGAAAGCAGAGCAGCTCTGGGGTGAGGCAGTGAGGTGAGAATGGAGAGTGCGCTCTGGCCTTCGTCCCTCGGAGGAGGGAGTGAATGGACAGCTCTTGAGTCCCTGACCCTGGCTGGTCCGGAGACATCACCCCATCGAAACCCTGCCGTCACTCTGTCTTCACGATTCTTGACCCCGAAGCCAAGGGTTAGCCCTCCCTCCTTGCCCAGTCCAGTGAGTATGTCTGCACGTGTACCCCCACCCACTTGGCGGCCTGACCAGCCTGTTGTGTTCACAGCCTGTCCAGGGAATCGGGGCAGTGTGGACCCCCAGGGGCTGTGGCTGGTTTGGGTTCCTGGCCTGGCTCTGCCCCCTCCTGGCTGAGTGCAGTCAGTTACCAAGTCTTGTTCTCACCTGGAAGTTGGAGCATGGTGGGGCAGGGCATGGTTAAACTTGAGAGTGCTTCTCCTAGCCCCCACCTCTTTTTTTATTGAATGTATTGTGGTGACACTGGTTAACATAATTTTACAGGTTTCAGGTGCCCAACTCTACAACACACCTCTGTATACCACCTTGTGTGTTCACCGTCCCCCCCAAGTCTAACCCCTTCCTTACCAGCCCTCCCCTCTGATCTTCCTGAGTCAGATGAGGGGCTGGGGAAGGCTAGGCCCAGTCAGCGCATAGTGTGAGCGGGAGGACAGGGACAATAGGGGGCTGTTCAGTGGCCCAGGGGAGTGAGAGCAACTTGGTGTCTGGCCGGCCAGTTCCTGGAGGGTGATATCTGGACTTCACAGGCCTGACTCGGCTGGGACCCCTGGGAACCTGTCGTATACAGGTGAGCGATTGGGAAAGGCTCCCCGTGGGGCCTGGGTCTCCTTCAGGCTGTGTTTGGAGGAGGTCTGCTGGAACCCAGGACTGTGTGCTTGGGGTGTCCTCACTGGGTAGCACTCGTGCCCTTTAGGCTCTTCTGACGATAGCATGGTTCCACACCTGTCTCTGAACTTCCCTGCTGGGAGCAGGGCAGGGCAGGGTTGGAGGGTGATGTTTAGGGGAGGCTGGTGGAAGACATGGGGACCGGCAGGTGCCTTGAGGGAGTGGCTACTATTGTAGGAGAGACTGGTACAGATCTGGGCTTTGTGGAGTCTGGTACTCAGGGGTGCTGCAGCTTAGGACTGGGGCCCAGGTGACTCAGTGGACAAGGGGGTGCACAGATACACCCACTGCACTGCTTATTGCCTCCCGGGGGATAGCCAGGCTTTACAGCACAGGGTGTTTGGTGTGGGTCGAGCCAGACGTTGGGGGAATGGTTGGCAGCAGGGCCGAAAGTGCACCTCCCAGCAGTGTTGGTCTGTCTGCACAGCTCTGTCCTACAGTGAAGCGAGCCCACCTGGGCTCTAGGGTTGTAGTGGAATTGTCACCGTGTACCTTAGGCAAGTGACTTTGTCTCCAACATAACAGTGGTTCTCACCCCCACAGTGGGTATAATCCTCCCACCACCGTCTCTGGAGGACTCCATGAGTGATAAAGGAACAGGAGTGGGGCAGGTCAGCTCCCTCCTGTCCCCTCAGGTGACATGGTAATGTCATATGTTAATTCTGTCATCATCCCTTTGTTCCAGCTTCCCCTGTCCCAGGGCCCAGGCCCTGCTCTGTCCCGGGCTGTCCTGACATCCTGGGTGACCTTTCAGGGTGAGCTAGTCTGCCTGACTAACCCTCACCTCAGGTGCCTACGGTTCCTTCGCTATGGCCTGTGGATGCTGACTCATCTGTAACGGGTCCTCGTTCCTGCTGCCACCTGAGGAGGCCCAGACCTCACTGTGAGAATGGGCTGCTCTGCTCCAAATCTGTGGCTCTGTACACTGAACCGTGAGAGGCCTGGCCCGCGCTCTGGGAGGTGGCTGCCTTGTAGGAGGGGTGTGCTCTGAAGTTGAGCTGCTGGCGGGCTCTGGGCTGGGTACCAGGCTCTAGCCTGGCTTCCTGTACTTTGTGGCTTTTTAGAAGTGGAGGGAGGGCAGGAGCTTCTCCAGCCTTTCTGGGAGGAATTGTAACAGCCCCGGGGGGGGGGGGGTCAGAAGCTCGTTAGGGCCCCGGAGCTTATACTGTCCCCAAAGCAGGGTTAGAGATGTCTGGACTTCTGGTAGGGCCCTCTGATCATCCCTTCTTTGAGGGCCGCCCCTTGGTAGCAGCAAAGTTGTCATGTGGGGAGAGGACCACCCTTCCCTCATTCAGGCGGCTGGATGGCAGCAGGGCCAGCCCATGTCCCTGGCCTGTCATCCAGTCTCAGCTGGCTGAACCTTTCCCCCCAGCTCCCCAGCGGTCCTAGACCCATAGTGAGGGGCCACCACTGCTGCCCCCTGGCCACCCGGGCAGGCCACTCGAGTAGTAAATGGCTTCAGAAGGGCGGGGCCACACCAGGGCTTGGCCTCTGGCAGCTGTGCCTGCGTGGCAGGTGTGCTGGTGTTTCCCAGCCCTGCAGGTGGGAAGGTCCCTGTCCTCTCGGGGGCTGCTGTCCTCTTGCCACCAGTCACTAGCCCAAGGAAACAACGTCAGGGTGCTAGGCCTGCCCACCCGGGGCTTTTGGCCTGCAGGGACTTCTCTGCCCTGAGTGTGTCCTCCCTGGCACCGGTGGAATCTTAGTGTAGGACTTAGCTTTGTGGTGCCAGAGCGGAATTCTTCCATGAGGCTGCAGACCTTTGGAGTAAAATCCTCCGAGTCAAGCTGAGTGGCTGATGTCTCATCTGGTCTGACCTCTGCCCTGTGGACCTCTCATTGCGGGCGTATGAGGTTGGCCTGGTACAGAAGAGGGCTCCTGGGCCCAGGTGAGTCTGACCTCCGCCCTCATGTTCAGGTGCTGCCCCGCACCCCCTCTTCCTGGTGCTCCTCTGGAGTCCCAGCCTTGAGGGAGACGACTGGACCCTCAGAACTAAAAGAGGCTTCAGAGCTGGTCCTGTTTGTTCCTCCGTTGCTCAGATGGGGCAGTTGAGGCCCAGAGAGGGATCATGACTAGTGCTGCCTCTTCTCTTGCTGTTAGGGCCTGCTCCCCTGAGGTCGGGGTGCCCACGTGGAGGCTTAGGGCCTGCTCCCCTGAGGTCGGGGTGCCCACGTGGAGGCTTAGGGCCTGCTCCCCTGAGGTCGGGGTGCCCACGTGGAGGCTTAGGGCCTGCTCCCCTGAGGTCGGGGTGCCCACGTGGAGGCTTAGGGCCTGCTCCCCTGAGGTCGGGGTGCCCACGTGGAGGCTTAGGGCCTGCTCCCCTGAGGTCGGGGTGCCCACGTGGAGGCCCTCAGTCCTTACAGAGGGAAGTGGGCCTGAGGTGCCTTGTCCAGCTGGGAGTCCCCTGGGTTCTTTCCCCTGGGCAGCGTGCTCCGAGCGTGGAAGTTGCCATGCAGAGTGTTCTCATTCCCTGCTCTTAAGCCTGAGCTTGAGACGATGCGTCTCTGGAAGTCAGCCAGACCAAACCCTAGTTCCGTGATGGCGAACCTATGACACCTGTGTCAGCACTGACACGCGTAGCCATTTTTGATGACACGCACGCGGCCGCGTACCAGAGAAGTATGGGGTTGCATGCCGAGAAGGACGTTTCATCCTCAGCTCCTGCACGGCCAGGTGCAGTAGCTGAGGATAAAACATTTGCTGTAGTGTAGACTCTCTGTGCCGGAGGTCTGTAGGCCAAAACAACAGAACTCCGGCACAGAGCGTCTAGTGCTGGGACTTCCGGTTAGGCCATTAGGGGATCTTTGACCTCACTTCCAGCCAGTGGAGCAGGGAGCAGCGGAATGCCATGGGGAACGCATCTCTGGGGGCCCTGTGATCGCCATTACCAGCAACCACACAACCACAGCAACCATCATCCAATCTACTGTTCTGGGGTGTCGTGGATTTCTAATTGACCATCATTACTGAGATAAGTGAGGGGGAGGCTGGGAGAGGCGAGGGCCTGTGCTATGGGTGCTGTTTCCCGCCATTAGAAATAGCGGACAGAATTTCAAGACAGCATCTGGGCTCAGGTGTTTGTCGACATGAGGTCAAAGCTTGAGAATCTGGAAAGGTGCCGCTTGGAGAATCAAGAGGAATGCTACTAGGAACAGGAAATTTGGAGTGCCTGGAACTGATTACCAGACACTTTTAGCGCCCTGAAAAATATAGCAATGACTTTACTCACAATTTTTCCCTCTACGTACTTTTGTGAGACCTTGTTCTCAGCGTTAAATAGTAACAACCAACAAAAGAAACGGATTGACAGATGAAGTTAGTAGCGCTTGCTTGGGCTTGAAGTGTATGAAATACCAACCTTCAATTGAAGATTTAGCCAATGAAATTCAACAACAAAAAAGTCACTAACAGGCAGGTTAGTTAAAGAATTTCCCCTCCCCCTCACTAATCTTAGTTCACGGCACCCCACACAAGTTAGATAATATCAAGACCAACAAAAGAAACTGACTGAGATTTCACTAAGTCACTAAGCAGGTAAGTTAAATAATTAGTTTTTGGCTTATTAAATACAGTTATATATTACAATTATGCATTTTTGTTATTTAAACTATAAATATCGTGAAATTATGGTTTTTTTCTCGAAGTGACACACCACCCGAGTTATGCTCGGTTTTTTGGCGAATTTTGACACACCAAGCTCAGAAGATTGCCCACCCCTGCCCTCGTTGAACCGCAGGAGGTTAAGGCACAGAGCCGAGCTGGCCTTCCCCACTCACCCTGCCTGGAGAGAGTGGTCTGATGGCCACCCGCACCGAGGCCCGCTGCTGACCCCTCGCGTGTTTCTTTTGCAGGACTAGACTAGACGCACCCCGGTTGGAGACAAAGTCCCTGAGCAGCTCTGTGCTGCCACCCAGCTATGCTCCAGATCGCTTGTCGGGAAACAACAGGGACCCTGCTCTGAAACCCAAGCGGTCCCACCGCAAGGCAGACCCTGATGCTGCTCACAGGTACTCAGCTTAGGACCTTCCGCAAAGGCTAGCAAAGCAGCCCGATGGCCTAGCTGCAGGGTGAGATGGTAGAGAAGCTAGGATGGGTGCTAGGATTCAGGCATTGCCCACCCTTTAAAGCTTTATGTCTAGCCCCCTGGGTTGGTAGCACTGGTGACATTCCCACTTCACCCCTGACTGAGTGCCTGTATTCCCAGAGGGGTTGGGTTGAGACTGACACGTGGGAATGCTTCATGGCCTGCCTGTGGTTTCCCCTTCTCAGTCCACCCGATACTCTCCCCGTTACACTTGTGTGTTAGGAGGGAAGCTTGGGACTTGGGAAATAGCAGCTTAGGGACCTGTTTCAGAAGGATGGGGGAGGTTTCTAAGGAAGTACTTACTGTTTATGCTACGACCAGAAAGATGAGAAAGACCTGTGGTGAGGAGAGCCGTCTGGGCAGCAGGTGCTGTGGGGGCTGAAACATGGAGGTAGGAAGGGCTGGTGGTTTCAGGGACTAGTGGGGTGGGTGGGCAGAGAGAGGAGGTGAGAGCAGTGAGGGGGATTGAGAAATAAAGGGATCCCTGACCAGTTAGCTCAGTGGTAGACTGTCAGCCCAGCCTGTGGAAGTCCCAGGTTCAATCCCTGGTCAGGGTACATAGGAGAAGTGACCATCCGCTTCTCCACCCCTCTCCCTCTCCCTCTCGCTTCTCTCTCTCTCTCTCCCTCTCTCTCTCTCTCTCTCTCTCTTCTCCTCCTGCAGCCATGGCTCAATTGGTTTGAGTGAGTTGTCCCTGGGCACTGTGAGGATGGCTCTGGGGAGCCTCTGCCTCAGGCACTAAAAATAGCTTAGTTGCTAAGCAACGGCGATAATTGAGCAGAGCATCACCAGTAGGGGGCTTGCTGGGTGAATCTCAGTTGGGATGCATGTGGGAGTCTGTCTCTCTGTCTCTCCTCCTATCCCTTAAGAAGGAAAAAAAGCCCTGGTCGGTTGGCTCAGCGGTAGAGCGTCGGCCTAGCGTATGGAGGACCCGGGTTCGATTCCCGGCCAGGGCACATAGGAGAAGCGCCCATTTGCTTCTCCACCCCTCCGCCGCGCCTTCCTCTCTGGCTCTCTCTTCCCCTCCCGCAGCCAAGGCTCCATTGGAGCAAAGATGGCCCGGGCGCTGGGGATGGCTCCTTGGCCTCTGCCCCAGGCACTAGAGTGGCTCTGGTCGCAACATGGCGATGCCCAGGATGGACAGAGCATCGCCCCCTGGTGGGCAGAGCCTCGCCCCATGGTGGGCGTGCCAGGTGGATCCCGGTCGGGCGCATGCGGGAGTCTGTCTGACTGTCTCTCCCCGTTTCCAGCTTTAGAAAAAATAAAAAAAAAGAAAAAAAAAAAGAAAAAAAAAGGAAGAGAAATAGAGGGAGGTGGCGGAACTGGGCAGGATGTTAGGCTGTGATAGGGAATGTCTCTTTCTATCTGGTGGCCTTGGCAGTGCCCCAGGACCAGACTCGGAGCCAAACAGACCCCAGAGAAGTGTGTCAGAGACTAGTAGTGTCCACTAGTAGTTAGTGGGCAGGGACGACAGTGCCATTGCTTGTGCCAGTGCCACCTCTTGGGGAGAACGGCCACGCTGGAGCGTGAGCAGGCCTGCAGAGGAGGTTCAGGGCGGGGGCACAGGTGGGAGGCCCTGCCCCTTGGCCCCGCCTCCCAGTAACTCCTCCCACGTCGACCCCGTGCAGGCCCAGGATCCTGGAGATGGACAAGGAGGAGAACCGCCGCTCTGTGCTGCTGCCCACGCACCGGCGCAGGGGGAGCCTCAGCTCCGAGAACTACTGGCGCAAGTCCTACGAGCCCGCGGAGGACTGCTCGGAGGCGGGCAGCCCCACCCGCAAGGTGAAGATGCGGAGGCACTGAGGCCGCCTCCTCGGGACTCTGGTTCTCCTCACGGAGCCACCCGTTTCTGTTTCGTTTTGAGGGGTTTTATTTCTGTATTTTTTGTGAGGGGTTTTTTTTTTTTTTGACCCTTTTATTTTTTCCCTTGGTTTGTTGCCTGTTAAGGCTGAAGAACGAAGTGGGTTCTTGGTTTTCCTCCTGTGTGGAAAGGCTGACGGAGTGGCCAGTGGAGGCACGTGGGCACCTGTCGTCAAGTGGGGCTGTGTCCAGCTGGTTTCATTTCAAAGTAACACAACATTTTGGTTAAGGAAATTGTTTTGTTTCCAATGTAAATCTTCTCAGAGTTGTAATGAAGTTCAGTCCTTCCCCCTACCTGCCTCAGACCCCCTGGTCTAAGCTGGATTGAGGTCTCCTGGGCCTCGCTAGCTCCACAGGGGTCCTGCTGTCCTCCCCAGTTACCTGTCCTCAGACTCTAGAAACCCTCACACACCCTCCTTCTCTGCCACAGTCATTCAGGGTGGCCGGGCGGGGCTTACAGTCACAGCCCCTGTATCCCAGAGCTGTTGGCCAAGCCTGGGACTTCCTCCGTGCCTGTGGGCCAGTGCTGCCCACAGGCCCCGGCTGCAGGGGAGCTGGCTGCAGTGGTTCTGACCTCGTCCGGAGAGGCCTCTGTGCTGGCTGCTCCTTCGGCACACGTATGTGATTGTGTGGAGCAGTTAGGCCTGCCGTGTCGGAGCAGTGTTAGGGGTGGCTTCTAGCTGGAGGGACTGCTGTCCTTCCAAGTCTAGTGTTGGGTATGGAAGATTGTTGTGTGTGGTAGGGTTTTTGTTTTGAGTTTTTATTTTCCTTTGGTCTCGTCTTCCCGTTCTTTTCTTCTCCCCACGTCGTTCCTCTGAAAAGGTGCCTGCCCCCTCGGTCTGCCTGCAGCAAGCATCCAGGGCCAGAGCCCAGGCCTGCGACTGGACTGGTGACTCTTCTGCCTCGGGGTGTGGGAGCCTGGGGGAGGGGCTTTTACAAAATAGTGATAAAAGGAAAAGAGTAGTGTTTGGCAGTTCCCACTTACTGAGATTTTCTAGGGCTACAAGGTCTTGCTGGTCTAGGTTCATTAGAAATATGCCTCCTTGCTGGCCAGGGCCGAGACCAGGCCTGCTGAGAGCGGAGGCCTGCCCAGCCCCCCGGTGGCCCCCACTCCAGGGGGACCTTGTTTTCTAGAGGCTGGCCTGAGGCTGCAGAAATCTGGGCAGCCACTGTCAAGAAGCTTCTCCCAGGGGCCACAGCTCCTTTGCCAGTGTGGATTCCTCAAGGTGGAACTGCATAACTTAAAGCAGTTGCAGGGTTTGTTTGTTTGTTTTTACTGCTTTTTCCCCCAAAAATGATTTGTAGTTGTGTGTGCAGCACTTTGCCCTTGATACATGTGCTCTACAATAAAAACCAAATCTAATATATTTTGAAACAGTTGTCTGATGCTGTCATGAAGAGAGGGCTTGCCTTTGCTGCCTCCTTAATCCTTTCATTTTCTCTAAAGCTGTGAGCGGGGTTTGGTGGCAGGCAGCGCTCAGTGCCCACCAGGGCTGCAGAGGAGACCCCCAGTCGCTGCCACGGGGCTGAGGACTGAAGGACTTGCCTCCCGCCTTTCCTCCCGCTCCCAGGAGGGTGGGTTTTGTAAATGGTTTGCCCAGGTGCCCAGGAGCCAAGGTCATACGTGGCCAAGTTCTAGAACCCCCTCTTCCTGGGGATGAGCAGACAGGCTGTGTGCTAGTAAGGAGGACCATGAGCAGAGGCGGCGGGGAGAGCCTGGTCTTCGCAGAAGATAGTGCCAGTGGTTCTGCTCATTAAACAAGCTCTAGTGTTCTTATATTCTGGCCAAGCTCGCACTGTGGCCCCAGGAGTGAGCAGAGCTATTCTGGTCCTTGCTTTCAAAATGTGCCCAGCAGAGTTGTGGCATGTGGATGAGGCATGAGGCAGACGTTCTGGGGTGGAGTGGGATCGGGCCCCGAGCGCTTTAGCACCTCCAGACCCCAGACCTGGTGCCCAGGTGCTGGGGAAGGGCTTTGGTCTGGAATCTCCGTCGTTTGCTTCCAATGCCCAGACCCAGTCTGCTTGCCCAAATTCTTGCTGTGGAAACCTGGCAAGGCCACTTAACTGCCCATTTAACAGAGGAGAGTCCAGTTGGGACAGGTGTCCTGCGAGGGCTCAGTCCCGCAAGTCGGTGGCAGATCTGGCCAGTTGGCTGCAGACTGGGCCCTGGGTGCCCCAGAGAGGAGGAGACATTGCAGCTGAGGAGGAAAGTGACTTGCCAGAGACCGTCCAGACTGTACATGGTCAAGGTGGGCACCCCCACTCTCTGCCTGGGCCCCTGACTAGGAGCACGGGATGGGGGCTCCCATGGAGAGCTAAGAGGGATTCTCTTCTGTTGCTATGCAAAGCCAGAGCCTAGTTCTTCCTAATCCCTGGGTGAAAAGCCCCTTCACCCTGTAGGATGGAGAGACAGGAGAAGCTAGAGAAACGGGATCCAGTCCCAGCAGGTCCTGCTGTGCCCTCGGCTTCAGTCTGCGTACCTGTCGGCAGCTCCTTGGCATCTTGGCCCCCCATCTCATGGAATGTGAGAATTCTTTAAGTAGACCTCAGGCCTACAGAGGGTGTAAGGAAATGGGAGATCTCAAACCTGACTCCCACCAGTCTCTGCCCCCAACCCAGTCTGGCACAGGGGTGCTCTAACAACATCTGGCACCAGTACGGCCCACCCCATTCCTCCAGCTCTGTTTTTGTGGTGGGAGAGACTGAAGTCCAAGGTCACGTTCGTTCAGAAACTATTGGAGTGTCCTGTTGTGTGCCAAGCTCTGGGCTCTTGATGCTGAGGATACAGACCGACCTGGTATATGTCATACACACATGTTATTATAAGTTGTACTAATATAAAGGATGTGTAGCTCATAAAGTACAAATAAAATATACGATGCTCTTTATTATAAATTCTGTACAGCCGGTGGTTTCTCATAGACTGCTTTTGTTGATTTCCTTTTCTTTCTTCTGATCTCTTGTGTTTGTAGCCCACCTGTGGTGCTGCTAGTTCAGCCACCATACGGCAGATAAGAGTTGCGTCCTCTCTGTATTGGTTTCCTTTGGCTGCTGTAACAAATGACCACAGACCTAACACAAACAACAGAGATTGATTTTATCCCAGTTCTGGTGGGCAGGAGTCCACAGTCGCTACTACTGGGGCTGAAATCATGGTGTTCGGTGTTCACGGGGCCAAGCTCCTTCCGGAGGCTCTGGTCCTTCAACAGCCCCTGGTGGCCACTGACACCCCTGGACTTGTGGCCCCTCCGCCTTCTCTTCTGTGCTGACCACTCTCCCTTTGAGCCCCCCTCTCGTTAGGACACTTGGGTGATTGGACTTAGGGCCCAGCTGGATAATCAAAAATAATCTCCTGATTAAAGATCTTTAATTATGTCTGCAAGGTATAAAAAACATGTAAAATGTAAAAAACAAAACTGGGTAAGTTCTAGGGATTAGGATCTGCTATCTTTGGAGGCCACTGTTCAGCTGACTACATACACGGCTCTTTTACCAGGAAATGTACTGGCGTCAAATTGGGCACATGACCTACTGATCCCTCATCGTTGAACAAATTGTTAATTGGACTGAAATTTCCCAGCCTCAGCACTACTTTTAAAGTTAACCTGCATTGTTGACACTTCTCCATCTATTTCTTGAGTCTAGACCTGTGCTGTCCAATACGACAGCCACTGGACACACGTGCCTGTCGAACGCTGGAGATTGTGGCTCGTTTGAACTGCGATGTGCTTTAAGTGTAAAAGACACACCAGAATTTGAAGAGTTAGAATGGAAAAAAAAATGTAAAATATATCATTAGTTACTTTATATTGATTATGTGTTGAAATAATATTTTGGACATACTGGATTAAATAAAATATGCTATTTAAATTATGTCACCTGTTTCCTGTTACTGTTTTAAATCTGGCTACTCAAGAGTTAAAATTGCATGTGTGGCTTGCATTATATTTCTATTGGATGGCACTGGTCTAGAAAACCAATAGTAAATCAAGCCTGATTTGTGGTGTTTGCCGATTTCCATGGTGTGAATACTCCCCTGGTGGCTGATGCCAAGCTGCTAATGCAGTGTAACTGAACACAGAGTGGTGAGAGATGTGCAGAAGCACACCACTTACGTGGAGTTTCCACCACAGACACACTTACCAGGTGTAATTAAAGAGCACAGACAGGAGCAAAATTCCGTGAAACAGGAAGTGCCTCATTTTGAACATTACCTCTGCTTTTTAACATAATTTTTTATTTTATATAGTTTAATTTTCAATAATGGCTTTGTTGTAACAACTGACTTGCAGGATTTTCCACAATTCCAGTCGGCTCTTGGAGCTGTCTGTCCTTGGGCGCTGTGGGGACCGGGGCCTCCCAGTGAGGTTTCAGGGTGCTCGTTGGTGCAGTTCTCCCCTCTGCCCACAGTGGGGCAACAGAGGCCAAGCGACCATGCTTCGGAGTGAGACCGGCAGCCGTCAGGCTTTGGATGGGGAACTGAGGCCCCAGAGGCAGGAATTTGGGATCCTTACTACTGCCCTGCCTCAGCCAGGGCCCCCAGGGCTGGTGGGTATGCAGAGAGGCCACAGCTGGCTGGGACACTCTCTCCTGTGAGCCTGTGCACAGGCCAGTGCCCTCTGCCTTCGGAGGCTCTTGCTAGAAGTCACCTCTGCCTTCCACCCATCTCTTCAGGGCTGCTTCTAGGCTCTGCAGACCACTGGCTTCCCTTAGCACAGCCCAGGGTGTGCTGTGTGGTCCCAGTGCTTCCAGCCCAGGGCAGACTAGGACCTGACTTCCACCTTCTACTGCACTCTCATTGTAAGGGAGGCCCTTGACAAAATTCTCACCGCAGCCTCTTAACACCTCACTTTGAGGCTGGGGCTCATATTTTGACTCGGCCATGTACTGGCTGTGTGACTTTGGGCAAATTGCTTAACCTCTCTGACCTCGGGTTCATCCTTTGAAAAAATGGGCCGAGGATTAAAGGAACGACTAGGGGACCTGGCACAGACTTAAGTGCTCTCAGCATCGTTAAATGGTAGCAATTAATATACACCCCCATTTTTCAGATGAGCCAGTGAAGTTCAGAAAGATGAAGTAGCAGAGGCAGGGCCTTTTGGCCCCAGAGAGGGAAGCAGCACAGAACTCCACCTTCCACCAGGCCTGTGACAGGCCCACTGCTCAGCCCTAGAGCCTCAAACGTGAAACTCCCTGCAGGAGCCGGGTGTCCCTGGATCCCCGAGTCCTGCGGTCCAGCGTTGGGCTGGGAGAAGCCTGCCACAAGCATCCCGGCTCAGTGTGTGTCAGGGCCCAGTCCCTTGCACCCGAGAAGGCTGGAGGCCCAGAGGCCTTGGGCAGGCCACTTCCCCCCAACCTGTTTCCTCCTTTATAAAATGAGGGTCTGCCCTACACCCCCTACCTGTTGGGTCTTTCTTTCACTGATGCCCACTGTTCACCCCCTGTTGACTGAGGGCCCCAGATCCAGTGCCACCTCCCCATACCTGGGCCGGTAAGAGTACCCTTAGCACCAGCATCTGCGTGCTACAGAGGGTGAGGTGCTCACCCCTCTCCTGGCTCGGGCTCCCCAATGGTTTCCTGCTTGCTCTCTCTTCCTCACCTCCTTCCAACCCAGGCCCCACCTTCTCCGCCTCTGCTCAGGGAATCCTGGAATCCTCCGGCCTGCTGGGCCCCTGGGGGAGCCACCCAGCAGAGGTTGCTTGTGTGGTTTGGGCGCCAGAGGAGGGGTGTGGCCTCGGCTGGGATCCGGGCCAGCCCTGGGAAGGCCAGGCCCCCTTCCTCAGCCCTGCTCTCCTGTGCGTCTCCTTCCACTCCCAGGGGCTCCCGCCCTGCCTCCTGTCACCCCTTCTTCCCTCCACTCCGCAGGGGACTTCAGGCAAGTCCCTTTTCTGCCTTTCACTTCCACTCACTGTGGAGTGGGATTGTCGCGTCTACCTCCAGGATTGAAAGAGACAGCATTTAGCTGAGGACACCTTCAATGAATGCCAGCTTGTCTTAGGGACACCCCTCCTCACCCGCCTCTCCACCGCCACATCCCATCAACCATCACCTCCTGTGGCCTCGGCTTCTAAATACGAAGTGTGGATTATTATTTAATGAGATATTTCAAACACTAAAAAATACTTATAATAACAGAGGCCACAGAAGCACCCACTACCTACACACATTAACATTTTGTCATATTTGCTCCATATATATATATATATATATTTTTTTTTTAATTTTAGAGAGAGGAGAGAGAGAAAGGGGGAGGGGCAGGAAGCATCAACTCATAGTAGTTGCTTCTCACATGTGCCTTGACCTGGCAAGCCCAGCATTTGCAACTGGCGACCTCAGCGTTCCAGGTTGACGCTTTATCCACTGTGCCACCACACATCAGGCTCTGACCTTGTTAAAAATTAATTTATATATAGCCCTGGCCGGTTGGCTCAGTGGTAGAGCGTCGGCCTGGCGTGCAGGAGTCCCGGGTTCGATTCCCAGCCAGGGCACACAGGAGAAGTGCCCATCTGCTTCTCCACCCCTCCCCCTCTCCTTCCTCTCTGTCTCTCTTCCCCTCCCGCAGCCAAGGCTCCATTGGAGCAAAGTTTGCCCTGGCGCTGAGGATGGCTCCATGGCCTCTGCCCCAGGCGCTAGAATGGCTCTGGTCACAACAGAGCAATGCCCAGATGGGCAGAGCATCGCACCCTGGTGGGCGTGCTGGGTGGATCCCGGTTGGGTGAATGCAGGAGTCTGTCTGACTGCCTCCCCTTTTCCAACTTCAGAAAAATACAAAAAAAAAAAAAATTTTAATTTATATATATATATATATATATATATATATATTTTTTTTTTTTTTTTTTTTTTTTCCAAATTGTGTTGACTGCCTACTGTGTGCTTAGGCACTGGGGACACAGCAATGAACAACATTAAACACAGCCCTCAGGAGTTCATTCTCAAGCTGGGAAGACAAGCAATATCACATGAAGTCAAAGAGGTGGGGGTGAGAAGAGGTAGTTGGAGAGAACCAGGCTTGGGAGGGCAACCAGAATGGGGGGAATAGGTCAGGAAGACTTCCTGAAGCAAGCACCATTTAAGTCAAGACCAAAAGGTGAAGTTAATGGCTAAAGTGAATCTTAAGCATTCCAGGCAAGAAAACAGCAAGTGCAAAGGTCCTGAGGCAGAAGCTTGTTTGAGACATCTCCAGTATGCCATGGAGTAAGAGTCCTAAAAAGACCTGGCTCACTAGATAGAGACCTTGCCAGACCCTGTGCTCAATTCCTATTTTGAGTCATCTCATTTAGTCTTCATGGCAGTTTATAGATGAGGAAACGGAGGCCCAAGGTGCACAAGTGACTTACCTGAGGTCATCCAGCTAGCAAGGGAATGTCTTAGGATGTGAAGCCGGATTTCGGTCCCATCTCAGAGCTGGTTTAGGGTCCTGGCGTGGTCTAGGAGGAGGAGGGGGAGGCAGGCGGAGGCCACCTCACTCAGGAAACCCTGAGAAGGCAGCAGCTCCTCCCTGGCCTGAGATGGCCCTGTGTTTGAAGGAGGGCGCACCGTCCCTCCCAGTGCTGCTGACTCAGGCAGCCTCCTCCTCCTGTCTCCCACGATAGGTGTGGGGCTGCCCAAGGTCACTGAAGACCCGGTGTTCACACCCTTGCTTGGGCTCTCCTGAGCCTCCATTTCCTGCTGCCTTGGGCTACCATGGTAATCATACACCTGGGCTGCCCCAGCTCAAGGAGAAGGGGACAGTCATTGGTACCCCACACTCTCCAGCCCAGGAAGTGGTCCCCTCCCTGGAGCCATTCCCTAAACCCTGTCTGGCTGTGTGGATGAACTGGGCTTATCTGCCTAGGTCTGTGTTGACCGATTTGTACTTCAGTGTACCAGCTGAACCCCCTTCAACCTGACTGGATGGGGGCAAGTTGGGCCTCCGAGTCTCCTGAGAAATGCCCGATTTAAAATCTGGATTCTGGGGTCCCGTGCCACAGGCCTTTATTCACACTTGGTAGATAAACCTGTAACCCGCAGTGTTAACAGGTGGGTGGAAGGAGACGCTTGGAGCACCCCTGCTTGCCAGGAGACCCCTTCTCTGTCCACCCCCAGGCCTCTCGACCTGCTTCAGCCCAGCTTGAATTGTGCCTCCTCCCTCCGGGACACTCGCCCTGCCCTGGGTCATTCTGCTGGGCTCCCGTGAGTTTTCCCCATCGCAGCATAGCGAGCTCCTGGTGGTTGTGGTGGTCTCCACTCCGCTCTGTCCCACCCCCTGGATTGTGGGCCGAGTGGGGCATGTTCACCGTCTGATGATTAAGTCCCACTTCACAGAATGGGTGCTGAGGAAGGGCAGGAACTTTCCCAGGGCAATAGAGAAGGGCTCCCTATAGCAGTTAGAACTCTAATAACAGCTAACACTCACATGGCTCTTCCTGTCCGCCTGGCCCCATCCAAGGGCCTTGCGAGTACTAATTCGGTTCAGCTCCACAGCCCTTGGGGATAGATAGGAGGTACTAGGATGATCCACATTTTTACAGCTGAGGAAACAGGCGCAGGGAACTCAAGCTGCTTGTTCGAGGCTGCATCGCTGCTACAAGGTGACGTTGGGATATGAATTAGTCACTGAGGAATCAGTGACTAACTGATTAACACTTCCCCTGGGCGAGGCCCTCATTCTGTGGGAGAAGCAACAGAGGGTGCAGGTCTTGTCAGTAGATGGCAAGGCAAGGACCAGAACCCAGGCCTGAGTGGCCTGTGCCGTGTGGAACGGGCCGTGGGCCAAGGGGTCTGACCCCTCTCGGTCCAGCCAGCCCTGGCTACAACCCAAATCAAAGCCCCTTGTGCCTTGACCTATCTGTCTTATCTTCCTCATCTATCAAACTGGGATATTACTGTCGCCTCCCTCCAGTTGAAATCAGGAAAGCATTTAAATGGTGCGGTGCCGGCAGCACCATCAGGCACTCCAGCTGTATTGTTCTTAAGGTTTTCTCTGCTCTCCTACCTGCCCTTCTTCCGGACCTAGCCCCAACCCCAGGGGAGCGCTGAGCAGAGCTGGCATGGGTCGAGAGGGGCAGCCAGACCCCAGTAGCTTGGCAGCTGCCTCTGGGAGTCAGAAGTCAGGCCTGCTTACCTTGTGGCGGCTAGCTGGTGGGGTTGGGGCTTGGTTCACCTGCCCCCACCTCAGTATCTGGCACCTGGAACCTGCCCGGTCCTTATTAGCCCAGTGCAGCCTATCCTCAGCTTGGAAGAAAAGGTTGAGCCTCCAGGGCATTGTCCACATGAGAAAAGGAGGGAGGTGGGTGTGGACTAGTCCATTGTTCCCCCCAAGAGAGCGAAGGCGGGACACAGCTGTGTTTATAAAACACTGTTGCCTGGCCAGGAAAGGCCCTTCCCCCACCTTGGAAAAGCCCAAATCCAATCTCAGGATCTTCCCAATTGTGTTTTCCTGAAGAAGAACCTCTCCTCTCCCCTGGTTGTCCGTCCCTGTCTTTGGCTGATGGAACTCCTCCAAGAATACCCTGTGCTGCCCCATGGAGCCTTTTGCATCGGGTCCTGAGGGATGTGGAGGAGTTGGGGGTGGAGGTGGGGATTGGAGGCTAAGGCCTTCCTTCTTTATTTTATCTTGACCACACAGCCAGAGCAAAAAGCATATCGGTGGGAAGTGTCCTGGCACACTGAAGAACAGTCACAAGTGGTGTCCCGGGAACTGGTAAACATTGGGCCAGTGGCATAGATGGGGAAACTGAGGCTGAGGGAACCAGGATGTTGCATCAGTCAAAAACTCTCCTAGCTTTCGGACAAAGGCCACCTCATTACACGAATATGCTCGTCGCTCGATCTTTGCAAGACGGAAAACAAACCTTCCTCCAGGTTCGGGAGCGCGCGGCAGCCGCTTCCAAAAAGCCCGTCACAGCCAAGCCCCGCTGGGACCGTGGCTCGCGGACTACAAGTCCCGGCAGCCCCCGCGCCGCGGCGGAAACTCCGCGGGCGTCCCTTCGCAAGCCTGGCGGAGCATCGGGACCGACCCTGTGTTCTTCCATTGTCTGGCCGGCAGGGGCGGGACGAGCGGCGTGAGGCACGCCCATTGGTCGGGTGGGACGTCCATCGCGCCCTGCCCCGCCCCCACGAAGGCTCCGCCCCACTCGCCCGCGCCCGGGCCGCCTGGCGCACCTCCTGGAGCCCCGCCTGCGCCTCGGGACCGGCGGGGTCGTGCGGCGCATCCTGCGGGCGGAGGCGGAGGCGGCGGCGGGAGTCGGACGCAAGATGATGAAGTTTCGGTTCCGGCGGCAGGGCGCGGACCCGCAGCGCGAGAAGCTCAAGCAGGAGCTTTTCGCCTTCAACAAGGTGCGGCGGCGGCGGCGGCGGCGGCGGCGGCCCGGGCCGGGCGGGAGGGTGCGGGCCGGGGCTGGGGGCCGGGGTCGGGGGCCGCGGGGCCGGAGCCACGTCGGGCCCGGGGGGCGGGGGAGCGGCGCGGGGGCCGGGCGCGTCTCGGCCCCGCCGGGGGCTCGGGGTCCCCCGCCGACCGGCCGGGCCTGCCTCTCGGGGTGTCCGCGGGCCGCGCCGGCCCCGTCTCTCCGGGTCTCTGCAGAGCCGCTTCCCTGGGTCCCTGTCCCGCGCTCGGGGCCGCCGCCGCCGCCGCCCCGCTGCGGCTCGGCCCGTGCGCCTGGGGAGCGGCGGCGCTGCCCCTGTCCCGTGTGTCCCCATGTGTCTCCGTGCAGCCCCTCGGTGTCCCTCCGTCTCTCTGCCTCGTTACCTCTGTCTCTGTCTCTGCCGCGTCCCTGGAGTCTCTGTGCCCGCGTCTTCCTGCCTGCCTCTCGCTCGCTCTTGTCATCGCTTTCTGGGGGGGCTCGTCCGCACCCCCTCCGCCCTGGGGGGCAGCCTCGGTCTGGGGTTGGCTTTGCTTTCTCTCCCCCGGAGGGGTGAGCAGAGAGGAGGCAGATGTGGGGCGGTGGGGCCGGGAGATCCCTTCCTGTTCCTCTCCTGCCTCCCCCAGGGCTTCACACCCGGCCTGGCTCTGCCCTGCTCTCTGCCCTGCTCTCTGCCCTGCCCTGCGGGGGCGGGGGGGACGACTCCAGGAGAGACGCCTGTCCGTGTGGGGCCTCAGTTTCCCTTGAAGTGGGTCCACTTTCCCCCCTGCTGGGGGCTCTGGCCTCCTGTGTCCATCAGGACCATGCCGCCTAGACAGAGGTGGGGGTGGAGGGCCGCCTCTGGTCGTCTCCCTGGGTAGGACCAGAACAGCCCCTGCCTGCCTCTGCGCTGAGGGTGGTCGGCAGCCAGGGCCCCAGCGTGCCCCTTGCTCACACTCCTCCCCGGACGGTGGGCTCTAGCCTCCGCGCCCTCTGCACAGCGCCTCACCGCTCCTGGGGGGGTCTCAGTTGTTAAATCCCGGTGATGCAGGTGAGAAAGTTGAGGTTCAGAGAGAGGTGATGACTTGCCCGAAGTCGCAGGGGGAGCTGGGGCACTGTGTCCTTCCCTTCCTTTCCCTTGTTGGTAGGGATTTGACTTGAGCTCGGAGGGGCTGCTGTGGTCCAAGAGGAGACTCTTGTCCAGGAGGAAGGTCTGGGGTGGCTGAGGCACTGGGACGTTGCTTGAGGCACGCAGGTTTTCTGAGGTGGCGGCGGGCTGCTGCCCGGACTTTCAGACTCAGTTGGTCATCGGGAACCTGCCAGAAGCCTGCGGGGCCTAAAGGGAGGGTGATTCCGGGGGGGCCCCTTCCCTTGCTGGTGGCTAAGAGGGTGATCCCCTGTGAGGTGAGGAAGGATGGTGGGATAGGACTGGGCTGAGGTGTCACCTTCCCAGCCAGCTAGTTGGGGTGTGAAGTGAGGGCCTGTGACAGATGGTGGGGAGGTCTGGAGGCTTGGCTTCCCCTGCTGGGCTTGGTTTGACAAAAGGTGAGGGCTCCCCACTGAGGAGAGTGAGGCAGTGGTGGGAGGAGAGTGATCTGGGGCAAAAGGTTTGCTCACCAGAGGGGGTCGTAGGTGATCACCAGAGAATAGACCCAAAATAAAATTTAAAAAAGAATGGACCCCAGGTGCCCTAGTTGGGAGGGGGGGTTCGGTGGCAAACAATAACTTTGTACTCAGTCTTGGGTCTGCACCCCAACCCTGTCTGCAGGTTGCCTGTGGGGTGTCCACTCTGTGCCTGCAAATACTGAGCTCCTACTGTGTGTGAATTCTAGGTTCTGGGGACACTGCAGTGATCAGAAGGGTCCAATGCCTCTTCACTGGGGGGCAGATGTCATAGTGGGGAAGAGTGAAAAACCGAAACAAAAAAGTATAATACGCAGGCCTGACCTGTGGTGGGGCAGTGGATAAAGCATCAATTTGGAACGCTGAGGTCGCTGGTTCGAAACCCTGGGCTTGCCTGGTCAAGGCACATATGGGAGTGATGCTTCCAGCTCCTCCCCCTTCTCTCTCTCTGTCTCTCTCTCTCCTCTCTCTCTCTTTCTCTCTGTCTCTCTCTCCTCTCTAAAAAAAAATAATAATACTACGCAGCAGTTTGGATGGTGGCCAGTACTATGGATAAGATAAAGTAGCGTGAGGGCCGAGAGCTGTGGGTGGGCATGGCCGCTGTAGCCAGGGAGGCTTGGGGTCCTCTGAAGAGTTGATTCCTGAATGGAGACCTGGTAAGGCAGAAGCCTTCCATGGGGAGTGCTGGGTGGAGCATGTTCTAGATAGAGGGATAGTAGATACAAAGGCCCTGAGGCAGGAACCTGCCTAGAAATTTAGGAGAGGTCAGAAGGCCACTGGGCTTGGAGTCAAGTGAGCTGTGGAAGGAGGACAGGGGCCAGATGTGACGACTTGGCTTTGACCCAGAGCTTGACCCTAGTCCAAGGCCAAGCCAGCAGTCCAGAGGGACAGTCCCTGCCTGGATGGGTGGGGGGCTGGGGTGACAGGCCTGGGGGTCCGGATGTCTTACAGAAGGTGCGTCTTGTTGAGGCAGTGGTCAGGAAGTACTTGCGGCCCACAGGTGGCACCCTACATTGGTGTTGAGCACATGGGGTTGGGGTGTAGGTTTTCCGGGTAGGGCTGCCCCAAGCTAGGTCTCAGGTGGTATGACTCTTTTAAGTGGGTGGGCAGTGGAGGAAAGCGCAAGCTGGGCGGGTGGGGCTGGGACTGACCTTGCCAGGTGCAGAGGACCAGGTGGAAGCCATTCGGTGAATAGCACCGGTGCCCAGGTCCCTTCACACTGTCGCCTCCACAGCGGGGGTGGGGGGGACCATGCTGCTTGGTTTCCAGCTGGGGAGTCCCAGGCTGGGAGGTGGGTGGCACCTTCAGGGACTGGGCGGCCAGCTCTCTGCCTCAGGCTCCTTGTCTCTGACTCGAGGTTGGCGGAGAGTGTCAAGAGCCTCTGCCTAGACAGACAGCCTTGGGTGTTGGCCTCTGACCTCCCCGTGGGGCCTGTGTTTGGGGAGAGCCCTGACTTCACGGGGGACCCCAGACAGCGTGGCACATCACCCGGCTTCGGTCTGTGCCTCTAGGAATGGGGCGCAGAACCCTGCCCCCGGGGCAGGTGGGCTCCACTACTGCACCTGGTTCTTCCTGTTTGTAGAGAGCCCTGCACACAGCGAGGTGTTGAGGGGCACGGGTGTGGCCAGGGCCCAGGGGCTCAGACTCTTCACACCCACTGGAGAGGTGACTGCCCGTCTCACAGTTGAGGGCACGGTTAGAGCACAGGCGGACCCACCTACGCTCTGCTGTACAGACTGGCAGAGCCTGGGTGCCTGGGGGTGGCCTCCATGGAGGCCAGGGCAGCCGGGCCGGTGCCAGCACTGTCCCCTCCCCACAGACGGTGGAGCATGGCTTCCCCAACCAGCCCAGCGCCCTGGCCTTCGACCCCGAGCTCTGCATCATGGCCATCGGCACCAGGTCCGGGGCCGTCAAGATGTATCCTTTGTGGGACGCTGCGCCCGGTGCTGAGGACCACCCACGGGCAGCTGCCTGTGTGCTGGGCCGCTGGACAGGGCCCGGGCCGGGCAGTGCCGCTTCTGCCCTGAGAGACCTCCTCAGAGATCATGGAGGGGGTGTGGAGGGTCTCAGCTTGCAGTGACCACAGCTGTCCCTAGCCACATTTCAGCCAGCCAGTTACCTAGGTGACCTTGCGATTGTCCCAGCAACTGTGACAAGGGTGGCTAGGGCTAGGGCTGTCAAGGCTGGTGGTTGGGCCAGGGTCACACAGTGGGCCTTTCCCTTGTGACCGGGGACACGTACGTGGACGAGTGTGAGACGTGTTCGGCCGAGGGGCTGGGGGCAGTGCCAGGCTCGGCTTGGCGAGTGCAGCTGTGCCCCCACCTGGATGCTGGCGGTCGCACAATGGGCTGTGTGTGCTGCACAAAGCGATCATTTTCCCTGGAAGCCTGGGGGGGGCACACAGACAGCTGAAGGCCTTCTTCCCTGGCATGGAGCAGCCCACCTCCACTGCTGCAGGGAAGCCCCTCACTCAGAAGCAGAGGTGAAGGGTGTCCGGCCACTGCTTGGTGTGGTGCCCACTGCCAGCCCTCCCCATGTGACCCTCTGGGTCTCAGTATTCTGGTCAGGGACACTGTGTGGCACAAAATGATAAAATGCCTGTGGAGGAGGGGAGGGGAAGGGTTGGTTCCCTGGCTAGGCAGGGCTGGGCATCTGGGCTTGCAGGTGGTGAGCTTGCCTGCACCAAGGGGTGTGGCTGGACCAGATTCCCTGCCCTCCCCCATTGTCGGCCTGCTGTCCCCCCCTGAGGTGCTGTCCTGCCCCCTCCCCCCCGTGTGTGCTGTGTTCCTGCAGGTGGTGTTCCCTAGCACCCTGTGCCATGCGTCTGTTAGTCTCGTGAGCTGGCTCTCCTGGTCCTTCTTGCACCGACTCCTTGTGCTTTCAAGGAACCTGTTGTATGGACTAGGAGAGCCTCAGACTAGAGCTCTCCCCCTTCCCCCACACCACCCTGGGTTGGGAAACTGAGGCTTGAGACGAAAGCTGTGGACACAAGAGCCACCCCGTCTCGTCTCCTTGGCAACTCTGGTTCCTGCCTAGCACTCCCCCCCTTTGTCCCCTCTTCTGTGTTCTCCCAAGTCCTGCAGGGACTCCCAACTCCAGCTCCAGGCAACGGCCTGGCTCCTGTGCTGTCCTAGGCAACGTGGCTGCCCCCTCCCTCCGGGGCCCCCGGGCCCTGCCCCCTCCCTCCGGGGCCCCCGGGCCCTGCCTGTCCACTGTCAGACCTCGAGCTGCTGGGACCCTGTACCAACACCAGGCCTGGCTCCTGTGCTGTCCTAGGCAACGTGGCTGCCCCCTCCCTCCGGGGCCCCCGGGCCCTGCCCCCTCCCTCCGGGGCCCCCGGGCCCTGCCTGTCCACTGTCAGACCTCGAGCTGCTGGGACTCGGTACCCACACCAGGCCTGGGAGCAGGTCTTCCAGCCCGTCTAAGCCTCTGTGTGCCGGTTTGTAACACGGACAGGCATTGGCCTCTCCTCTGTCTTCGTGGGGCTGCTGGCTGCCCGCCTGCCCATCCGTCCTCCCCAAAGGGAAGTTGGTTTCCTTGCCAATGGCTGGAGTTTGGCCTAAAGCTGTGGGAAGAGGCAGCCTGGACTCTCCTCTGCCTCGGGCTTCCCTGCCCAGGCCTAGCTTGACACCCCTGCCTGTGTGGGGCGCTCTGGTGCACACAGGGCATGAG
Source organism: Saccopteryx bilineata (assembly GCF_036850765.1). Taxonomy (NCBI): domain Eukaryota; kingdom Metazoa; phylum Chordata; class Mammalia; order Chiroptera; family Emballonuridae; genus Saccopteryx; species Saccopteryx bilineata. The sequence continues at coordinate 393,309,373 of NC_089491.1, read as the reverse complement.
AGGCTGCCGTGAGTGGAGCCCTGGTCCTGTGTCAGGCCTGGGCCAGGCGCGCTGAGTGTGTTTTTATTCTCAGTTGCCTGGTGTTAGCCTTACGATGTAGACGTCACTGCCCCATTTTATAGATGAAGATGTGAAGGTCGTAGCGTAGCATGATTTACAGGAGCTGAGTGGAGCCTACATCCTGTGTTTGAGGGTAATTTGGGGGTGCAGGCCAGTGCTTCTTCCAGGAGGGAGCCCCCTGGACTTTGGAGGCTCCTCGACAGACAGGCCTGGCTGGGACCCATCGGGACGGTCCTGGAGAAGGAGGAAGGTTGGGCCTCTCCGCCTGTGTCTGCTGCTCTCTGCCTTGACCCGCTGCCCTCAGTTACGGCGCACCTGGCGTGGAATTCACGGGCCTGCACCGAGACGTGGCCACAGTCACCCAGATGCACTTCCTGCCCGGACAGGTGGGCCTCTGCTCCTGACTCCTGGGCCCCAGAGCCCCCACCGCCCAGGCTTCCTGGCTCAGTCTCCGTCTCCGTGTGTCCACAGGGCCGCCTTCTGACCCTGCTGGACGACAGTAGCCTGCACCTCTGGGAGGTCGTCCACCATGATGGCTGTGCCCGCCTGCAGGAAGCACTCAGCTTCCAGCTGCCCAATCGGCTGGGCTTCGATGGCGCCAGGTACTGGTGAACATGGCCGGGGACCAGCCGCAGGGCATGGGGCAGCCTGCCTTGCGAAGCGGTGACAGGAAGCTGCTGAGGGGCTGGGGCTCAGGGTGGTGGGGCACATTGAGCTTAGCCTGGGTCCCAGAGGTGGCATCTGGACCCCGCATCGCGGAGATGGGCTGCGTGGACTTGGCGGGTGTTAGCAGGAAAGTTCCACTCGAGCTCGAGGTGAGCGAGGCGGGCTGTGGGCTGCGGAATCGCTGGAACACCTGGGGACGCAGGATGTGAGCGAGTGCACTGTGTCCCCGACTTCTCACTCCTGGCGGGTGAGAGCGTCAGGGACCTTGTGGTCCCTGGCCCTGCGGCCTTTGCTGAACTGTCCAGGGTGGGTGAGTGCTTCCTGCTACAATATGCCTGTTTCCGGCTCAGTGAGAGGCTTGTACTGCTCCAGCTGAGGGCTGGGTGACAGCCGTCTCCAGCCCCAGCCCAGGGGTGAATTACTCGGCTTTCCTGCAGAGTCAGAGAGGCACCCAGAGGGCTGGTGGGACTCCTGGGTCGGGCTCGGGAGAGCTGTGTGTCCCGGGCCTCCTGGGCCTGGCCCGGGGCGCAGCCTGGTTCCTGCCTTTCCCTCCTCGTGGTTGGGAGGCGCTTGGGAACCCACCTCCAAGACCTGGGGAACCTGTATTTATCCTTCTCTCCGCTGACACCCTCGTGGATAACTGAGCGAGTTAATTACAACGCTGCCACCATTGCCTTCCTGGTTTGTCCGGCCACTGGGTAGTCGGGTAACAGTGAGTGTGGAGGGGCCATAACGAGTGGCAGTAGGGGCTCGTCAGTGCCCTCTGCGCCCCTCCGGAGCAGGTGGATGGACCCCTGTCCTTACCCACCTCCCCTTGTCCCCCATAGTGGCCCTCCGACCCTGGCCCATGTCACGGTGGTCCTGCTGGTGGGTGCGGGCAGCGTGGCCGCCCTGGGCACCGAGGCCGGCAGCGTCTTCTTCCTGGATATCTCTACCCTGCTGCTGATTGAGGGTCAGACCCTCGGCCCCGACGAAGTTCTGCGAAGGTGAGGGGCAGGTGGGCTCCCCACCCCCACTCTGGGCCTGGGCAGCGCTCCTGCCCGCTCACCTGTCCTTGCTCTGCAGTTTGCCAGATGACTACCGGAGCGGCAAGGCCCTGGGCCCCGTGGAGTCCCTGCAGGGACACCTGCAGGACCCCACCAAGATCCTCATCGGCTACAGCAGGGGCTTGCTGGTCATCTGGAACCAGGCCACGCAGTGTGTGGACCGCGTCTTCCTGGGGAACCAGGTCTGTGGGGGAGTGTGGTGCCCACGTCTGGGCCCTGTGCTCACGGCGTCCTCGTTCACGCCCGTCTGCCCCGTTCTGCAGCAGCTGGAGAGCCTGTGCTGGGAGCGCAGCGGCCGCACACTGGTCAGCTCACACAGCGACGGCAGCTACGCCGTCTGGCCAGTGGACACGGGCAGCTCCCCAGTGATGCAGCCCACGCTGGCCACCATGCCCTACGGTGAGTGCTGGGTCGGCTGAGGGCGGCCTCGCCGTCTGAGCATGGGTTTGTTGGGGTTTTTTTTTTTGACAGAGACAGAGAATCAAAGAGAGGGATAGATAGATAGGGACAGACAGACAGGAATGGAGAGAGACGAGAAGCATCAATTTTTTGTTGTGGCACCTTAGTTGTTCATTGATTGCTCTCATATGTGCCTTGACCGCGGGCCTTCAGCAGACCGAGTGACCCCTTGCTTGAGCCAGCGACCTTGGGTCCAAGCTGGTGAGCTTTGCTCAAACCAGATGAGCCTGCTGAGCACGGGGTTTTGACGGGTGATCCCAAGCCTAGGCACTCATGCCCGCCGGGCCTCTGGGGGCACCCAGGCGGCCTCGTGGAAGGTGGCAGCACCAAGCCAGATCTGCAAGAGTGAGTCTCCTCTCCCTGGGTGGGGGGGCGTATGGTCAGGGGCAGTGGGCCCTCTCTTGGGGAGGCAGGAAGCAGCTTTGAGGCGGGGAGTGATGCGGGCAGGGTGGGAGAAAGGGCGGGAAATGTGACCTGGGGTTGCTCTGGTCCCGGTGGGCCGCTGAACCTGAGCTGTTCCGTCCTTCTAGGCCCCTTTCCCTGCAAAGCCATCAACAAGATTCTGTGGCGCAGCTGTGAATCCGGGTAGGTGGGGGGCTGGGCCTCAGATGTGGGTCAGGGGCTGTGGGTGCAGAGGTGTCCTCTGACGGTCACCCTGGGTCTAGCAGTGTGTGCTCCAAGTGCAGGTGGCTCACATGGCTCTCCTGTCCCTGTGTAGGGGCCATTTTATCATCTTCAGTGGCGGCATGCCCCGTGCCAGCTACGGTGACCGCCACTGTGTGAGTGTGCTCCGGGCGGAGACCCTGGTGACGCTGGACTTCACCTCGCGCGTCATTGATTTCTTCACAGTGCACAGCACGCGCCCTGAGGAAGGTGTGTTCCCCTCCCCCCTGCGCCCGTGCGGCCTGGGGCTGCGCTGCTCACCCTGCTCCCGCCCCACAGGGTTCGACGAGCCCCGGGCCCTGGCTGTGCTGCTGGAGGAGGAGCTGGTGGTGCTCGACCTGCAGACCCCTGGCTGGCCGGTGGTGCCCGCTCCGTACCTGGCCCCGCTGCACTCCTCGGCCATCACCTGCTCCGCCCACGTTGCCAACGTCCCTGCCAAGATGTGGGCTCGCATCCTGAGCGCTGGCGAGCAGCAGAGCCCCCAGCCGGCCCCCAGCGCCTCGGTGTGTGCCTGGCTGTCCTTCAGGGTGGGGCCTGGGGGAGGAACGGTGTTCTGGGGAGGGCGCTGCCCAAGCACAGGCCTGGAGGTGGGAGTGGGGCAGCTGGACAGTGGGACTCAAAGAGCAGTGTGGGTTCTTGATGCTTAGGGTGGGAGGGAGAAGATGTTTGTCCTGCCTGTCCACTGACATCTCTGCCTCCTCCTTTCAGAGCTGGCCCATCACCGGGGGCCGGAACCTGGCCCAGGAGCCGTCTCAGCGAGGGCTGCTGCTGACTGGGTAAGTCAGACCCTGGAGGCCTGTGGCCAAGCACAGTTGTGACGCGTGTGTGTGCGTGTGGGGCTGGGTACAGTCCATGCAGGTGCAGGAGAGCTCAGTCTGGGCCACGGTGCTGAACGGCCCAGTGACTTAGCCCAGGCCCTGTTGATTCCCCCCCTCCAGGAGGGTGGGTTGGGAGTGCAGCTTTGCTAGACCCTGGGTCAGCCCCACCCTGCCCTGCCCGCTGGCCTGGACTTGGGCTCCACCCATCTTGCCTGCCTGGGACAGGAATCGCTGGGCAGGTGCTGGAGGGCTCGGCCTGGCCGTGCGGGTGCTGACGTGCCCCGGTGACTCAGACCGACTTCCTGCTCTGCCCCCGCTGCCTGCCTGTGGGATCCCTGGGCCTCTGACTCTGCGTCCCCTCTCCTGCTTGGAAGCTGTGGACTGTGGCCTTCCAGGCCGCTGCAGCTTCCTGTCCGTCTCCGCACTCTTGCTGCGTCTCTGCCGGGGTTCCCACCAGAGCCTGCACCCAGATCGGCCTGCCCCTCCCACCGTTCCCTGCTGCTGCCTGTGCCCCCGGGGTGCCTCTGCTCTGTGGCCAGCTGTCTCCCGATCACCTTCTCTGTGTGACCCAGCGGGGGAAGAACCCCCGAGTCCTCTGTTCCCCAAAATGCCCTCTGTTCCACTTCCTGTCATCACACTGCTGACCACTTCCACACCTCCCCCTGTTGAAGGGCCAGGTGCGTGTGGCGTGACACACAGCAGGCTCTCGGTGTGTCTTTGCCCTGGTCAGCAGGAGCTTCCCATTTGCTGTGTACGTAGGCGTTGGTCAGCGTTTGGCTTACGCAGTAGGTGCTCAGTAAGTGGTCTCTGGGGGAGAGGACGAGGGAATGGTCAGGGACCTGGCGTGGGCCTCTGTCCTCCCTGCAGCCACGAGGATGGCACCGTGCGGTTCTGGGACGCCTCTGGGGTGGCGCTGCGGCCGCTCTACAAGCTGAGCACCGCCGGCCTCTTCCAGACCGACTGCGAGCACGCGGACAGCCTGGCCCGAGCTGCCGAGGACGACTGGCCGCCCTTCCGCAAGGTGGGGCCCTCCCCTCCCCCGAGCGGCCCGGTCCTGGCTCCGCCCTGTGTCACCACTGCGTCCCCCTCCCCAGGTGGGCTGCTTTGACCCCTACAGCGATGACCCCCGGCTCGGGGTGCAGAAGGTGGCCCTCTGCAAGTACACAGCCCAGATGGTGGTGGCCGGCACCGCAGGCCAGGTGAGCCTGCAGTGTCCCCAGGGCTGGGGGGTTTATGGAAGAGATGGGCACGAACGGGAAGGTCCAGTGAAGTGGTAAGAGACCAGTATGGGCGAAAGACCAGTGGTGTGGAGGGGCCCCAGGTTGGGTGGTTGAGGTGCGGTCAGCCAGGGAGGGGGGCCTGGGAGGTGGGCCTGTTGTCGGGGCTGTAAGTCCAAGCTCTAGCTGTAGGGAGCCCTGCAGGATTAGGGCCAGGGCAGGAGCTACTAGATGAGCTGTGGGAGGGCGGGGACCAGTGGTCCTGGTCAGTGCTGTTCCTCCAGCACGCATTGTATACAGAAGGTGCTCACTGTGTGCTTACTGCTGAGTGGGAGACAGGCGTGGTGGCGATGGGGCACTTTAATCCAGCAGGGCAGGACCAGTGCTGTTCCTCCAGCACACGTTGTATACAGAAGGTGCTCACTGTGTGCTTACTGCTGAGTGGGAGACGGGCGTGGTGGCGATGGGGCACTTTAATCCAGCAGGGCAGGGACCAGTGCTGTTCCTCCAGCACGCGCTGTATACAGAAGGTGCTCACTGTGTGCTTACTGCTGAGTGGGAGACGGGCGTGGTGGCAATGGGGCACTTTAATCCAGCAGGGCAGGGACCAGTGCTGTTCCTCCAGCACACGTTGTATACAGAAGGTGCTCACTGTGTGCTTACTGCTGAGTGGGAGACAGGCGTGGTGGCGATGGGGCACTTTAATCCAGCAGGCAGGGACCAGTGCTTTCCTCCAGCACGCGCTGTATACAGAAGGTGCTCACTGTGTGCTTACTGCTGAGTGGGAGACGGGCGTGGTGGCGATGGGGCACTTTAATCCAGCAGGCAGGGACCAGTGCTGTTCCTCCAGCACACGTTGTATACAGAAGGTGCTCACTGTGTGCTTACTGCTGAGTGGGAGACGGGCGTGGTGGCGATGGGGCACTTTAATCCAGCAGGGCAGGGACCAGTGCTGTTCCTCCAGCACATGTTGTATACAGAAGGTGCTCACTGTGTGCTTACTGCTGAGTGGGAGACGGGCGTGGTGGCGATGGGGCACTTTAATCCAGCAGGCAGGGACCAGTGCTTTCCTCAATGCGGGCCCTGTTGTACAGTAGCATTCACTGAGCATTGTATTCAGTGGGTAACGAGACAGTTGCAGGACCTCCCTGGCCGTGGCTCTGCGGGCCCGTGTGGGACAGGTGGCCCCACCCTCTGTGCTGACGCCCCGCTCTGTTTGTGGGCCCAGGTGCTGCTGCTGGAACTCAGCGATGTGCCCTCTGAGCAGGCGGTCAGCATGGCCAGTGTGGACCTCCTCCAGGACCGAGAGGGCTTCACGTGGAAGGGCCATGAGCGGCTGTGCCCGCGCACGGGGCCCCTGCCCTGGCCCGCTGGCTTCCAGCCTCGGGTGCTGGTCCAGTGCCTGCCGCCAGCGGCCGTCACCGCGGTCACGCTCCACACCGAGTGGAGCCTCGTGGCCTTCGGCACCAGTCACGGCTTCGGCCTCTTCGACTACCAGCGCAAGAGCCCCGTGCTGGCCAGGTGCGTGTGGGACGGGCCCAGAGCCCCGTGAGGGTGCGCTCGCCTCCACCTGGCCCAGCCTCCTGTGGGGCCTCCCGTGTTTCCACACTCCCACCCACCCAGCCACACCTCAGTGTCCTCTGTAGGACCTGGCGTGGTGAGGGGGCCGGCAGCTTCGACCTGGATGGGGTGCTGCTGGTGTGGTCTGCGTCCCCCAGCTGCGTGGTGGGCGGGGAGAGAGGCTGGGGCTCCCTGACCTGCACCGTCCTGCTGGCCCTGGCCAGCGGGAGCACCTGGCCCCTCTGGCACAGCCGGCACCGCTCTGCCCCCAGGTGCACCCTTCATCCCAACGACTCCCTGGCCATGGAGGGGCCGCTCTCCCGGGTGAAGTCGCTCAAGAAGTCCCTGCGCCAGTCTTTCCGGCGCATTCGCAAGAGCCGCGTCTCGGGCAAGAAGCGGGCTGCCAACACCAACAGCAAGGTGAGCAGCGCCCAGGCTGTGGTGTGGACGTGGAGCCCGCCCGGTTCTGGACCGAGCCCTGGGTCTGCTCCCCTGTCACCCGGCCTTGGCAGCCCCGAGCCCCGGACGGCCAGGCTGCGCTGGGCGCTGGGGAGGGGCACGTGGGGGCTGGGCTGTGCGGGGGAAGCCGTGCCCTGCAGCCCCACGCTCCTCCAGCTGCAGGAGGCCAACGTGCAGCTGGCGGAGCAGGCTTGCCCCCACGACGTGGAGATGACACCCGTGCAGCGCCGCATCGAGCCCCGCTCGGCCGACGACTCCCTCTCGGGGGTGGTGCGCTGCCTCTACTTCGCGGACACGTTTCTCCGAGACGGTGAGGCCGGGGAAGGGGCGGGGTGCAGAGGGGCCTCCGCTGGCTGTCCCGGAAACGGGCCGTCTGGTGTCTGCTGCGTGCCAGGCTGCACTGACGACGGTGCCCCCGGAGCAGTGCCCTGGGACCTGTGACGATGCGGGGTCGCTGCAGGAGCCGGCAGGACCTCGGGGACCCGAGGGCTCGGGGTTTGGGGGGGAGGGTGGGGGGCCTGCCGGCCTCGAGGTGGGTGTGCTGGAGGCTGCCCACCCAGTGTGTCAGCAAGGACGGACAGGGCTCCGGGAGGCGCTGGCACCGTGCCGAGGGGCGAGGGTCCTGTGCGGGGAGACAGGGTCAGGTTCACCGAGGAGTTCAGCTGAGGCTTGTTCGTGGAGCCCTGCAGCCACAGAGTAAAGAGTGTTACACCCCCTACCTCACCTGGTGCTGCTGCCACCGCACTCGCTTATTCTGACGGAGATTTTAACTGAGGACCAGTGTGCATGCTCATTCGTGGCTGACCGCCGCGACCTAAGCCGTGGAGCTGGCACTTGCCCAGCGGTCTTGGGCACACCGGCCCACAGGCGGCTGTCTCCACGCGCCTCACACGCCTGTTGATGGTTGGTGCTGGGTCCGCGTCCGGTCAGTCCACACAGGGCGTCTCCCTGTCCGTCTGTGGGTCTGAGAGAGGCCCCCTTCTGATACTATTTATTTGTTGAGGGTCTTTTATCCGGTGGATTGTCCCACTGCCTGGCTGTGGCAGCCCCAGGTGTCTGCTCTGTGCTCCCCAGTCCGCGTGAGGAGGGCCGTGGGCTCTTCCCAGCGGGCTAGGTGTTGGTTGTGTGAGCTGCTCACGGACTTTTGCTGGGGTCACTCACTCAGCCCCGTGCGCAGCAGTAACTGCTCCGGCCACCTGGGCTCCTGGGTTTTCAGCTCTGATTTTACACTGAAGGGCCGTCCCCAGAGGGTCAGCTCCCGTAGGGAGAGCAGGCGGATTGTAGCCCAGGCCTGGGGCTCCGTGTCTGACCACCGCATGGAGGACACACTGAAGGGGGTGGGAGTGGAGCGAGGGGGCCGGCCTGGACCCGGAGGCACCTCTGTGGTGAGGCCCTGTTCCGAATGGGAGCGTTGGCGATGGAGAGCAGGGGCTTTGTGGTGGAGCTGCACTTCAGAGGTGGTAGGGCTGAGGGTGACAGGGGTCAGGCCGGTGCGATCAGGGTTCATTCTGCGTGAGGAGTCCTGCGGGGACACCCGGAGGCCGTTGCTGCCTCTGGGAGGGTTGCATTTGAGGCTCTGATTGCAGTCAGCAGTGTAGAGAAGGTGCTTGAGGTCGCAAGGCTAGCTGAGGTCAGCGCAGAGAGGTGGGACCGGAGGGAGCAGCCCTGGGTCCCGGCCGTCAGCAGAAGAGGCAGGAACCTGCAGGGCGGGGGCAGGCACCCTGGCTCACCAGCCTGTCACCCACAGCGGCCCACCACGGACCCACCCTGTGGGCAGGCACCAACTCGGGCTCTGTGTTTGCCTATGCGCTGGAGGTGCCGGTGGCCGTGGCCGGCGGCGAGAAGCGGCCTGAGCGGGTGGTGGAGGCTGTGCTGGGCAAGGAGGTGCAGCTGATGCATCGTGCGCCCGTGGTGGCCATCGCCGTGCTGGACGGGCGTGGCCGCCCGCTGCCTGAGCCCTACGAGGCCTCTCAGGACCTGGCACAGGCACCGGACATGCAGGGTGGCCATGCAGTGCTCATCGCATCTGAGGAGCAGTTCAAGGTGAGCGGCTGCGGAGACTTCCAGGTGCCTGCCTCCGAGACACCGTTGGACCCCTTGCCTATGACCCCCACCCTTCCCTATATCCCCCACCCTCCCCGGCCAGCAGCGGAGCCCCTGAAGAACCCCGACGATCCTTCAGCTAGCTGTGTTCCTATAGGACTCGCCCACCTCCGAGTCCCTGCCAGGGCCCCTTGACCACCTCTCAGGGCTCTGTCTGGCATGGTTTGGGGGGACACCAGCCATGTAACCCTTACAGCCCAGTGTGACAGGTGTGCCAGGTGCATAGGAGGGGTCCTGGGAGGTCTCTGGGAGCAGAGGTTTCTAGTCAGGTCAGGATGGCAGCTCAGGTGGGAGGGTATTCAGACAGAGGTGGTCATGTGGCGGGCTGGGCTCCAAGCAGGGACAGGGGGCATGGACAGGGCCAAGCTGTGCTCACTGGCACCTGCCCTCTGCCAGGTGTTCACACTACCCAAGGTGAGCGCCAAGACCAAGTTCAAGCTGACGGCCCACGAGGGCTGCCGTGTGCGCAAGGTGGCACTGGCAACCTTTGCCAGCGTGGCCTGTGAGGACTACGCCGAGACCTGCCTGGCCTGCCTGACCAACCTGGGGGACGTGCACGTCTTCTCGGTCCCGGGCCTGAGGCCCCAGGTGCACTACTCCTGCATCCGGAAGGAGGACATCAGCGGCATCGCCTCCTGCGTCTTCACGCGCCACGGCCAGGGTGAGGCGAAGGTTTCCTGGGGCAAGGAGCCCGAGAGGGTCCTGAGAACTCCCAGGGACTGTGCAGCAGGAAGGGTGACCCCGGGTGGGGCAGGGCCGGTCAGAACGCAGGACAGAGCCCAGCTGGGCGGCTGTGGCTGGAATCAGGTCTCCTGACCGCACGCTCGCCCTCCTCTCACCTCAGGTTTCTACCTGATCTCCCCGTCGGAGTTTGAACGTTTCTCCCTAAGTGCCCGGAACATCACAGAGCCACTCTGCGCTCTGGACGTCAGCTGGCCCCACGCTGCTGCCCACACCAGGTGCATGGCGGGGCTAGCCCCTGGCCTGGGAGGCCTTTGAACAGGCTGGTGCTATCCCCACCCCCAGTCTGCATGGAGCAGGGCGCCCTGCCCGCTGTCACCCCGCTGTGGTCTCGGGTCTCGTAAGTGGGAAGTCAGGTTTGCCCCGAGAGCCTCGAGGTGCCTGTCTGGGACCCTAACATGGCCCTGTCTCTGCACCTGCAGGCTCCAACAGTCACCCAAGCTGAGCCAGGCTAATGGGACTCCGGGCATCGTCCTGGCCACACAGAGCCGTGACGGAAGCCCTAATCCTGTCTGCAGCAAGGGAGCTGGTGAGGGGCTGGGCATGGGCTAGGGTGGCAGGACACCGGTCAGCTCAGACAGGGCAGACCTCTCTCTGCAGGAGGCAGCAGCTGGGCCAAGGCTGGGGGCCTGGGGAGGCTGTGCCAGGCAGGGGGTCTGTCATCACGTCCCACCCTGGGGTGGGCTTGGGACTGGGTCCCCCGCAGAGGGTCCCCTAAGGCCCTAGCAGAGGCCTGATCATGTCCTCCCTGCAGATACCCCGGAGCTGCCTGAGGCCACGCTCTCTCCGATGTCCGTTGACTCAGCCACCAGTGCTGACACCACTCTGGACACAACAGGGGACATCACGGTGGAAGACGTGAAGGATTTCCTGGGGTGAGGTGGGCGGGCAGGACTCACAGGAGGGGCCGCCCTGGCTCCACCCTCCCTCCACTCCCCCAGCCAGCCTGGCGTATGAGCCGGGCTGTGCCCCAGAGCCTGACCGCTGGCCCTTCTCCCTAGCTCTGCAGAGGAGTCGGAGAGGAATCTGAGGAACCTGATGGGAGACGAGGCCAGAGCCTGTGCCGTCCTGATCAAATGAGGTGCTGCAGTGTGGGGGTCCCGGTCTGCCTGGTTCTCAGCCTCGACCCTCGGGTGTCCCCGGCTTCATACCTGAAGTCCTAGGAGGCCCCTGTAATGCCAGTACGCCCTGAAGCCAAGCTGCTCCCGCGGGTGTGTTGGCGGGGGCTTTCGGGGCCCTCACAGACACGACTGTCATAGGTTATTATAAAACAGCGCCAGCCCATTAGCCCCTGGGTGTCATAGGTGGTGTTTGGAGCAAGAGGGGGCGACCCCTGAGGGGGCTGGGGCTGGTTTGGCCAGCACATTTCAGCAGGTGAGATCTTTGAGGGGGGCCTGACAGGCCATCCCTCCCAAGTCTCTGGCCCCCTGTCCAGATCTGCAGCCACTAAGTCTGCCTAACCTGTTTCCTCCCTGGGGCCCCCACCCACACAGCCAGGCACAGACACCACAGCTGTCTCTTGCTGGGGACAGTCTGGCCACAATCTGGCCTTACTGGGCTGGATGTGGTCAGTGCTCAGAGGTTTGGCTAGCCTTCCTCAAGCTGCTACTGCAGGGCCTTTGCCCCAGTTGGGTGGGCGGCCCTCTTGCCTGCCCTGAAGGAAGTTGAGTTTAGCCCGAGTAGTGAGGTCACCTGCCCCTTTTGGCCCCCACCTGTCCCTCCCCTGATCCTTCTCTCTCTCTACCAGGAAGGTCAGGACCACCTGGCCACACACCTGCCTTGCTTGGACCTGGGACCCAGGACGCCTGGCTCCTTCCAACCCTCCACGTAGACCTACCTATACCTCCTCACCTGCGGGCTCCAGAGCACCTGCCAGCCACGGCCGCAGGGCAGCCCCGAGCGTGGGCCTGGAACTCAGGTGGATTTGGACTGTTAGCTCCTACAGGCCGCTGGAGGCCAGGTGCCACGGGGGGACAGCTGGGGCTGGCAGCCCGTGCCACCTGCCGCTGCGGGCACTGTCCTTCCACTCTCCTTTTGCAAAGAGTATTTTTCTAGCGCCTGGACTGGACAGAGCGGGCTGGACCGTCATTTCTAAAACTATTTTGGTACTTGCTCCTGGGCTAGCCATGTCCCTCTCCCCCAGCCTCTCCACGGGCGGGTGTGTGTGTGAGAGAGAGACCGGGGTGCCCAGGACTGGGGCCCAGTCGTGTGTGTCTGGGGGGGGGGGTCAGAATGGGTTTCCCTGTAGACCGTACCTTGGGGTTTTTTCTGTCATTTTGTTAACATTAGCACTGTTTTAATATTAAAAATGCTGATTTTTAATATTGAAAATAAAAGCATTTAATATCTTAATGGACAAGCACGCCTGCTTTATCCCAGACGGGGTGGGGGGTATCACACGTGAGCTCACACTGGAGGGGGTCTGATGCTGCAGACCCCTGAGGGCCCCAGGCAGGGTTGCCCCGTCAGTGCTGCTGGGGCCCGTGGCACTGGGGTGACCGTGGCAGGGCTGCCACCTGCACACAGCCTCTGATGGCGAGCAGTGGATGAGGAGAGGCCCTTCCTCTCCCTCACCCAGGGCTTGGGGTTTCCACCAGGGCACTGCGGGTGGTGGCAGGGGGTTTCCACCAGGGCACTGCGGGTGGTGGCAGGACCCTAGGGCACTGCGGGTGGTGGCAGGACCCTAGGCCAGTCCCTCACCCAGGGCTTGGGGTCTCCACAGGGCACTGCGGGTGGTGGCAGGGCCCTAGGCCAGGGCCTTGCGGAAAGCGCTCCAGGCGTGGAAGCAGCGGGTGAAGGCGTGCTGCTCGTTTCCCTTGCGGACCAGGCGCAGGCGGCGCGGATGCTCATGCTCCTTGGCACGCATGTGCTGGATGTACACCTGGCGAGCAGGTCGTGTGTGAGCCTGCAGCCGGCCCTCCGGACCGCAGGGCTAGCCTCGGCCCTCCGTCCCCTCCACCCAGCTCACCTGGCAGGCCTTCAGACTCAGCTTGATCTCCACCTGGCTCGTCTGGGTCCCCACCCACATGTAGACCTGTGAGTATGGAGAGGGAGGTGGTCTCGTGGGGGCCTCAGGAACTCCCCCAGCTTCTGGCCTCAGAATTCCCATTTGCCAGTGGGTGGGCCCCTTGAATGGGCAGGGTCAGCAGGGGTCTTACCTCTTGGCCATTGTCTAACAACATGATGTCATCATCTGCCAGGTCATCTTGGCAAAAGTCAGAACATTTCTCAGTCACTGCGAAGTAACCCTTCTCATTGGAGCACCTGGGGGGTCAAGGGTCAGGGAGAGACTAAGGACCCTGAGCTGCTCGCAGCCCCAGGACTCGGGCGGGAGGTGGGCAGGGGTCTGGGCCCGGCCTCACCGGAAGAGCCGGGTGTGTTTCATGTACTCGGCGTCGTCATCATAGGGCTTCTGCGTGCCCATGCCCACCCAGAAGAAGTTCTCGGGCTCCTCCCCTTCATTGATGACCTGTGTGTAGAAGGTTGGTCCAGCCCAGGGTCCTGTCTGGCCTCGCCCGACCACCCAGCCGCCTGCCCTACTCACCTGCTTGCTGTAGGAGGCGTCAAACATGGTGTTCAGTATGTCCTCCGCCAGCTTGGCCTCCTCGGGGTCTGATGCCCGGCCCACCCATGCATACACAATGCCCTGGTTGTCCTCGCTCTCAAAGGGAACCTGGGGAGTGTGCAGAAGGTTCAGGTCCACCCAACGACCCCCAACCAGCTCCCCTAGTCCTAGCCACTTCCCAGGACCCCACCTTGAGAATGAAGCAGAACTCAGAGTTGAGAAGGCTGGAGTCAGTGTTGATCTGGATGCACCTGGGGGGAAGGGGGTGTCAGCAAGGAGCCAGGGTGGCTTGCTGACCCCCATCTGCCCAGCTGTGCCCCTCCCCCAGTCAGGCACCGGGTACAGAGAGCGCTGCCATTGGTGCGGATCTGGTAGAGGCTGGGCTGCAGGGCACCCTGAGCCGCCTTCCTCCTGCCTCGATGGATGATGAACTTCCTCTTGAAATGGGACAGGAACTTGGGATTCTCCTGCTGCTGTGTCATGCGTACCACCTGGGTGGGTGGAAGTGTCAGGAAGCTCCGTGGACCCCCCTCCCCCTGCCCATCGTGGGCCCAGCCTTCCCTGGGTCCGAGTCCCACCCCCAACCCTGCAGAGGCTAGGCGGGCACACCTCCAGCTTGCCGGGGAAGAGGCTTTCAAACTTCTTCTGCAGGCTGAAGGTGAAGGTGAGCCAGCCCATGTTGGAGGCCTCCCGGCCCTGCCAGAAGTACACGATGCACTGGAAGTCCTCTTCCGGCTGCTTCTCCTCCACCTCGGCTGCTGCCTCCTCGCCTTCTTTGCCCTCAGCCCCCGCCTTCTCCTCCTTCTCTTCCTTCTTCTCTTCCTCCTCGTACTCCACTGGGACCCAGTACCTGCAGGGTCAGGAGGCAGTGAGCCAAGGCCTCAGAGCGGGGGAGGGGCCGGAAAAGCCAGGTGCTCTACCAACATCACCTGCAGAGGAAGACGTAGCAGTCCTGCGTGTAGAAGTGGCCGAACTCCTCCTCGGGCAGCCGTGCGAACTTCTTACCCTCCAGCACGAAGCCTTCCATGCCGTCCAAGTCCTCGTTCCACTCCTCCATCAGCTGCTCAGCCTACATGTGATTCCCAGCTGGTGGGCCCCGAGCTGGGCCCTGGCACTGGGCAGGGACCCGCCCCGAGCCTCCCAGGATAGGCTGGGACCAAGTCCTCCGCCCCACCCCGCCCATCACCACAGGCCCCGCCCACCGCCCTGGGGCCCCGCCCCCACCTCCGCTAGAGCCATGGGCGGCTGCCTTGGCAGGAAGAGCGCAGTGAGGTCAGCCTTCATCTCGTCTTTCTTCTCAGCGTCACGCTTCACCTTCCCGGCAAGTCCCGGGCCCTGCAGCACGGCCTCTGCGTTCCGGGTATAGTCCACCGTCAGCACGTCGTCCCAGTTCTTGAACTTGGCCTTGAACACCTGCGGAGGGGGAGGAAACAGCAGCTGGAGTGGAGGTCAGCAGGGAGGTCAGCAGGGTTAAAGGGGGGGGGCCCTGGGGAGGCTCGTAGGGGCGGGGACTCGGTGCCAGAAGTGGGAGGGGCAGGCTAGAGGGGGCGGGGCCTGGGTGGGAGCGGGGGCTTGGTGCCAGAAGTGGGAGGAGCAGACCGTAGGGGCGGGGCTTAAGGTGGGTGGGGACTGTTTCAGAAGTGGGAGGAGCAGTTAGAGGTGTGGCCTAGGGTGTGGGGGCGGGGACTCAGCACCAGAAGTGGGAGGAGTAGATTAGAGAAGGCGGGGCCCAGGCAGCAGTGGGTAAATTGCAGGCTTGGACTCAGCTCTCCTAGACAGTAACGGATTCACAGGAGGTTCAGGGTTTAAAGGTCCTCAGGATTTGGGGGAGGAGGCCCCGGGGGCGTGGCCTGCGCAGCTGGACTTCACTGCCTACCTGTGCCTCAGTGCCCTCGAGGCTGCGGCTGACTGTGGCATGACGTGGCCGGTGCAGCATCCCGCACAGCTCCTGGCCCAGCTTGAGGGCTGCAGCTCGTACCAGGCGTGGGGACTTGCGGCCGAGCCAGATGAACACGTCGGACCAACAGTCCAGGATGTACACGCAGTGCGTGTCTAGCAGGCTCTGCAGCTGGGGGGCCAGAGGCTGGAGGTCAACCAGTGCTGGGTTTTCCAGGAAGGAGCCCTCCTCCTCGCCCTCTCTTCCCTGTGCATCTCACCAGCCGCATCTGGGGCATCAGTTCTACTTTGGGCCGCGTCTTATGTTCCACTGACAGCTTGTAGTTGATCTGGGGCAGCTCCAGGTAGCCCAGGCCCAGGCCCACCTAGCAGGAAAAAGGTGACCTGGGGATGCCAGCCCCACCCACACAGCCCTCCGGTGTGGAGCTGGGCCCTGGCCTGCTGTGTGCATTCAGGTCCCCTGCCTGCTCTTTTCTGGGCCCTAGTTTCCTTCCTCCACCCCCAGGTCGTTTCAAGGACACCCTATACATGGAAGGACTCTTCAATGGTGCTTTCACCGCCTGCCCTCTCTAGAACTTACTATTGCTTCTAATTTCCAAACTTGTTCTTTTTCTGCTCACAACACCCCATGCACAGTGCCTTGGCCAGGTATTCCAGTGGTTAGAGCTACATCACCATACATACGCCAAGGCTGAGGGTTTGAGCCCTGGTCAGGGCACATACAAGATTCAACCAATGGCCTGACCTGTGGTGGCGCAGTGGGATAAAGTGTCGACCTGGAACACTGAGGTCACTGGTTCAAAACCCTGGGCTTGCCTGGTCAAGGCACCTATGGGAGTTGATGCTTCCTGCTCCTTCCCCCTTCTCTCTCTCTCTCTCTCTCTCTCTCTCTCTCTTTTTCACTCCTCTCTCTCTAAAAATCAATAAATAAAATATTTTTCAAAAAATTAAAAAAAGATTCAACCAATGAATGCATAAATAAGTGGAACAACAAATCAATTTCTCTTTGTCTCCCCTACCTCTCTCTCAAATCAATCAATAAAACAAACAAAACACCCCGTGGCCTTCTGTCACCTACAGAATCAAGGCCGGGTTCTCAGGCCTGGTAGCTAGGCACTTCTCAGCCTCCCTTTCCAGCCCTACCTTCTGGAAAACACACCCTAACATTATTCTTATGGCCTGACTCAGAGACAGCCAGGCTCCAGACCTTGGCTCAGACTATTCCCTGTCCAGAAGGTGGCACGCCCCCCCCCCCCCCCCACTAACATCCAGATGAAGACCACAGTCACCACGTGGCCCCCCCCTCCCTCCAGCCTGGCCAGTGGTGACGCCAGTCCGGCCCTGCACCCCAGCTCACCTTATACAGCTTGGGCTGCGGGGGCCAGAAGTCATCTGGCACGTGCTTCTTGATCTCCGAGGGCTCACCACCCAGCGCTTCCCAGAACTCGGGGGGCTCCTGGCCCTGCGCCAGCAGGGTGATCTCTGCCTTCCCTTTCCGCTCATTCTTGTTAACTTTTTCTGCAAAGAGCCTGCAGCAGGTGCAGAGTCCTTAGTAAGGCCCAGACAACTTAAATAAAATAGAAAGCCCTGGCTGGATGGCTTGGTTGTTTAAAGCCTCCCTCTGAAGCACAGAGGTTGCCAGTTCAATACCCAGTCAGGGCTCATATAGGAACAGATCAATGTTCCTCTTTCTCTCCCCCTCCCGTCCTTCATCTCTAAAATCAATAAATTAAAAAACAAACATAGCTCATACCCCTTCTTAGGTGACAATTTTCTTTGCACAAAACCCGCCACCATGTCTGAGCAGGGTGCAGTTCTCGTACCTGGCCTTGGTAGTACCACTCAGCGTGGCCTGGGCCCCCCGCCACACGTAGATGTCCAGCCCTCGGTCCAGCAGGAAAACAAACCTGGACAGGAGGGGCCGGAGGAGCTGTGACAGGTCCAGGCAGTGACTGCCCCCAGGGCCCACCCTGGGCAGGAGGGGCCGGAGGGGCTGTGACAGGTACTGACAGTGACTGCCCCCAGGGCCCACCCCGGGCAGGAGGGGCCAGAGGGGCTGTGACAGGTCCAGGCAGTGACTGCCCCCAGGGCCCACCCTGGGCAGGAGGGGCCGGAGGGGCTGTGACAGGTACTGACAGTGACTGCCCCCAGGGCCCACCCTGGGCAGGAGGGGCCGGAGGGGCTGTGACAGGTCCAGGCAGTGACTGCCCCCAGGGCCCACCCTGGGCAGGAGGGGCCGGAGGGGCTGTGACAGGTACTGACAGTGACTGCCCCCAGGGCCCAGCCCTGCCACCTCCCCATCATGGGGCTAACAAGAGTTGCTTAGGTCACCTGAACACATTAACATAACGTTTTTATAAAGGTTGCTGGAAAGCTGCTTTTTCTAGAGTCCACATCTGGCCCTCACTGGTGGAGGGGAAAGGGCCGGGGTCAAGCACCCCCACCTCATGTCACAAGTAGTAACCTGGGGTCCAGGGAGGCTCCCTTGAGTGGCACAGGCTCCAACTTGATGTTCTTTTTCCCGTACACACGGTACAACCTGGAGGCCAGAGCAAAAGTGCCTCAGAGGAGACACCAAGGGACAAACTGACCGCTGACACCTTCCCTCCAGTCCTTTCATTCCAGCCGCCCACACCCCTCACCTGGTGATATAGTGAGTGTCCTCTACTGTGTAGAAGCCACTGGCTGTCCCACCCTCGATGTAGGCGATGTCGTTGTCAAACACCTGTGTGTGAGGGTGCGGTGCTTGAGCAGTGAGCTAACACTGCCTCCCACCAGCCACCACCCTGGGCACAAGTGCTACAGATCCGTGAGGAAGTGTAGAGGAAGAGGAAGGTCTGTGGCCATACACACAGACACGCAGTGGCGTGTTAAGACGCACAGACCGATGCATGTGTGCACTCCTATGCCCGTTTGGCTATGCAGAGCCTGTTTACAGGTAGGCGTGCATCAAGGTGCAGAAGCAAGCAGGTTTATGGAGGGCACACCTGGGTGAATCTGGCTGAAATCTCACCTGTGTGGCCTCATTGACATGTAACCCGCTGAAAGGAGGGGCCAGCACAGCTCACTAACCCTGCTCACAGGACCCCTTGGTGCCCAAAGCTCGGCAGCCCTGCCCTCTAGCCATAGTGGTCCCCGATCCCCACCTCTTTCCTGGCCTCCCTCCCGTGACCTGGGCTCCTGCCCACCTTTTGTCCTCACCTCGCGCCCTGACTTCACCTTTTTGTCCCTGCCTTCTGCTTTAAGTTCTTAATCCAAAAACACCACTGACCTCAGCTCCGGGCCCCATGAGCCAGGCCCAGCCCCCCCGCCCTGCCCCTCCCACCCCCACCCCCCACCCCCTCCAGCCCACGGCACCTGCAGGAACTCCTCGCTCTCGTCGCCCATCTCCTCCCGCACGGTGCGGCACTCCGCGCCCAGGCAGTTACGCAGGTTCACCGCGTGGATGGCAGAGCAGGCCTTCTTGTCCAGGGTAGCCTCCCCACCAATCCAATAGTAGATCTCCCAGTTCAGAGAGCCGCTGTCATCCAGAAAGGTCTGGGCGGGGGGTCGGGGGGTCAGGGGGTCAGGTCACAGTCGGGTCAGCCCTCCCCAGGCTTCCTGGCTCCCCCGAGGAAGGCTGACGGACACGGTCTCCCTGACCCCAGGGCTGCATGGCCACACCTCTGCCTGCATCCTCTCCACCTGGCCTCCTCCGCAAAGCCTTCTCCCCCCACCTTGCCTCAGTGAACAAAACCATTGAGGTGGGGGTTCTGAGCTATGTAAGATGAGGTCACTGGGGCCCTGGCCGGTTGGCTCAGTGGTAGAGCGTCGGCCTGGCGTGCGGGGGACCCGGGTTTGATTCCTGGTCAGGGCACATAGGAGAAGCGCCCATTTGCTTCTCCACCCCCCCCCTTCCTCTCTGTCTCTCTCTTCCCCTCCCGTAGCCGAGGCTCCATTGGAGCAAAGATGGCCCGGGCGCTGGGGATGGCTCCTTGGCCTCTGCCCCAGGCGCTAGAGTGGCTCTGGTCGTGGCAAGAGCATCGCCCCCTGGTGGGCAGAGCGTCGCCCCCTGGTGGGCGTGCCGGGTGGATCCCGGTCGGGCGCATGCAGGAGTCTGTCTGACTGTCTCTCCCCGTTTCCAGCTTCAGAAAAAAAAAAAAGAAAAAGATGAGGTCACTGGGGGTCCCCGGCCCCCAGCAGAGTGCCCAGCGCTCACCTTGAGCACGATGTAGCAGTCGGCCTCGTAGAACTTGCCGTGTAAGGCTTCCTCCACCAGCACGGGCACGAAGTTCTCGATCTGCCAGATGGTCAGGCCGGGCAGCTGGCCCACGTCCTCCGTGAAGATCTCTGAGTAGTCCAGACGCGGCTTCTCCAGGCCCTGGTCCCAGCGCCGCGCCTTGTCCCCAGGGGCTCGGACCTCAGTGCTCTCCTGGGCGACAGTCACAATGCAGGGGTGGTTTCTGGGGTCACAGCCCTAACGCGTGGGTTGATTCTGGGGTCACAGCCCTAACGCGTGGGTGGATTCTGGGGTCACAGCCCTAACGCGTGGGTGGTTTCTGGGGTCACAGCCCTAACGCGTGGGTGGATTCTGGGGTCACAGCCCTAACGCGTGGGTGGATTCTGGGGTCACAGCCCTAACGCGTGGGTTGATTCTGGGGTCACAGCCCTAACGCGTGGGTGGTTTCTGGGGTCACAGCCCTAACGCGTGGGTGGATTCTGGGGTCACAGCCCTAACGCGTGGGTGGATTCTGGGGTCACAGTCCTAACGCGTGGGTGGATTCTGGGGTCACAGCCCTAACGCGTGGGTGGATTCTGGGGTCACAGCCCTAACGCGTGGGTGGATTCTGGGCAGACACTCTGGCAGGTCTCTACTCATCACCCACCTCAGAGTCTTTGCCCAGGGTCCCCTTTTCCTTCTTTTTTTTTTTTTTTTTTTTTTTTTTTTTTTTTTCATTTTTCTGAAGCTGGAAACAGGGAGAGACAGACAGACTCCCGCATGCGCCCGACCGGGATCCACCTGGCACGCCCACCAGGGGCGGTGCTCTGCCCCCCAGGGGGCGATGCTCTGCCCATCCTGGGCATCGCCATATTGCGACCAGAGCCACTCTAGCGCCTGAGGCAGAGGCCACAGAGCCATGCCCAGCGCCCGGGCCATCTTTGCTCCAATGGAGCCTTGGCTACGGGAGGGGAAGAGAGAGACAGAGAGGAAAGCGCGGCGGAGGGGTGGAGAAGCAAATGGGCGCTTCTCCTATGTGCCCTGGCCGGGAATCGAACCCGGGTCCTCCGCACACTAGGCCGACGCTCTACCGCTGAGCCAACCGGCCAGGGCCCCCTTTTCCTTCTTGACCTGAGTCACACACACAGTCTGTCTTCACCAGAGCACAGAGCCACCTGCCCGGCCCCAGGTTCACCCCGGTCAGACCTACCTCCTGCTTTTTGTTCTTCTCCTGAGCCACATCCGACATGCCCTTCAGCACCTGCTTGGCCTGGTCATCCTGGGCTGAGTCCTTGCGCCTCCGCAGCCGCATCTTTCGAGCCAGGGGGTCCTTAGGCCCGCCCCCTGCTTCAGGGAGGGGCAAACGACTAAGCCCCGGTCCAGCTTGCCCCCTGGGGCATTAGCCAACTAGGGGTCAACCCCACCTCCCAGCGTTCAGAGAGCTGCGTCCTACCCAAGCAGAACCCCGGAGAGGGTCCCCCCACTCTCAGGCCAGACCCCGCCCACTCACCAGCCGCCGCTGCGGCCACGGTGGCCGGAGAGGCGCCCGCCAGCCGCAGCTGGTTCTGCAGCGAGAAGTCGATGTTGTACCACTCCGCGGTGCGGTCAGCGGGCTTGGGCGGCATGACCAGGCTGGGGTTCTCCCGCACGTCCAGGACCTGCCTCGGGGTGAGCAGAGGAGGCCCTGAGCCGGGCCCCACCTTCCAACCACACCAGACCCCGTTTCTTGCTCTTTGCGAAGCTGCCAGGGGCCTGTGTTCTCATCCCAACTCAGCCAGTGCCCGTTCGGGGCTGCGGTTTCTCCTTCTGTGAAACGTGACCTTGAAGGCCGGCTGCGGGACTTAAGTGACACTGTCCAGTGTGATATGGATGCAGGGGACGTGGCTCACCCTCTCCCCTAAAGCGCCCTGGCCGTGGCCACCCTCAGGAGGCCTCTGCTAGTGGTCCCCCTCGCTCCAGTGACCCCCGAGCCTGGTCTTTCCTGAGGGTCCCTCTACACCTCCGCCCTCCCCCTCGTCCCCCACCCCCAGCGCTGGCCTGGGCCAGCCCGGACCTCTATCTCTGTCAGGAAATGGATGGCCTCTGGGAGGGTCACCAGGCGGTTCTTGTTCAGGACGAGTTTCCTCAGCTTTGTGCACCTGTGAGGACAGAGCTGGGCCTCAGCGAGGTGACGACAGATGAAGGGACAGGGAAGCGTCCAGTCCTGGGGGCAGGAAGCCAGGGCAAGCCGGAGGACTGAGTGGCCTGACCAGCTTGAAGGTGCCAAAGAGGCAGGGCAGGCCGAGGAGTGCACGGAACTGGACTCCCTCACGGCTAAGTGACTGGGAAACTTTTGCGACTTGTACGGAGCAGAATTTTTCCAAGTAACCTTCTGCAGATTAAAGACCTTTGGAGATATAAACACCAAAAACTATGTCCCACGCTCTGATGAGTCGAAAGCTGTGGCTGGGGAGGGAAGGGGCTCTCCCCTTCGTTCTCTGCCTGGACTTCTAGACCACACCTGTGGCCCCTGGGGCCTCCAGAAAGCATGGAGCCAGCACTGTGTCCCAAACGCACCTCTGGCCTCGCCCCTAGCAGCGTCCTCCCGAAGGGGGCTCCCCGGGCGGACCCCAACTTGGGAGTCTCTGGCACAGGCCTGTGGAGTCTTCACCCACAGAGCCAGACGAGCTCATCCATTTCGTAGGATGCACGAAGACCCCAGGGTGGGCCCCAGCTGTCATTCTGGGGTTCTCTGTGCTGTGACCCCCACGCCCACCCCGCCCACTGGCCCGGCTGCGACCCCACTGGCCCGGCCGCGACCCCTCACCTGCAGAGGCTTTCGGGAATCAGCTCCAGGTTGTTGTTGGCGGCCATGAACTCCTCCAGGCTGGCCAGCTTGCCAATGCCTGAGGGCAGCCCATCAAAGTCCAGCTTGTTGGAGTTCAGGTACAGCTTCTTCAGCTTGGTCAGCTTGCAGATGGCCGACTGGGGGCAAAGCGGGCCGGGGTGCGGGGCGTCAGGGGCCGCAGGCAGCGTGGCCTGGGAGCCTTCCTGTCCTGTCCTCCCCCAGGGCCTGGACTCACAGGCAGCGAGGTGAGCTGTCCCCCCCCCAGGGCCTGGACTCACAGGCAGCGAGGTGAGCTGTCCCCCCCCCAGGGCCTGGACTCACAGGCAGCGAGGTGAGCTGTCCCCCCCCCAGGGCCTGGACTCACAGGCAGCGAGGTGAGCTGTCTCCCCCCCAGGGCCTGGACTCACAGGCAGCGAGGTGAGCTGTCCCCCCCCCAGGGCCTGGACTCACAGGCAGCGAGGTGAGCTGTCCCCCCCCCAGGGCCTGGACTCACAGGCAGCGAGGTGAGCTGTCCCCCCCCCAGGGCCTGGACTCACAGGCAGCGAGGTGAGCTGTCCCCCCCCAGGGCCTGGACTCACAGGCAGCGAGGTGAGCTGTCCCCCCCCCAGGGCCTGGACTCACAGGCAGCGAGGTGAGCTGTCCCCCCCCCAGGGCCTGGACTCACAGGCAGCGAGGTGAGCTGTCCCCCCCCAGGGCCTGGACTCACAGGCAGCGAGGTGAGCTGTCCCCCCCCCAGGGCCTGGACTCACAGGCAGCGAGGTGAGCTGTCCCCCCCCCAGGGCCTGGACTCACAGGCAGCGAGGTGAGCTGTCCCCCCCCCAGGGCCTGGACTCACAGGCAGCGAGGTGAGCTGTCCCCCCCCCAGGGCCTGGACTCACAGGCAGCGAGGTGAGCTGTCCCCCCCCCAGGGCCTGGACTCACAGGCAGCGAGGTGAGCTGTCCCCCCCCCAGGGCCTGGACTCACAGGCAGCGAGGTGAGCTGTCCCCCCCCCAGGGCCTGGACTCACAGGCAGCGAGGTGAGCTGTCCCCCCCCCAGGGCCTGGACTCACAGGCAGCGAGGTGAGCTGTCCCCCCCCAGGGCCTGGACTCACAGGCAGCGAGGTGAGCTGTCCCCCCCCCAGGGCCTGGACTCACAGGCAGCGAGGTGAGCTGTCCCCCCCCCAGGGCCTGGACTCACAGGCAGCGAGGTGAGCTGTCCCCCCCCCAGGGCCTGGACTCACAGGCAGCGAGGTGAGCTGTCCCCCCCCCAGGGCCTGGACTCACAGGCAGCGAGGTGAGCTGTCCCCCCCCCAGGGCCTGGACTCACAGGCAGCGAGGTGAGCTGTCCCCCCCCCAGGGCCTGGACTCACAGGCAGCGAGGTGAGCTGTCCCCCCCCCAGGGCCTGGACTCACAGGCAGCGAGGTGAGCTGTCCCCCCCCCAGGGCCTGGACTCACAGGCAGCGAGGTGAGCTGTCCCCCCCCCAGGGCCTGGACTCACAGGCAGCGAGGTGAGCTGATTTCGGGACAGGTTCAAGGTCTCCACGTGCACCCACTGGTCCACGCACAGGGACAGCTCCGTGATCTGGTTGCTGCTGAGGTTGAGGCGGCGCAGGCTGGAGAGGGTGTACAGGCACTCGGGCACCCGCGCCAGGTCATTGCAGGACAGGTCCACGTCTGAGACACAGGGTGGGGCGCGTCAGCCGGGCCACCCGGGCGGCTCCGGAGGTGGCCCGATCTCAGCTGAACCCCAGCACCACCACCTCCAGGCTCCGTGGCTTTCAGCAGGGGACGTAAGCTCCCTGAGCCTCAGGGGAAGCCCCCTCACCCTGGTGGGTCTCAGCACCGAGCTGGTGCTCACGACCGGGCATCAGTCACTGTGACCCTGGCAGAGATCAACACACACAGCCACATCCCATCCCTTCCTGCTGGGAGGCGGTCAGAGAAGCTGGGTTCAACCCCTTCCTCCACGAGGAGCACGGGGCCCACGGGGCCAGAGGCCGCGGGTCAGTGCTGACCTGAGAGGTTGCTCAGGCCCTCCAGGCTGGTCGGCAGGTTGCCCTGGCTGCGCTGGGTATTCTTCAGGTGCAGGGTCTGCAGCGCCGTCAGCGCAGGGAGCTGCCTGCAGGGAGGCGGGGGTGTCAGGCGGGGGGGGGGGGGGCAGGGGGGATGGAGCCTGGGGCTGAGAGCGCCTGGGGGGGGCTGGAGCCTGGGGCTGAGAGCGCCTGGGGGGGGCTGGAGCCTGGGGCTGAGAGCGCCTAAGGGGGGGCTGGAGCCTGGGGCTGAGAGCGCCTGGGGGGGGCTGGAGCCTGGGGCTGAGAGCGCCTACGGGGGGGGGGGGGCTGGAGCCTGGGGCTGAGAGCGCCTGGGGGGGGGCTGAGGGACGAGGACCGGATGCCCCAGGGCTGGGTTCTGGGGGGCACCGACCGGAGTTGGGCGTGCTGCAGCGGGTTCCCGTTGAGCACCAGCGTCTGCAGGTGCACCAGGCGCCGCATCTGCGGGGGGAGGCTCTCCAGCAGGTTCTCGCTGAGGTCCAGGTACAGCAGGTCGGTGAGGTTGATGAACAGCTGGTTGGGGATGGTGTCGATGCTGTGGACCGCAGGGGGAGGAACGGAACGAGGCCCGCAGGGGCTGCCGGTCAGCTCTGTGCCCACCCTGAGCGCCCACCCTGAGCACCCCCCCGGCCCGCCCTCCCGGCCCGACAGGCACCTGTTGTGGCTGAGGTTCAGCACCAGCATGTTCTTGGCGTTCTCCAGCTCTCGAGGGCACTCCGTCAACTGGTTGTAGCTCAGGTCCTGGGAGGAAGGGCAAGGCCAGGCCATGGGTCAGCGCTGGTGCCACCTCGCCAGTCCTCTGCCAGGCTGGGGCATCCCAGGCTGAGGGGAACAGATGTGTGTGTGTGTGCGGGGGGGGGTTCGGGGCCAAAGGGAGATGGGCAGGACCCTGGCAGGAAGGGTGCCTGGGTGAAGGGTCTGACTCCATGGGTAACCTTGGGCAAGGCACTTCCGATGCTAAGTGTGTTTCCCCATCAGTACAACAGGATAATGGCCCCGGAGACCATCCTAGTGGGTGGGGTGGCCACTGACCAGGACTGAGAGGTCATCCAGCTTGAAGATGTCATCGGGTACTCCAGAATTCTTCAGGCTGTTGGCTCGAGCCACGATGGCCTGGGGACGAACCATGGGAGCCTGTGACTCTTGGCTTTCTCCGCCAGGAGAAGCAGGGACCAGGGACAGACACCCTCCTCAGGAAGTCCACTGGAGGCCAGGCCTCAGCGCTCTCCTCCCCAGCCCTTCGCTCCGTCTCTCCACCTGGCAAGCTCGCCCTGTTCTCCCTATGAGCTCCTGTTCACACCTCCACGCCCAGCTCAAATGAGCCCCCGAGCCCAGCACAGGGTGCTCAGGGAAGCTTTCCCTCTTCTCCTCGTTTCCAGGGGGCACAACAGGAGTGTAGCTCTGGGTCAGGAGTTCTAGAGCAGAGGGAGAGAGCTGGCCCAAAGAGCAGTCAGTGCGGACTGAGCAAGTCTGTCCTCTCTCCTCTTAGGACTGAAGCCTCACGCACAGATGTGGAGAACGTTTCGGGGGAGAAAGGGGAGGTCGGTGAACGGTGCTGCAACTACAAGTAGCAGCTCGGCCCGAGGCTGCCGCCGGGTCCCCTCTGCCCTAACGTCGGCATGGTGCCATGCGCTGTCACAGCAGTCCTCCACCGAAACCGCCCCAGAAAGTGGAAGGGACTTGTCCGAGGTCATGCAGGCAGGGAGTGGCAGAGCTGGTCTGATTGAACTCAAGCAGCCTGGGTCTTTACCCTCTCAGGGCCTTGACTCTGGACGGGAATGGTCTCTGGCGAGGCCCAAAGGGTCTGACCAGGAGCCTGACGTTCCGAGGTGTCAGAAGCTCCATGAAGAGCAGAAGTGTGAGCAGGCCACACTGACCACCTCCCCTTCTGGCCAAACCCTACCCTACGCCAGCCCTACCACGACCTATATGTGACCTCTGGTAAGTGGCCTGCCTCTGTGGCCCAAGGTCCTCACCTGTGACCTTGGTGGAGGTCAGGGTTCTAAGAAAAAACCCGCACGGAATAGCTGGAATAGTGCTTAGCCGTTACCAGTGATTATTATTGTAGTTGTCTCCCACCGTAGACGGAATTTGGGATATTTTACCTTTCTCTCCTACGGGTGAACTTAACACAGGACATTATGACATCCTCTCCCCTTCAGGAAGGAGCTCCTGAGCTTGACTCAGGGATGGGCAGAGGTGGTGGTCCAGCCTGGGGTCTGGCCCTGCCCTCGTGCCCTGGCTGGGCTCCAGTCCTCAACCCCAAGCTCGGTGGCCTCTATGACACTCACGCGAAGAGATGGCAGGCTGGACAGTTCCCCGTGAAGCGTGGTCAGGTTGTTGTGGCTCACAGACAAGTGTTCCTGGTCCGGGGACAAGGGAGCAGAGGCTCAGTGGGGTGGGAGGGCTGTTTACGGAGTCTCCATCTGCCACCACAACTCGGCACCATTCAGGGGTCCGTCAGCCACAGAGACCTGCCCACCTCTGCTGCACCCCTCCCTCCCAGACCCAGCCTCTTCTTGCACACCTCATGGGACAGGGTGCTTCTTCCCTCCCTGCCAGCTCTCCTCACGATCATCAACATCTTCTTCTGCCACCTGCCCTCTGTGCAGGCTCTGTCCACCGGGTCCAGCCCCGTCCACAGGCACCCACCCTGCCCGTGGAAAGCCCTTTACCAGCTTCTGCAGGGCGGCCAGCTCCTCCGGCAGGTAGCACAGGCCTGTGCGGTTCAGCTT
This sequence comes from Saccopteryx bilineata, assembly GCF_036850765.1. Lineage (NCBI taxonomy): Eukaryota > Metazoa > Chordata > Mammalia > Chiroptera > Emballonuridae > Saccopteryx > Saccopteryx bilineata. The sequence goes on along the minus strand of NC_089491.1, from coordinate 393,282,328 downwards.
CAGCCAGCGCAGACTGGTCATGGCTTTGACATTCTCAGGGAAGTAGCCACCCTGGGGGCATTTATGGTGAGGCAGGTGTGGGAGAGGAATGTCCCTGCTTTACCACCTCCCATGGCCTCCAACTGTCCAGGGGGGCCCTTTGGGGAGCAACAGAGACAACTCTCACCAGCTATGTGATCCTGGACAAGTCACTTGTCACTTGGCCACTCTGTGCCTCAATTCCCTCACCATAAAATAGGGCTGATAAAAGCCTCTCCTGACAGAAGTCTTGTGAGGACCGACTAGTTATCAGGGTGGCTGCTGGTCTAAGATCTGTCTCACCTGCTGGAATCTGAGCCCCAGGAGGGTCAGGATGGAACTTGCTTGTTCTAGGTGACATCCCCAGCAGCCAGCTGTGTTGTCAGCTCTGCTCAAATGCCTTCACCCAGCATTCCAGGCTCTGCCTGCACCGCCTGCTATGGGGTACCCCCTGAGCCTCTTCCAAGGTCCTACCTGTGACCACCCTGTCATCAGCACACAAGCCATTTGTGGCCAGGTCCAAATCCCTGGTGCAGGGCCCCGGCTCCTCACCCTGCAGTCACTGCCTCGTTCGTTTACTCATGCCCCACATTCGAACGCCATTCTCAGTACCCCCACCCTGGGGGCAGGAAGCCTGGGGTAGCATGTGCCTTCAGTGCCCGAGGCCGGTGTTCCCTTTCCCTTCAGCCACATTCCCGGACAGTGACTCAAACTTCCAGCCCGGAGAGGACACGTGGAGACTCCAGGTGAGGATGGTGAGGACGGAAGCAGATAAAGGTGGTATGGTCCTTGTGCACGGGGTCACAGGTGTGTGCACATGTGGATAAATGCAGGAAGAACACGTCTACCTCCTTGGGTTCTGGCTCCACCGACCCGTGACCCCAGCAGAAGTCTGGGCTCCTGGAGCCTGCAGATCCACGCTGACACTCAACTGACTCCAGCCTGGGTCTGCCCTCTCACCCACCCTTCAGCCTAGGCTGACCCTCCAGGCATCAGCTCTCACCTCCACTCCTGCCCTGCCTCCTCTGGTCACCAGCCTTCTTCTTGGACACTATAGAACCACCTCATCCACCAGCTGGTTGGAAGGCGGGCAGCCGCCATTGAGAACCCTCCCACACCTGCCGGACACATTCTCCATGCCAACTAACCCATGCCTCCAAGAGGGTCACTTTTAAGCCCCTTCACGGAATGAGAAAACCGAGGCTCAGAGAGGGGAAGTGACTTGCTCCAGACCACACAGAATGGAGGTGTCAGGGACAGGGTGGTGGCAGGAACAGGATGGAGGTAGCGATGAGTTCCAGACCCGCCCGGGGACAGTCGCACTGCCGGCAGCACGGCAGTGAGTCAGAGCCTGGCGCGGGCGAGTGACCTCAGTGGGACAGGAAACAAACTCGAGGACCCCTAACCAGATGCCAGGACTGGGGAGGGGGGGACGCGGGTAAGGGGCTCCCGGCCCACCCCATAGCGTGCCTCCGAGCCCAAGCGTCCGTGTCCGCCCGACCCAGCCTCGGTCTCCAGTGCGGGCCCTGAGCGCAGGCCCAGGGCAGTCCGCTCGGGGCGGGGGACCCGAGCCCCGGGAGAGCCCCACCCGGCCCCGCCCTCAGTCCCGGGCGGCACTGGGCCCGGAGGCGGACAGGGCAGGAAGTGGAGACCGGCGCCGGCCGGAGCGGAAGAGACGGCCTGGAACAGGGGCCGGGCCGGGCCCCCCAGTCCAGCTCACCTTGAAGTCGTTGCCGCTGAGGTCCACGCCGCGCACGAACGGCAGCACTCCGGTGGCCTCCATGGCGCCGCTCTCACTGCTCGGCCGGGCCGGGCCGGGCGCGGGGGGTGGCGGGGAGAGCCAGCGGGCTGGGCCAGCGCCGACCCCGCCCCTTTAACCCGCCCCCGCCCGGGCGGGAAGACGCCTCCCGGGCTGCGCCCCTCCGGCCCCGGGCACCCGGCCCCTCCCGCCTCCCGGGCCTCGGTTTCCCCGTCTGTTCGGGGACTGGCGGGACCTCCAGCAGTCCCAGCGTCCCCTGTGCTCGCGCCGGGGGCTTCATACCCTCCGGGCTGAGCCCCTGCGTCCCCGGGCAGGGGTGTGGCCCAGGCTCTGCAGCGGCAGCTGGAGTCGACATCGGGAGAGATCTGGAACCCAGACCCAGGGGCGCAGCTCCCTGGGGAGCCCCCTCCCCGCCCGCAGAGCCTTGCGTGGCTCCTGGCGGCAGCAGGAAGCCCGGGCTGGCGCCCTTTGGTTCTAGTGCAGCCCAGGCCTGCTCCGGGCGTGTCCTCTTCTGGGCAATGCTTCTTCTTCTTTTTTTTTTTAAAAGACTTTATTCATTTTAGAGAGGAGAGAGAGAGAGAAAGATATAGATGGATAGCTAGATAAAGACAGAGAGAAGGGGGGAGGAGTGGGAAGCATCGACTCCTGTATGTGCCTTGACCAGCCAGGCAAGCCCAGGGTTTTGAACCGGCGAACCAGGGTTTTTATCCTCAACCTGGATAAAGCATTCCAGGTTGATGCTTTATCCACTGCGCCACCACAGGTCAAGCCAGGAGCAATGCTACTTCCTAAGATTGTCGCCGGGAACAAAGGAGCGAACGCCGGTGTGGCTTGTGGTATACAGCAGGCACTCAATAAGAGGCACGTTGTATTATTATTATTATTATTATTCCCGCTTAGAGTCAACCTCGTCCCCCACCACACACACACACACACACACACACACACACACGCACACAGTTTATTTGCTTGCTCGCCCCTCCCGGGCCACCCCTCCCTCCTGGCCCGCACATCGTAGGCCCCCAGTAAATAAATAAATGCCGAATGAACCACAGGTTCTAGGCACAACCCTCCTTCCCAGCGGCGGAAGGGGGTCTGGTGTTCTCGTTTCACGAGAGAGAACACGGAGGCCCGGGAGAAGCAGCCCCCACCAAGGTCACACGGAGCAGGCGGCAGGGGGAGGTTCCTGAGTCACACTGGGTGCCCCGCGAGCCAGGAAGACGGACGAGGCCACGCCACTCGCGCAGAGGTGACCTACAGAGTCAGCCGGACAGCCCGCGGCGCGGGGCCAGTCTGCCCAGCCCCGTAAAGAACGTGGGCTCGGACAGCTTTCTCCACACGGGAGGCTCGTATTACACGGGCACAGGCGTGACAGCCGACCCCGGGGGCCGCGTCGTTCCCCAACACGAGGGGTCGGGCACCACACTGCCTGGTCGCGGGCGTGGAACGCAACCGTGCGCCTTTAAATCCCGGGAATGCATCAGAAAGTCCCGCCCCTGAGGGAGTGCGCAACTCGAGTAGGGGGCGTGGCCTTCCCACTATTGGCTGAACCGCGCGGCGCTTTGGCAAGAGTGCGCGGGCTTCCAGCGCTCTGATTGGAGCCAGGACCTGCTCGTCTGCGTGCGCTTCGGGGTCAGCGGTCCTCAGCGTTCGGTTCCCCCGGCTTCTTCACGTTCCATCCTCAGACGGGTCCGGGGTCTGGGACTCAGCGGACCCGCTGCCTCCGCCGGGCGGTGCGCCGGAGCCACCACGCAGGTACGGCCGGGTCACCCAGCCGCGGGCGCGGAGGGGGCCCGGGACGCAGGTCGGGGGCGTGGCCTCCAGCGGTGGAGGGAGGGCAATGGCCTTGGGCCTTCAGACCGGAGTTCGAATCTCACCTGGGGTGCTTAGTTTCTCAGGGCCTGGGTGCCCTCCCCTGTGAACCGGACCGTGACAGGCCCTCGGCAGCCTACCCTGGTTTTGGCCAAGGAAGGGGAGGACGGGCAGCATCCCAGGGGCCCGGCTGCCAGAGACCGGTTATTTTTAACCACCCGCCCTCCTCTCTTGCCCTCCTCCCCTTCCCCCCTCTCCTCCCCCTCCTCCTCCTTTCCCTTCCCCCTCCCCTCCCTTCCCCCATCCCCTCCCCTCCTCCTCACCTTCCCCTTCTCTCCCCTCCCTCCCCTCCCCACCCTCCCGTCCCCTTCCTCCTCCCACCTTTCCCTCCCCTACTCTCCTCTCCCCTCCCCTCCCTCCCTACCCCCTCCTCCTCCTCTCCCTCCTCTCCCCTCCCTCCCCTCCCCTCCCCTCCCCTCCCTTTCCCTCTCCTCCCCTCTCCCTCCTCTCCCTCCTCTCCCTCCCTACCCCCTCCTCCTCCTCTCCCTCCTCTCCCCTCCCTCCCCTCCCCTCCCCTCCCTCCCTCCCCTCCCCCCTCCTCTCCCCCTTTTCTCCCCTCCTCAGAATTGGAAGGCTGCGGGTGGACCCTGAGTGACCCCGCCAGGGACTGGGTCGAGTCCCAGGTTAGACAGACGTGTGGGGGGGGTACTGAGGACTCTACAGTTTGTACCCTAAACTTCTCATTCCGCTGGAAGCTGCCGGGCCGAGGTGGCCACCCTGCCAGCCCTTGACCAACCCAGGCCGAGCTTAGTTTTCAGTCCGGGGCTGGAGCTGTGTCTGATTTTCCAGCCGGTCCAGGCTGCAGCTGCTCCGGCCATCTCCTCACCTGGCAAGGGCCCTGGGCAGCCTCAGCCCAGCAGGGAGGGCAGAAGTCCTCGCTGCCCTCAGAGCTGGCTCGGAGTGCAGGGTCAGCTATCTGCTCAGGTGTCCTCAGCGAGTCAGTTCTGCCTGGAGTCTGACTGGTCCCCTGAACTCTCAGGGCCACTGACTATGTGGTTCAGCCGTCTGTTTCTCCGTAAAAATTGGGGTGGTGATAAGACCCTGCTCGTGGGTCTTTGGCGATGTTGGGAATTCTGGAGGGTGGGGTCGGGGAGATGGGTACCTTCTCCGACCTGCTTTAGGGCCTTTCAGCGTGAGTTCCCCTGTCCAGGGGGTGGGTGGGTTGTGGGCAGCTTTGGGGAAAGTTTCCCTTCTCCTCACAAGAAAGCCTGCGAGTGGCTTCTCCTTTGCGTTTCGGGACAACGCTCTAACGAACTGAGCTATCCAGCCAGGGCTAAGCAGCTTCTTCTGAAACTCTTAGGAACCCACTGTGGACTTGAGTCAGGGACCTCCGCACGGGGGCAGCCAGAAAGCCCACCCACACCTGCCGCGTCGTCAGTCTGGCTGCCCCCGTGCTCAACGGCCCCTGGTCCCCGGCTCTTTCCTAGGCAGACAGACATGGCGGCGTTCTTCCAGAAACGGGGGAAGCGGCATCAGGACGATGTGTTGGGCAGCGTCCTGGACTTCCTCTTGGCCAACGCCCGCCTGGTGCTGGGTGTGGGCGGGGCTGCCGTGCTGGCTATTGCCACCCTGGCTGTGAAGCGGGTAAGGCCAATGGGGTTCCCAGAAGAAGAGCAGAGGGCCTGGGGCCTTGCAGCGGGGCCCTGGGGGGTGGGGTGGGGATCGCCCGGGGCCGGGGCCTGCTTCTTCACCCAGCTGCCTTGTTTGCTTTGCCCGGAGGCTTTGCCGTGCTCTAACCTGCCACTCTGTCTGTAGCTCATTGACAGGGCCACTGGCCCTCAGGACGAGGATGATGCCAAGGGAGACCCCACAGGCCTGGAGGACAGTTGGAAGGAACTGAGCCTGCTCAAGGCCACGCCACGCCGACCGCCCCGGACCCCACCTGCTGCCCTCAGCCAGCCCCTGCTGCTCCCAGCCCCCTCACTCCTTGCCCCAGGTGAATTTCCACCCTTCCCCTCTAACCTGGATGGGTCCCCTTGTGGTGGTCTCACTCAGGAGCTGCAGCCACTGACCAACTGTGTGACCTGTGTGACCTGCGCGGGTCTCTCCTCCTCTGGGGCCGTGGGCTCCCTGCCTGTTTAACAAGAGTGCTGTGTTTTCCTTTTTTTTTTTTTTTTTACAGGGACAGAGAGAGAGTCAGAGAGAGGGATAGACAGGGACAGAGAGAGATGAGAAGCATCAATCGTCAGTTTTTTGTTGCGAGACCTTAGTTGTTCATTGATTGCTTTCTCATATGTACCTTGACTGTGGGCCCTCAGCAGACTGAGTAACCCCTTGCTCAAGCCAGCGGACCTTGGGTCCAAGCTGGTGGACTTTTGCTCAAACCAGATGAGCCTGTGCTCAAGCTGGCGACCTCGGGGTCTTGAACCTGGGTCCTCTGCATCCTAGTTCGATGCTCTATCCACTGCGTCACTGCCTGGTCAGGCAAGAGTGCTGTGTTTTTCTGCCCTGTTGCCAACCATTGGGACATGTGGTCTTTGGGGGTGGTACCAGGGAAGGGCAGTAGCTTATGATAGTGGGGGGTATCTCAGATAGGGAAACTGAGGCCCAGGACTCGCTCCCCATTCTTCATGGCCCCAGAGAGTGGGGATCTGGGGAAATAAGAATTTGTCATCTTTGGAGGCCTGGGCGAAGTGCTTTCTCAGGTGGTCGTTTCACAGGTGAGGAAAACGAGGCCCAGGGCCGCACACGCCACCCGCCTGGCAGAGCTCTCCTGGCTCACCACAGGGCCTTCTGACATGTCCCCTGGCCCTCTCACCCTGCAGACCGGCCTGCAGGCGCTGACCCTCGGCCGTCGCCTCAACTCTGCTCCCCAGCACCCTTGTGCCTGACGTTCCAGGAGAAGCTGCTGGCCTTTGAGCGAGACCACGTGAGCATCCCGGTGGCCCAGGTGGCTCTCGCCAAGCAGCTGGCTGGTGACATTGCCCTGGAGCTGCAGGCCCACTTGCAGAACAAGTTCCCGGAGCTGCCCTTTGGTGCGCTGGTGCCTGGTGGGCCGCTGTATGACGGGCTGCAGGCCGGGGCTGCTGACTACGTGCGGCTTCTGGCACCCCTGGTGCTGGAGCCGGGCCTGTGGGACCTGGTGCCCGGCACGGACACTGTGGCCGGGGACCCTCGCTGCTGGGCCGTGCGCAGGACTCGTCTTGAATTCTGCTCCCGGGGCAGCAGCCCCTGGGACCGCTTCCTGGTGGGCGGCTACCTCTCTTCCCGGGTTCTGCTGGAACTGCTGCGCAAGACGCTGACCGTCGCCGTCAACTGGCCGGCCATCGGCAGCCTCTGTGGGTGCCTGATCCGGCCCAGCGTGGCCTCCGAGGACCTGCTGCTGGAGGTGCAGCACGAGCGCCTGGAGCTCACGGTCGCTGTGCTGCTGGCGGTCACGGGCCCCGGCGCGGAAGACTGCCTCCTCCTGGCCCGGCCCCTGGAGGGGCTGGCCGGGAACTTCTGGCTGCAGGACTTGTACCCGCTGGAGGCCGCCAGGCTGCGAGCTCTGGACGACCGCGATGCCGGGACCCGCCAGCGGCTGCTGCTGCTGCTGTGCGGCGTCTGTTGTGGCCACCCGGCCCTGGGGAAGCTGACCCGGGCCCCCTTGACCCAGGTGGTTCTGCGTCTGGGCGAGGAGGAGGCGGACTGGGCCGAGGAGGCCTTGGGGGAGCGCTTTCTGCAGGTTTTGGAGCTGCTGGTGGGCAGCCTGGAGCGGGCCAGCCTGCCCTGCCACTTCAACCCCTGGGTGAACGTGCTCGCCGGCCTGCGCCAGCAGGAGGTTGAGGAGGCCGGCTACGCGCTGTACCGGGGCCTGCAGGACCCCGAGGGGCTGCTGTGTGGGTGGGCAGGGCAGGGCGGGCAGCGCGGGTGCTGACGCTGCCGTGAGCTGCAGGCTTCTCCCTCCCGGGCGTCGGTCGGAGAGCATCTGCCGTCAGCCGAGCAGAAGAGTGTGTGTTCCCGCGGGGCCAGCAGGGCACAGGTCACAGTCGCTGGAAGCCTCTCAGCCCGGAGAGCGTGGCCTGCCATCACCTGGAATGCCAGCCACTCACACACTCCCTCCGCCCTCCGGGTTCACCCCAGGACACTGGGCTTGGGCCGTGGTCACCAGCAGTGACTCTACCGACAGAACAGGGTTTCTGCCTTCCTGGGCAGGGGATGAGGCCAGCTTTGTTTTTCTGTTGAGAGGGTGCTTCTCAGGTGCCAGCTGCGGGCATCGGTGGGCGTCTGGTACAGGATGGCAAATGCCACGTGTGTGTTTATCCCCGTGGGCTGGGCGCCTGGTGCCTGCGGAGTGCAGCTTGTGGTTGCGTCTTCCAGTGTCGTCCGTGGTCTAGTTTGCTTGTCGAGCCCCCCTCCGCCCTGGAGTGGGAGCACAGCCTGATGTGCCGCCCACCTCACACCTCGGGAAGGCTCCAGCCAGGCGAGCTTCCTTTTTGGGTAGCCAAGGCCCCTGGGAGAGCCCCTTCCCCGCTGGGGGGGCTGAGGTTCTGTGCTGCCTGCCTGCCCAGAGCCGAGGGTGGCCGGCTCGCTGCTGCTGGGCCTCGCTGGACAGCAGAGGCTGGGCCCTCCTGGGTGGTCTGGTGTGCCCACCGGCCTCCACAGTGCCCATGTGAATGCTCTCAGCTGAAGCCTGTGTTCCCACTGAAGGCTGGCAGAGGTGGGGGGGGGAGACAGAGTGGAGGGTCCGCCCCCCCTCCCAGGCGTCCCTACCTTTGGTACCCTTCCTGCTGCAACAGAGCTATGCTTCCAAGAATGTGAACAAGAATAAAAGAAAAACATATGTGACTCAGGCTGGGCTCTCGTAAGCAGCTGTTTGGCGTTTTGGAAGTTTGGCCAGAGGGGTTTGGAGTAAACCTGGAGGCGGTATGGTTCATATTTATTTTAGAGAGAGGGAGGGACAGACAGGCAGGAAGGGAGAGAGATGAGAAGCATCAACTCGTCATAGCGGCACTTTAGTTGTTCATTTAATGCTGTCTCGTACGTGCCTTGACTGGGGGGCTCCAGCCCAGCTAGTGACCCCTTGCTCAAGCCAGCGACCTTGGGATCATGTTGATCCTGCACTCAAGCCGGCAACCTTGGGGTTTCAAACTGGGGCCCTCAGTGTTCCAAGTCTACTCTCTGTCCACTGCCCCACCACCGGCCAGGCCTAATCTCCTTTCTCACGATCTTACCACTCTGAGTGAGGGATGTGTGATCCCTACTCCCACAGCGACGCCCATCTTCCCGGTGGCACTGAGGGAAAGTGAAGCCGATCCAGTGTTAGCTCAGGAGCCACCTGGTTCGAGACCCGAGTGGGCCAGAACCCACCTCCAGAGAAGCTGCCTCTGAGCTAGCGTCCAGGCCACACAAAGAAGCACTTCCTGACGTTGGTTCCAGACACGCCTTTCCCCCTAAGACCTCGGGACTCAGCTGGCCAGGTTTGTAGCCCCGGGAGCAAACCCAGAGCCTACAGGGGCTCTAGAACAGGTACGACCTCCTCCAGGGATGGAAGGGCCCTGGGCCCAGGGAGGGTGACACAGCTCACCCATCATCTAGGGCTGCTGCTCCTGGTTCTAAACAAGGGCCTTTCCCCTGGTACATGACATGCTTGTAGTTTTCAAAAGTATACTTTTCTAATCAGAAAAATGGGCTTCTAAACACCCCCCCACACACACACACACACCAATAACATTATAGTTTGTCTGCACTTAAGTCAGTGAGGAAGCTAAGGATGAAACCCAGAGCGTGGGACTGGGGACGGTGTGGGGTCACGTTTGCACCGAGAGGATGCTGTCTGATGGGCTGGGGCCTCTCGCCCGCAGGGAGGCCGGACTCAGGCTCTTCTGCTGTGTGATTTCACACCAGACTCTCCAAACTGCTCCCCCGGCCAGTGTGAACGTGAGCGGTCTAAGGCAGGGATGGCCCGTGGAGTGGCACCACCCTGGCACGCTAGTTCACTCTGCACCACCTGTGTTCTAGTCAGATCCTCGGTGCTCAACAGTTGAAGTCCGGACTGCAGCAGGCTCTGGAAAGGCGGCTGTGAATTCACCCCCAAGGGCAGCAAGGCCCTCTCCCTGTGTCCCAGACCACTGCTGCTGGGCACCCTGGGCCTGGTGCTCTGTGGGCTGCCAGGGTGAACAGGGCTGGTACTTTTTTTAGCTTCCAGCTGCTCCGAGTAGGCAGCAGAGGCAGGCTCCCTCAACCAGCAACGGCTGTGGGGCGGCCACACCCGCCGTCCTCCAGACTGGGGCAGGCCGAGGGGCCGCGGGGACAGTCAGGAGGCTCTGCCAGGCGTCCTCTGAGGGACAGCAGGAGGCTCTGCCAGGCGTCCTCTGAGGGACAGCAGGAGGCTCTCTGTGGCACGGAGAACGATGCGGACTCTCCGAGAGCTGAGGTGGAGACAGGGAGGCAGTTGCTTGTGGGGGAAGGAACTGCGTTCTCATCCGGCCAGTTTCCCTCGAGGGGCCGAGAAGCAGGTGCACCGATGGTGGGGTTCAGTTCCTAGTGCGGCTCGTGGCTAAGGCCTAGTACGGGGGTTCACTTTGTCCTCCGTCCTGCACTGGACAAGCTGTGGGAGACGGGGTGCAGACCTTTCTAGTCACCACTGGAGGAGGAACCCATTTCGCGGTGCACTGAATGCCGCTGGCCTGCGCAAGCCGTCTGGCGACATGGGAACCCCCCCCACACACACACACACTCAGGCTCTTATTTGTGAGGTTCTCACTGAAATCGGCCGTCAGCCCCCACCAGAGAGCCTCCGGTTGACCGACACCGGGTTACAGAGGCCACTCAGGTACTCCACTCTGGGTCCCTGGAGCGGAGGACGTGGGCTGGTTTGTCCCTGGTGCTGTCCAATCAGTTCTTGGTCTTGGCAGACACAGGAGTTACCTGCAGAAAGATTAAAACCCACCTAGTGTCCAAAACGTGTAAAGAACTCCTGCAACCCAACAACAAAAAGGACAAACAACCCAACTGAAACGGGCAGAACCCTTGAATAAATTATTGCCAGAGATAAACTCGTGGCCAACAAGCACATGAAATGCCCAACGTCCGTGGTCACTTGAAAAATGCAACGTCAAAACCACAGTGAGATATAACTTCACACACACTAAGCTGGTCACGCTTTTTTCAAAAAATTGTGTTGGTAAGAATGTGGAGAAATAGCCCTGGCCGGAGAGCTGGGTCAGTTAGTGTCATCTGGAAGCGTAGAGGTTGCCAGTTCGATCCCTAGTCAGGTCACATACAGAAGACCAAAATTCCTGTCTCTCTGTCCCTTCCTCTCTCACTAAAATCAATAAATTAGAAAAAAAAATGTGGAGAAATAGATGGGCACACAACCTAATCAACAGTTCAAAGGCTATAGAGATGTTTACCTGAAACCATACGAAATGCTCGGAATAGGTAAAACCAGAGGCAGAAAGTAGACTGTGGGTTCCTAGGACCGCAGGGGAAGAGCCCCAAACCCCACACAGGGCCATGACCCACACTCACTGACCAGGCACTCCAGGAGCGAGGCCAGGCACCTGTGGGCACTTAGGAGAATTCTCCATCCTGTCACCCAGCCAGAGGCCACGGGAACAGGAGACCCCAAACCCAAGGGAAGTTCATACGTTTACCGGCTAGTGACGGGACCCTGGGCAACCCACCCCATTTCTGCTTACCTTCTAAATAATGCAATAAAGCCAGTATGGTTCCATGTTATCCACAAGGTTTTTGTCAAGGCAAGTAAGGACCTGGCCACCTCTGGAGGTGTGGAAGAGGGGAGTTTTCTGAATCCCGCACTGTCTCCTCAGCAGGACAAGCCGTTTGTGGGGCTGCGAGGAGCGGGCTTCCTGCCTGCCACAGGGTCCGCGGTGTGGGGTGGGGGTGGGGGAAGAGGGAGACCGTGAGGGCCAGTGTCTGTTCCCACTGCTCTCGCCACATTCCTCAGACAACGTGCCGCGCCCAGCAGAGACAAGGGGTAAAAACTCTTTATTAAGGCACGCGAGCAGGGAGAGTCCTGGGACAGTGCTTCTAGGTGAAGAGTAAGTCTACAGACACAATTTTAGAACAAGAGCCATCTCCTTGTGTTACGCCCCCCTTTCCCAGGACGTCTGTGGAAAGAAGGCCCTTCCTGTGCCCGAGCCTGCCCCGTGCGTGCTGGTCTCCCGAGAGGGCGAGGGAGGTCGTGGAGGCCCCGCTGCACCACACCCCAGCCCTGACCCAACCCGACATGTCCCACGGGCAGCTGCTCTGTAGTGCCAACAGCAGCAGTCCCTGCAGGCCCCCTGTGACCTCGCAGCGGTGGCCATGGTCGTTCCTGAGCCCCGGGCAGACAGCCACTGTCCAGAGGTGGACTTCTTGGTAATGCCAGCAGGCTGGGTCTGGACTCCTCCACACAGGTAGGTCAGACCCCTCAACAGCTCCAGGGCAGCAAACGGCCACCTGGTCCCAGTGACAACCACTCTGTCTTGAGACCCAAGGGGCAGGTCCGGGGAAGGGGCCTCTACTGGACCCTGCCCTCATCGGTTCTGAGGACAGAAGGAGCGGGTGTGTCCAGGCTGGTGGCAAACACTGCATTTCCGTGGCTTCCTGGCCGTGGACCCAGGGTCTGAGGGACCGGCCCGGGCTCCTCTGCTTCTGGAGTCCGGTCTACGGGCTCTCCCTCGGCCTCCTGGCCAGGGCGGGGCTCCGGAAGTCCCTGTGGGGAGAGCAGGGGAAGTCTGAGTTTAGACAGACACGCCACGGTGGACGGAAGCAAAGGCCACCGTGTTGGGTGAAGGGTGTCCTCCAAGCCCTGTGGAGTCGCCCCCAGGCCAGGCCGGGCGCCTTCACACTGTGCCCAGTGTCGCCTTCTGAACCTGGAACTCCCGAAGGCCTCGCCTGACCAGCTGTCCTGGTCAAGAGGGCACTGTTGTCACTTCGTAGGCGCCCTCTCCTGCCCAAGTGGACACCACGCAAGCAGCTGGCCTGAGGTCACGTGGTGAGGCAGCCAAGACCAGTGAGCCTGTGAGCCACAGCTGCTCCCCGCCGTCCACGCTGAGAGACTCGAGCTCTGATCCTTCCAGTTCTCACACTACCTCTTAGTACCGGCTGCCTGTCCATCACTGACCCGCTGCCCTGGAGCCGACGCCGCTTCCTTTCAGGGGGAGGCGAGCGGCCCTTGCGTGTCCGAACGACCACCTCCCCACTGCAGCTGGGAGCCCGTCACAGCGGGCAGTGTCCAGCCCCCTCTGCCACTGCCCGCCGGCCCCACACTCTGACTGAGCCTTGTGGATTCTCCCTGTAGGTGTGTGTGAGGGCCAGTCCGAGACTAAACTCCTCTACAAGGACATGCGCGGACAAAGACAGGCAGGTGCCCATCTTGCTGAGCAAACTGAGGCCGAGAGGCCGTGTCATCTGTTCAATGGTGGACAGACGGGGCTTTGGAACAAGCTCCGTACGACGAAGCTCCCACTAGGCCATTTGGGCGTTCTGACATTTCATTAGCTTTTGCTGTGGACCGTAATGGGCAGGGACCGTTTCCAAGTGCCCTCAGATCCCTCACCTAGCTCGGTCCCAGGCCCAGGTGCCAGCCCTCACACACCCACTGATGCCAGACCCGGCTGTGTGCGCAACCTTGGCTGGGTCCCTAGACATCACCGGGGTAGTTTCTCCACCTGAACAGAAGAGGCTGAGGATGACTTCACAGGGTGCACAGAGGCTCCTGGAGCACAGGGCAGCGGGGTCAGGCCGAGCTACTTTCAGGGGCTGTGTCACCGTGTGACCCTGAGCAAAGTCACTGCGTTTGTTGGGGCCTCACCTTCCTCATTTGTAGAGTTGTGATCACCTGCTTACTGAATGAAAATGGGTGATGCCTGTCTAGTCTCCTTAGCTGGTGCAGGCACATAGCGAGCTAGGGGACTCACGGTCGCCACCCTCTCTGGTTTGGAACAAAGATGGTGCCATTCACTACCTTGCCGAGAGCAGCAGCGTGGAGACCCCCGTGCCCTCACACGCCCATGGCTGCACCACCTGCTGCCTTTGGTCTCGGGAGGGATGGGCCAGCCCCACCCGCCCCAGGGCTGCCGGGGGCGCCTGCTGCTCACCTGGGGCCATGTTCTCGTCCACCCACTGGAAGAAGCCGCACTGCTGCTCCCTGGGCTTGGCGCACGTGTGGAACTGGCGGCCCTTGTTGGGGCCATCCTTCTGCACAGTCCGTGTGACAGTGGCCTGGTTACACAGGCAGGACGCGCTGCCACCAGAGTCATCTCCAGGGTCACCAAGCCCTCCTGGGGGGTTCTCTGGCCCTGGTGGGTACCCCAGCGAGCGGCCTGGGGGTCCTGATGCAGAAGAAGGGGTCCTCCCTGCTCCCGGATGGCCGCTGTCGGCCCACAGGAAGAAGCTGCAGCTGCTGGTGTGGCACTTATAGAACTGCCGGCCCTGGTTGGGGCCCTCCTTGCGGACAGTGAGCAGCACGGCCTCCTGGCCGCAGTTGCAGGTCACAGAGTTGCTTTCAGCAGCACCGGTGGGGGGTGGCTTATTCTGCCAGGTGTCAGGAGGCCGGGGGTGGCTCTGACGGCTGCTGTCCATTCTGTCCATTCTGTTTAGTGACTGGCTAGCCTGCAGGTGGCCGGAGGGCTGGCTGGCGGGCTGACCAGCTCTGGGGGGGCCCTGGGAAAACCTCAGTCCCAAGATCTCCCTCAAGGTCTCATCACATCCGCCGATGCAGCCCACAAATTCAAGAGGCATGGTCGGGGGAAGGCTACCGCGTTTGAACTTGAACTTCAACCTAATGGGGCGAGAAGATGGGGAAAGATATTCACTACCACGTACAGAGTCTTCCCCTCGGTCCACAGAGGGCTGCACGTGCAGGGCTCCCCTTGGCATCCCCCCTCCAGCGTTCACGAGCGCACAGAGTGGGGGATGAAGCCACAACCCCGTGAGTCACAATATAGAAGCCTCTGAAAGCCTCACTCCCACAGACCAGGGGAGGTCAACGTTATTTTGTAACAATGCTGAGAAGTCTGCTGTGCTCTTATTTTTCCAGGTGTGTGCAGCAGTTTTCCAGGAACCTGCCCCGAGGCTGGCTTTCAACCTACAAAGGCACTGGGCAGGGGCAGGCCTGCAGAGCCAGCGCACAACCCCCCAAGGGGCCTGGGGACCCAAGCACTTGAGGGTCCCACCCGCCTCACCTGTACACGGGGTGTGGCTGGCACACAGGACACACGCTGCCATCCCTGCTGGCCTCCAGCACAGAGTCGGGGAACCACATGACTGACCGACACTCCGGGAACCCTGAGCAGCTGAGGTAGAACCTGCGGGCAGGGGACCAGGTCAGGCAAGAGCCACCAAACCACAGCAGTCCCAGGCTGTCCCCATCCGGCAAGGAAACTCGTCTTCCGCTGAGTGAAGACGTTCACTTGTCTGGAACACACGTGAGACAGTCACTGGCAATGAAGTCACGGAGAAACACTAGCCCGTGTTGACTTCCCAGCTCCCGAAAGTGTAAACTGCGGCAGCGGACTCTGCTCTCTGCCAGAGGACAGCCAACCACCTGCAGACGCCCAGACCACTGCCACCGCCACCGCCACCGGTCTGCCAACACCCAGACCACGCCACCGCCACCGCCGCCGGTCTGCCAACACCCAGACCACGCCACCGCCACCGCCGCCGGTCTGCCAACACCCAGACCACGCCACTGCCACCGCCACCGCCGCCGGTCTGCCAACACCCAGACCACGCCACCGCCACCGGTCTGCCAACACCCAGACCACGCCACCGCCACCACCACTGCCGCCGCCGGTCTGCCAACACCCAGACCACGCCACCGCCACCGCCGCCGGTCTGCCAACACCCAGACCATGGCACCGCCACCGCCGCCGGTCTGCCAACACCCAGACCACGGCACCGCCACCGCCGCCGGTCTGCCAACACCCGGACCACACCACCGCCACCGCCGCCGGTCTGCCAACACCCAGACCACGGCACCGCCACGCGCCGAGGGTGCTGTCAGACTCTGTGCTGAGGGCCTGCCCTCATCGACCACTCCCTCACGCCACCATCGGCTTACCCTGGAGCAAACTGAGACCTGGGCAGTCGGCGAGCTGGGACCAGAACCCTGTCTGGTGAAAGCCTTTGTTTATTTTTACAATTGAGAGGAAGGGAGACAGAGACAGACTCCCACACGCGCCTCAATCAAATCCACCCAGCAACCCCCATTAAGGGCCCATGCTCCAGTCAACCGAGCTATCCTCAGCGCCTAGGGCCAACGCTCAAACCTACTGAGCCACTGGCTGTGGGAGGGGAAGAGAGAGAGAAGGGGGAGAGGGAGGGGAAGAGAAGCAGATGGTCACTTCTCATGTGCACCCTGACCAGGAATCACTGGGGATCAAACCCAGGGTGTCCATATGCTGGGCCAACACTCTTATCTACTGAACCAACTGGCCAGGACCAAAAGCAAGTACTTTTTTTTATATTCCATGATTATTAATCCACTTCCCAATAGGTGGCAAAGAAAACACCGTCAAGAGCATTTAAAGTACTTACACGTGGCCTGATCAGGTGGTGGCGCAGTGGATAGAGCATCGGACTGGGATGCAGAGGACCCAGGTTCGAGACCCTGAGGTCACCAGCTTGAGCATGGGCTCATCTGGTTTGAGCAAAAAGCTCACCAGCTTGGATCCAAGGTCGCTGGCTCAAGCAAGGGATTACTCGGTCTGCTGAAGGCCCGCGGTCAAGGCACATATGAGAAAGCAATCAGGGAACCACTAAGGTGCTGCAACAAAAAACTGATGATTGATGCTTCTCATCTCTCCGTTCCTGTCTGTCTGTCCCTGTCTATCCCTCTCTCTGACTCTCTGTCTCAAAAACTAAATAAATAAAGCACTTACACGTGGCCCTCAGGGACGAGGCCACACCCCAGTGGCGCTGGCTGATGCGTTTGTGGGCACCACGTGCCCTCCCCATGCGGTGAGGCTGGGCCACTGGCCTCTAGTTTCTGAGGTCCAGGGAAACCACTTGCTCATGTGACGGCACAGAGGTGACCCCTGCTGCAGCCAGGGGGGCCGCAGGACAGAGAACTGTGACGACTGGATTCAATGCCCTCCCCACTCCCCAGGGCGGCCAGCTCTGGACGGGCCACCTCAGTCCACTCCCTCGCTGCACGCTTTAGAAGACGAGTGAAAACGCATGCCCCGTGGGTGGTTATGGAATCGAACAATATCATGTCTGCCGAGCACCCTGCATCCTGCCAGCCACAGGGATGGCACACGATCAACGACGGGGACACCAGCACCCCCATGCCCGCCATGGCTTCCCTCAGCACTGGCTGGACACCTCGGCCAGGCGGCCACCCGAGCCTCGGGGTAAGCGGCCCACTCTGAGAGGATGCACTGGCAATAAAGAGGGATTTAAGATGTTCAGACCCAATTCCAAGTCAAAACCAGGAGAGGTGAGACGGTGGTTTGATCACCTCTACTGTCCGAGGCCAGCACTCCACCCTTGACTCTCCCACTGCACCCCGCCGGCCCCATAGCTGTGACCCAGTGGGCAAGCACCCGCTTTGGCACACAGAGCCTGCATGTCATAGAAGCGGGATTTGCACCCAGACCCACTAGCGTCTGAAGCTCGTGCTTCCCCCCATTCTGCACCTGGTGAGTGGGTGTGGTCCATGGGGACACCACTCAGTGCCCCCCCCCCGCTCCCACAACCCCTCCCCCCAGTGCCGTCAGCTCCTGTTCCATCTCCAGTGTCTAGTGCGGGGGGCAGGTGACAGCAGGCTGCCTGTCAGTGACAACACCAGTGAAGTGACTAGGCCAGGCGGGAGCTGTCTGGCCAGCCGGCAGGTGTGAGGAGAGCAAAGCTGGCACCAGCTGGGCACTGACCCGCCACTCCTCTTGGTCTTGAGGACCATGTCCTTGTTGCACTGCGGGCACTTCCTGACAGGGTCTGGTGTCACCGGGTAGATGGCTTCTTGCTGGGCCACCTCTGCCCTTTCTCCAAAATACTGGGACAAGGCCTCGTCCAACCTGAAGAGACAGCAAAGCATTCGCAACATGCTTGTGTGCACACATATGTGTGCGTGACCCGGGGACCAGCCGGCTGGTCAGCCACAGGCAACAAGGCGGACAGAGGGCGGCACTGGCTGAGCGGCCCCGGCCCCGGCGTCTCCGGGCAGAACTGGGCCGGCGGTTCTGCTTCACCATGGCCTCATGCTGGACAGAGCGGCACAGGGTCCAGGCACGCACTCCTTGAGGCCTGTCCGGGTTTAAGTGTAAGCCAGCTCATGCCTTTTTCAAAACTGGCACGGGGTAGAAAATGCTCCTAACAAAACGTGCGTGTGCTGCTTGCTAGTGGCCCCTCCAAACGCCCCAGAGAAGAGGTGGGCCCACGGCAGCTCTTGGCTTCACTGATACGGGGCTGTGCTGCCTACTGATTCCAGAAACAACTAAAACCGGAGAAGAGCATCTCTAGAGCCAGCAGTCCAGAATGACTGGACCAGACCTGTCCGGTTCTATACGGACAGCTCCACGGAAAGGGGCGAACAACTCGGCAGGGAAGCCCGAGGGGGAAGGTGAGCTGGCCTGGCAGGGACGGGACCGCCCCGGGGCAGGGTCACGAGGACCACCTGGACGGGACCGCCCAGGGGCAGGGTCACGAGGACCACCTGGACGGGACCGCCCGAGGGGCAGGGTCACGAGGACCACCTGGACGGGACCGCCCGAGGGGCAGGGTCACGAGGTACCACCTGGACGGGACCGCCCGAGGGGCAGGCTCACGAGGACCACCTGGACGGGACCGCCCGGGGGCAGGGTTACGAGGACCACCTGGCTTCTGCCGAGTCACCCCCAGGCTGCCTGCTCCTCGGGGACCCAGCCCGCCTGCAGAGAGCAGGGCCTGGCACTCACTTCTGGGCTTTGGTCACTGCTTCGACGAACACTTTCTTGTACTTCTGGACCTGCTCCCTCAGGACCACGGACTTATCCCTCTTCCCCTCACAGATCAGCTTCAGATTGGCTTCCAGCTCCGCCCGGAGGTCCGGCTTGGACATCTCATAGCCCATGGAGTCGTAACCTGCCGCAGAAAGGGCAGCGTCCTGTCGGCCCAAACCTGAGCGATGCCCCTCCCCCAATGACTCAGCGCACGCTCCTCCCTCCTCACCTTCCACGAGTCCCATGCCCAGATGCCCGGGGAGAAACCGTTTGTCCGGGGTGAGTCCCACGTACATCCGGGCTTTGATGGTCTCGATGTGCTCTGCATGAGTGGCGTCAGTACCTGAAAGCCGCCCTGGTCACTCGGGTTAATGCAGACCCTCCCCCCAGGTGCCCGGGGGCTCCTTCCTGAGTGGGTTTCCTGTGCTCGCTAAGACACCCCCATTCACATTGACACACAGTCTCAATAGTCCTACCCGTACTCAACGGCTTCTATAATTCCTTATAAATTTCAGTGGGCCCCTGACCTGTGGTGGCACAGTGGATTAAGCATTGACATTGAATGCTGATGTCACCAGTTCAAAACCCTGGGCTTGCCCAGTCAAGGAGTACATGAGAAAAGAAGCAACTACTATGAGTTGATGCTTCCTGCTGCCCCCCCTCCACCTTTCTCTCTCTCTCTCTAATCAATAAAATCTAAAAAAATTTCAATGGGCCACCTGGTCAATGGGACACTCTGGGGCTGTGTCTGAGAATTTGCATTTGTCCTTCTGGTCCCTTTTTTACTCCAAAGGGCAGTTACTTATCCTCCAAAAACAGTATCAGCTAACCCAACCCTCCTAGTCAAACAGAGGACCCAAACACATTGTCAGCTTTTGAGCTCTTCTCTCCCCGAATCAAGTTATTTAGAATCCTGACTACTGGCCAATACCATGAACACAGAACAAATGTCTTTTCCCAAAAGCTAGACCTAACTTTTATGTGTGCTGGGAAACCAACAACTGCATGACTCACTTGACTGCGGTGGTCTCCACCCCAACCCGCAGAACTCGGGGGCACTGTGTGGACGGTGCAGAGCAGGGTCAGAGCAGTGGCTGCACACTTGTTTGGACTGACGTCTTAATAACTCACACACTTTCTGACCTTAGCTTAAGATTTTTTTTTTTTTACAGAGACAGAGAGAGAGTCAGAGAGAGGGATAGACAGGGACAGACAGGAACAGAGAGAGATGAGAAGCATCAATCATCAGTTTTTCGTTGCAACACCTTAGTTGTTCATTGATTGCTTTCTCATATGTGCCTTGACCACAGGCCTTCAGCAGACCGAGTAACCCCTTGCTCGAGCCAGCAACCTTGGGTCCAAGCTGGTGAGCCTTGCTCAAACCAGATGAGCCTGCGCTCAAGCTGGCGACCTCGGGGTCTCGAACCTGGGTCCTCCGCATCCCAGTCCAACGCTCTATCCACTGTGCCACCGCCTGGTCAGGCTAGCTTAAGATCTTAACTTCGGTAAGCCTCGCTTCGGCTATACAGTGGGGTCCAGAACGTCACCCCACGAGAGCTGTCGTGCTCAGAGCCTGTAGTTGCTGCGACAACGAGCTACTGACCGATGCCATGCTTTTCCATGAGGGCAATCAGGTCGGCTTCAGTGAGCAGCTGAGGCGGGCTGGTCTCCCCATCCACCATCTCCACAGTGCTGGGCTGGAAGCAGGAGCCTCGCTCATAGACAGGCAGGGTCTGCAGAGAGCAGAGAAGCGTCGGCTAACTCACTCCGCCAGGGCCCTCAGGCCAGACAACCTCCAGTTCAAAGGACACACCCCGGCCCGTCCAGTGGTCCTGGGGCTGGGAATGCGACTGTCTCCCCTTCTCTGAGGCCCGTGAGCGAGATGTGGGTTCTGACCTCTGAGCGGACCTAAGCTGGATCACCTTGTCACTCCAGCGGTCATACGGGTACACATCCAGATAGTTTCGGGCCAGAATCATAAGACCATGGGCCACAAAGCGCTCCTGAGAGATGTCAATCTCCACGGTGGTCTCCTGCCCCTGAGCATCCTGGGAGCAGCAAGCCAGGAAATGGCGAACGATAAACTCGTACAGTCGCTGTTCATCTCCCTGTGAAGAAGAGAAAGTCTGAAACTCCCTCCAGAATAATACTGCTCAGGGATCTCAGTGTCACCGGTAGTGTCACCTGGTTTAGGCCACCTTTCAGTGCACAGTTCTGCACAGAACCGGGCCAGGGCGCCTGGAGCCCCTGCACTAGCATGGAGTGAGTGCCAGGCTGCTCCACCTGTCCAGCTTCAGGCTGATCCACGTCACAACTCGAACCAGGCAAAGATAAGCGAGGGAGTCATGCTGCCCTGAAGACCGGGAAGGGATTCTTTTGCTGTGAGCCCAGTGCAAGGAGAAACCACGGTGAAGGCAGAGAGGTTCTCAAGACTCCCCTTGTGCAGGAGACAGACAGAAAACGTGCCTCCAGCAGCCTCAGACCAACGTCACACAGGGGTCACGGCCACTGTCCACCAGTTCAGGAGTCAAGCATTTGGTGAGGCTCAGTCTATAAATCAAAGGCCCATAAGATGTTCATACCTCTACCCACTAATTCTCCTTCTAAGAACATATTCAAAGGAACTAAGGAAAGATCTGCACTAATATTTATGCATACAAATGTTAACTTTAGTATATAATGTATCAAAAAGATGAAAACAATTCTTCAAAAAACAGATTTGGCAAAATAAATGATGGCACACCTAGGTAACCATGAAAATATTTTAGCATATGCGGAAATAGAAAGTGAAAAAAAGTACTTTACGAAATTTATTTAAAGTTATGATTGTAGTCTAAGAACATCGTATACATGCGTAGAAAAGGTAGTTCTCAGTAGAAGGTAAGATTAGAGGCAATTTTTTTCTTTCTTACAATCTTGTGTTTTCTAAATTGTCTAAAATGAACATGCATTACTTTTAAAATCAGAAACAAAGAAAGGAAGAGGAGGAAGAGGACGATGACCACCAGAATTGACTACCCACAGACGTCCAGCAAGCCTCCCGAGCCCGGGCCCCGTGGAGCTCACCCCGCTGAGAAGTGCTAAGTGTGCACCCGGCTGGGACCGGAGGGACAGGAGGGCGAGGTGGACGTTTGGGGAAGATGAACAGGTTCCTCCAGGTGACAAGGGGAGGAGGCCAGGGGCCGTGTGCGTGGGAGGCCGTGTGGGGGTCAGAGTGGGGTGGTGGGGCCAGCGAGGCAGCGGGGGGAGCCGCCGTGGGGGGCTTCCCAGAGAGCAGACCGCAGTCTTCCAGGAGGCCGGCCGAAGACTGTGAAAGGGAGCATTCTGACACTGACATCTCTCCTGAGACGGGAAGGAGGTTTCTAACTCACTCAGTCCCTACAGTGAGAGCCGCAGAGTGGATGCATAGCTCACTGCTGACCCCCCGCCTCCCGCTGGGTTCCAGAGCACAGCGGGGCCAGACTAACCTGCAAGCTGCTGGTATACTTGGTGGGGTGGATGGGAGGGTGAGCCTGGTCAGACTTGTTCCCGTTGCGTGGGGTGGGGCCGCCCCGCTCCAGAATGCTCCGGGCAAAGGAGCCCCAGCGTGGATCCGGAGTCTGCTGCTCCACCAGGGCGGTCAGGTCCAAGTCTCTGGGGAAGATGGTTGTTTCCGTTCTGGGGTAGCTGATGTACCTGAATTGAGACCAGAAACAAGCAAACAAAAAACCAGAACAAAAAGTTAATCTATAAACACTGAATTAGATTGAAAACACCCACCACACACTCACCTACCCCAGCCACCTCCAATGAAGGCAACCCTGGTGACCCACACTGAGAACAGTCCTGAGCTGTGCCCCCCGCGTGGGGCAAGGAGCCGCAGGCTCTCCGCCAGGGCACACAAAGAAGCCGAAGGACAGACGACGGGACGGCCGTACCGGGCCCTGCCCACAGCCCCGCTCGGCCAGAGCGGGTGGCCTGGCGCCGTGCCGGGGCTGCCCAGCCTCGGTCACCCGGCAGAACAAGCCCAGGGGAGCCCCGCGGCCGACAGCTACGACATGGGGTGCTCCTAGCACTTCCCTCATGCACAGAAACGGCAGTGCTGCCCAGCAGCGTACAATGCACCCACATATAATTAACTCTTTTCTTAGCCACTTAAAAACACATTGAGAAAGTTTGCACTTTTTTTCACGCGAGGCTTGGAAACCCGGTGTGAATTTCCCACTCAAGCACATCCCGATTCAGACAACCCAGACCTCCAGTTCTCTGCAGTCAGCTGTAGCGTGTGGCGGCCACCACGGCTGTGTGGTCAGTCCCTGGATGACACAGGTGCTCACAGCCCGAGACAGGACGATGGACAACAGCCCAACATCCCCTCCAGGTGCTGCTGCCCAGCCACCAGGGGGCGCTGCTGAGGCCCCAGGCCAGGACTGGGGTCTAACGCTGTGGGCCCTTGGCTTAGAACAGATTTTGAAATTTTCCCATGATCAGGAAAGAGAAATCAATGTCAAAATTCTTCTGAGTCAGAGCTCAGGTGACATCTAGACTCTGCGTTTCCCCATAAGCTGTTTCTAACTGTCCCACGCTGACAGCCTGAGGGTCTGCCCCCGCCATGGACTGTTTACCCGTGGGTGTAGAGCTTCTCGGCGATCCTCATGGTCTCCTTGGCGTTTATCCTCAGCTTCCGAGACACCAGCTTCTCAAGCTCCTGTGAGAAGTGTGCACAGGCGCGTCAGGGCGCAGTGCGGGCGGGGCACGCACGATAGCCCCACACAACTCATCTCCGAACTGCCTGGCCTGTCACTGCAGCTGCTGCCACACAGAAGGCGAGGGGACCCGCTGAGGAGAGGGCTCTGGGCCTGCGCCCGCAGCTCTCAGATCCTGAGTGCAGAAGAAGCAGGGCTCACCTGGGAAGCCAGCCGGATGCTGCGCCCTGAGCACCAGGGGTTCCGACAGGAGGGCAGGAAAGGGGCCGGAACTGTGCGGTTATTTTGTTTGTTTGGTTTTTTTAAATTTTTATTTATTCATTTTAGAGAAGAGAGAGAGAGAGAGAAAGAAAGGGGGGGAGGAGCAGGAAGCATCAGCTCCCATATGTGCCTTGACCAGGCAGGCCCAGGGTTTTGAACCGGCAACCTCAGCATTCCAGGTCAACGCTTTATCCACTGTGCCACCACAGGTCAGGTGACTGTGTTTTTTGTTTTTGTTTTTGTTTTTGTATTTTTCTGAAGCTGGAAACGGGGAGAGACAGTCAGACAGACTCCTGCATGCGCCCGACCGGGATCCACCCGGCACACCCACCAGGGGCAACACTCTGCCCCACCAGAGCCACCGTAGTGCCTGGGGCAGAGGCCAAGGAGCCATCCCCAGCGCCCAGGCCATCTTTGCTCCAATGGAGCCTCGGCTGCGGGAGGGGAAGAGAGAGACAGAGAGGAAAGAGGGGGGGTGGAGAAGCAAATGGGCGCCTCTCCTATGTGCCCTGGCCGGGAATCGAACCTGGGTCCCCCGCACGCCAGGCCAACGCTCTACCGCTGAGCCAACCAGCCAGGGCCCGACTGTGTGTTTTTAACAAGCATCTAATACGCTGATTCTAACACAGGCAGTCTGAGAACCACAGTTTGGGGACACCACCCAAGCCCCAGTAAATTCCCCTGAAGGACGAATGCCATTCATCCAGGCCTCTGGGAAGATAAAGCTCTTCTCTCCTTGGTGACATCCCAACAATGCCTGGCTGCATGGCAGAGTGTATTCAACCAGCAAGAAACGAAGAACTGTGTCTGCCGTGTGAGATCAGTCGTGAGCTGTCCTGTCATCCCTCGGCACACCCAGGTCCACTGCAGTGCCCCCTGGCCCCTGCACACTCTGCATGTCCCGCCTCGAGCCAGCCTCGACAGGACACGTGCTCGGGACCGTCCTGCACAGTGGGGACTAGGAGGAAGCGCCCCAGCGTGCTTTACTCAGACTGGACAGGACACGTGCTCAGGACCGTCCTGCACAGTGGGGACTAGGAGGAAGCGCCCCAACATGGTTTACTCAGACTGGACAGGACACGTGCTCGGAACCGTCCTGCACAGTGGGGACTAGGAGGAAGCGCCCCAACGTGGTTTACTCAGACTGGACAGGACACGTGCTCGGAACCGTCCTGCACAGTGGGGACTAGGAGGAAGCGCCCCAACGTGGTTTACTCAGACTGGACAGGACACGTGCTCGGAACCGTCCTGCACAGTGGGGACTAGGAGGAAGCGCCCCAGCGTGGTTTACTCAGACTGGACAGGACACGTGCTCGGAACCGTCCTGCACAGTGGGGACTAGGAGGAAGCGCCCCAGCGTGGTTTACTCAGACTGGACAGGACACGTGCTCGGAACCGTCCTGCACAGTGGGGACTAGGAGGAAGCGCCCCAGCGTGGTTTACTCAGACTTGCGCTCCCACGGGCGGCTCTTCTCAGGGTCAGAACTTTGACCCTGTTCCAGAGCAGGCTCACAAGGCAGGTGTTGGTTTGTTTACAGACAGACAGGAGCGAGATGAGAAGCACGAACTCATAGTTGCAGCACCTTAGTTGTTGACTGCTTTCTCATATGTGCCTTGACTGGGGGGCTCCAACCAAGCCAGGGACCCCTCAAGCCAGCGACCTTGGGATTAAAGCCAGTAAGTAACCTCTGGGTGACCATACAGTCATGTCTATGGTCCCACACTCAATCTGGTGACCCTACGCTCAAGCTGGCATCACCGCGCTCAAACTGGCGACTTTGGGGTTTCGAACCTGGGTCCTCAGCATCCCAGACTGACACTCCATCCAGTGTGCTATCACCTGATTAGGCTCATAAAGCAGATATTTAAATGTTTACACAGATGATGCAGAAACATTTTAAAAAGTCCTTCGCTGGAAAAAACAAACTATTCCAATTACAACTCTGGGAAAAGTCAGCACATAAAAAAATAGGAAGAGGCTCTGGCCAGGTGGATCAGTGGACAGCGTCATCCTGGCATGCCAAGGTCACAGGTTTGAGCCTCGGTCAGGGCACATACGAGAAGCAACCAATGGCTGCACATCTAAGTGGAACAACAAGTTGGTGCTTCCCCCTCTCTCTCCAATCAATGGGAACAGTAAATAAAAAATAGTAAGAGAGCCTGACCTGTGGTGGCGCAGTGGATGAGGCATCGACCTGGAATGCTGAGGTCGATGGTTCAATACCCTGCACTTGCCTGGTCTAGGGCACATATGGGAGTTGAAGCTTCCTGCTCCTCCCCCTTTCTCTCTCTCTCTCTCTCTCCCCTCTCAAAATGAAAAAAAAAACAAAACTAAAAATATAGTAAGAGAAAACACCAAAGTTTTATCAGTGATTATGCAAGAATGGTGAGGTGATGAATGATTTATCCTCTTTTGTTGTGTCTCAAACCCCACATAAAGCAGTTATGTTGCATTAATAAGTTTATAAGGCCTGACCTGTGGTGGCGCAGTGGATAAAAGCGTCGACCTGGAAATGCTGAGGTCGCCGGTTCGAAACCCTGGGCTTGCTTGGTCAAGGCACATATGGGAGTTGATGCTTCCAGCTCCTCCCCCCTTCTCTCTATCTCTCCTCTCTCTCTCCCTCTGTCTCTCCCTTTCCTCTCTAAAATGAATAAATAAATAAATAAAATTAAAAAAAAAAAAAATAAGTTTATAAAAAGCACCAAGGCCAAGCAGGCCCATGTTTTGGAGTCTCTGTTTTCCAAGAGCTTTCCTGTGTGGCCCTGTGAAGGGTGATGTCACCCGGCCATCGTCTGAAGCAGAACTCTGGTCCCAAAACCAGGAAGCCAGAGGCTGGTGCCACACCTCCAGAACATACCACAGTGTCCAGCGCTTGAGGCCTCCACTTGCTCTTTGGCTTAGAAGTGACCTCCACCACGGTCGCCCTGGGGTCCTAGGATCCAAGCACAGCAGAGGTCACCCTGGATCACCGCCACCGTCGCAGAGCCCCTCCCCCCGGGCAAACGCTCCATGTGACATGGCCGCAGCCCCCCATGCGGGAGATGCCGTCACCGCCTCTTCTCTCAGCCCAAGGCACCGAGGGGCAACTTCATAAGCCTTTATGTGCCTCGTCTGGGCCCACGAAACAACAGCCTGTGTATCTCCTAAGTAGTTTCCTGTCTCACATTCAGGGTGTTACTTTCTTTTTTATTTCTTGATAATACGAAGTTAGAAATAGGAGAAACTATATAATACAAGCTGAAGAACTCTAATCTTTAGACCAACATCACACTTTTAAGAGACTCCCCATGGGCCTGGCCGGGTAGCTCAGTTGGTTAGAGTGCAGTCTTGATAACACCAAGGTTGTGGTTTCAATCCCAGTCAGGGCACATACAAGAATGGACCAATGAGTGCACAGATAAGTGGAACAAATCAGTGCTTCTCTCTCCTCTCCTCTCTCACAAGTCAATTTAAAATTAGAGAAAAGACAGACTCCGCCTGACCAGGCGGTGCACAGTGGGTGGAGTGTCGGCCGGGATGCTGAGGACCGAGCTTGAGTCCCCCAGGTGCCGGCCTGAGCACTGGCTCTCTCGAGCTTCCGCGCCTGCAAATGCGGGAACGACACCACACGCACAGGCGCCACCAGGGGCACAGGAGACCCAGGGGTGAACACGCAGTGCGCCTGGCGGGCAGCAGGTGCTGACGGTCACGACTGCCCCTAGCAAATCAATACTGAGCCTGCCAGCGGGCCCATCAAGCCCAGAGCTTCGTCTCACACAGTGGCCACTGTGGCAGCCCCAGGGTGAGGACGGGCGACGCTGGGCTGACGGGCAGGAGGCAGCACCGCAGTGGACAGTCGGTCTGGGGGATGCCGCGGGGCCCGACCGGCCTGGGGCCTCTGCACACGCTGCTCTCCGTGCGGACATCTCTTCCCAGGCCTCCTAGGCTGCCTGCTGCTCATCACTCGGGCCCTCACTCCAGTGTCGGCCCTGAGATGCCCTCAGGCCACCGTACCTGGCACAGACCCCTCCCACACCCCTGCCCGGCCACTGTCTACCTTTACCCTCCTTCTACTTCCTGCTGTTTATCACTGCTCACTTGATTGTGACTTTCTTTTTTTGTGTGTGTGTATTTTTCTGAAGCTGGAAACGGGGAGAGACAGTCAGACAGACTCCCACATGCGCCCGACCGGGATCCACCCAGCATGCCCACCAGGGGCGACGCTCTGCCCACCAGGGGGCGATGCTCTGCCCCTCCGGGGCGTTGCTCTGCTGCGACCAGAGCCACTCTAGCGCCTGGGGCAGAGGCCAAGGAGCCATCCCCAGCGCCCGGGCCATCTTTGCTCCAATGGAGCCTCGCTGTGGGAGGGGAAGAGAGAGACAGAGAGGAAGGAGAGGGGGAGGGGTGGAGAAGCAGATGGGCGCTTCTCCTGTGTGCCCTGGCCGGGAATCGAACCCGGGACTTCTGCACGCCAGGCTGACGCTCTACCACTGAGCCAACCGGCCAGGGCCAACTTTCCTCTTTTTAGACGCCACCTGGCCAACGGCAGAGGGCTGGCCGGATGCTGTCCACACTCCTTCCAGCTCTAATCGAGGGCCTAACCTGGTCCAGCTGGTCCTTATTAATTACTAATGACAGGGCTCTGCTTCAGGGAAGGATTTCAGCTTCTGTATGTTTCTTACAACTGCTGGTTTTACACAGAAGTTCTACAGATCGTTTTCTTCCACAGTGTCCCATGCTGTTCTCATGGGGTTCTCCTCCTACTTGTCTCCAAGAAGGGTTACCCTGAGACGCACCCTGAACGCCACAGCTCGGTGGGGAACGCGTCGGGATCACCTCTGACCACGGAGGGCGCGGCCTGGGAGCTCACAGCGCAGGGCACTCCTCACCTCCATGCACAGCTGATAGAGGACGAGACATGCCGTGTGGTTGAAGAGACGATGCCTCTTCCAGCTGAATTCGACGACGCCATCGCTGTGGTCGTGAGTTACTGTCAGGAAACAAACAGGACGGCGTGACTCAGGGAGCCGCGTGACTTGACAGACGAGCACAGGCGTGTCACAGCGAAAGTCAAAGGAACATGAAACAGAGCAGGCACTGAGGAGCCTGTAGGTGGACTCTGAACACTGAAACAGGGCGGCATGAAGGGCAGCAATACTAGAAACAACACAAACAACAACAAAATCAAACATTTACTGGTGCTGCTGACGCCCCTGACGCCCTGGTATTCTTGGCCCTTAGGTTCCAGATCACAACAAGCCCCAGCCCTACCTTTAATTTTGTGGAAGATTTCTGGCACAAAAGCCTGTATGGCTTTAAACCTCTCCACCACGAAGCCCAGCGTCGGGAACTGGCAGCTGCCATAACTGATCAGCTGCTCTGCCAGCACCTCGGGGAAGATCTTCTGAAGCCTCAGGGTCTGAAACCTGGTGAAGGCAGCCCCTGGGAGGCAAGCAAGGGCAGGAGGGACAAGAAGATGACAGGCCACAAGGTCAGAGCCGGCCTCGCATATTCACACAGAGACCTCACTTCTGGTCCCACAACCCAGCACCCGGTGGCCATGCGGGTGCCCCAGGAGTCCGCGCGGCTGCTCACCGATCCTGAGGTCCAGCTCCTGCCGCACGTCCACCGCATCGCTCACTCTCTGGTCCGGCTCGGCCAGGTTTTCACAGGCCGCCCGGACGGCTCGGGGCGTGATCTCAGAGAAGCGGGCTCTGAACACCTGCAAAGTGGGCTTCACTGCGGAACAGAGTCACTGGGGTCAAAGTCAGGTCACACTGCCCTCTTGTCGTAAAGGGCTCGCTTAGCTCTGGCCAAGCAGGGCAGTTGGTTAGAGCACCATTCCAACACACCAAAGCTGGGGGTTTAATCCCCAGGGAGGGCACATATAAGAATCAACCGATGAATGCATACCACAAATCAATGTTTCTCTCTCTCCTCCTCCACTTCCTCTCCCTAAAGTCAATTAAAAAAATAAAAACAAATAAAGGGCTTATTTGTCTTTTTAAACTTTTTTTTTTTTTTTTTTTTTTAATTTTAGAGAGAGGACGGAGAGAGAGGGAGAGACAGGAGCATCAATCTGTTCCTGTGCGTGCTCTGACTGGGAATCGAATTGTCAACCTCCGGGCTTCGGAATGAGGCTCTAACCAACCAAGCCATCCGGTCAGGGCGGGGCTCACTTTTCTTAACCCACCCTGGACAACAGGTAAACAGTTCAAGAAACTGAGAGATACCCAATTTTACTGACTAGGTTAAAAGTACAACATGCTCTCTAAGAGGAAACTTCATGTATAACTGCCAAACTAAGTGTTGTCAGAAATAAAGTCGGGCTAGATTTAGCTATTAACTAAAACTCTGGGTGAGCCTTTTAACACTTTAATCTCACTTGTTCTCTTAGACCTTTTGGGGGGAAAAAAAGAAGTATATTAAAAATGGCGGAGCCTGACCAGGCGGTGGCGCAGTGGATAGAGCATCGGACTGGGATGCGGAGGACTCAGGTTCAAGAACCCGAGGTCACCAGCTTGAATGTGGGCTCATCTGGTTTGAACAAAGCTCACCAGCTTGGACCCAAGTCCAAGGGGTCTGAAACCTGGTCCAAGGTTGCTGGCTCGAGCAAGGGGTCACTTGGTCTGCTGAAGGCCCAAGGTCAAGGCACATATGAGAAAGCAATCAATGAACAACTAAAGTTGTCACGAGGAAAAACTGATGATTGATGCTTCTCATCTCTCTCTGTTCCTGTCTGTCTGTCCCTGTCTTTCCCTCTCTCTGTCTCTGTAAAAAAAAAAAAAAAAAAAGGTGGAGTTTCATGCCCTGTCATGGAAGTAACATAGGACATACACACTGTCCCTGAAAGTTAATGTGTTTAAATTCCTAGGAGTCCTTAGAACTTCAAACTCAAAAATGCTTAGGGAAAAATGGCAACCCGCATCTTTGAAGCCTGAGATCGGCCTGCACATCACCTCCTCTGTGTCACTTTATGTTATAAAACATTAACCCTGGTAAGCATCATTTAGTCTACCTCAACAATTATTTATTAATGTTCAGGAGATAAAATTAATATAGAAGATTTAAAAAATGGAATCTTGCACACATGAAAATTACATAACAATAAGTTTATAATTTTTTTAAAAGTAAAAGCAAACCAAAACCAAAACCAATGAAATATTCTAGAATTAATCTTCATAATTCACCTACAGTGCTCGCTTCGGCAGCACATATACATAATTCACCTACAGTGTATACATTCTTTTGTCAACAGTCGATAGCTAATTAGAAAAAAATAGGAAATCACGTCTCCCTGTTCGCAAGGCACTGGCAATCTGCTTGGACCTAGCACACAGTAAGCCCCATGCTAGGGGACCCAGGCCACCTGCTGGCTCTTGCGGTCCTCACAGCGCTCTGGGGATGGGGTCTGACCCACCCGATGTCCCAGGGGCTCAGTGACCTCTTCCAGGACACACAGCCCCCGAGAGTGGCAGGTGGATGCAGGAGGGGCGTCTGCCGAGGGACTGGGGCACGCCACGCACACGTACGTGCGTACGTGCGTGAGAACGAGCTCTGTACGTGGCCCCAAGCACAGACAGGCGGCGGCGGGGCGGCACGTACCGGCCTTGCACACGTGGATGATCTCAAAGCCAATGTTTTCGCCTTCTCGGTCGCAGTCCGTCCAGATCACCAGCGCCTGGCACTGCCGAGTCTCTCGCTCCAGCGTTTTCTGGAGTTCCCGACGGGAAAAGACAGTGAGAGCACAGTCTGCGAGCTACCGCTTCACACGCTACACGGAACAGGGCTGGCTGAACGTGGATCAGGTTCTCGGGGTATGCCAATTTGGTGAGAAAGAAACCAGAGAGAACTATTCTCATCGGTCCTAACATGGTAAAGAAACTAGTGCAACCCACCAGCTTAAAATACAGACCCGTTAACGAGCTTGCAGGAGACTGAGGGTTCACCGGAACCAGACCAGCGTGAAGGAAAGTAAAACTCAGCTCTAACGCCCACGTGTAACTCGAGTGGGTCTGGTTATGTTCTGGTTTAAAAAATAAATATTGGCCCTGGCCGGTTGGCTCAGCGATAGAGTGTCGGCCTGGCGTGCGGGGGACCTGGGTTTGATTCCCGGCCAGGGCACACAGGAGAAGCGCCCATTTGCTTCTCCACCCCTCCGCCGCGCCTTCCTCTCTGTCTCTCTCTTCCCCTCCCGCAGCCAAGGCTCCATTGGAGCAAAGATGGCCCGGGCGCTGGGGATGGCTCTGTGGCCTCTGCCCCAGGCGCTAGAGTGGCTCTGGTCGCAACATGGCGACACCCAGGAGGGTCGCAACATGGCGACGCCCAGGATGGGCAGAGCGTCGCCCCCTGGTGGGCGTGCCGGGTGGATCCCGGTCGGGCGCATGCGGGAGTCTGTCTGACTGTCTCTCCCTGTTTCCAGCTTCAGAAAAATGCAAAAAAAAATAAATAAATAAACCTCAAATTGTCAATACTTATTCTATTCATATTTGAGGTTTATTTATTTTGGCTTACTTCAGCCTGACCAGGTGGCGCAGTGGATAGAGTGTCGGACTGGGATGTGGAAGACCCAGGTTCGAGACCCGAGGTCGCCAGCTTGAGCGCGGGCTCATCTGGTTTGAGCAGAGCTCACCAGCTTGGACCCAAGGTCGCTGGCTCGAGCAAGGGGTCACTTGGTCTGCTGTAGCCTCCCCCCCCCCCCCCCCCCCCCCCCGTGGTCAAGGCACATATGAGAAAGCAATCAATGAACAACTAGGGAGCCGTAACGAAGAATTGATGCTT
This sequence comes from Saccopteryx bilineata, assembly GCF_036850765.1. NCBI lineage: Eukaryota > Metazoa > Chordata > Mammalia > Chiroptera > Emballonuridae > Saccopteryx > Saccopteryx bilineata. The sequence continues at coordinate 393,250,120 of NC_089491.1, read as the reverse complement.
CTCATCTCTTTCCCTTCCTGTCTGTCTGTCCCTCTCTCTGACTCTCTCTGGCTCTGCCACAAAAAAAAAAAAAGACTTCAGTTCCTTGGCCACTTAGTTTAAATGACCTTAGTTATACAATGCATAGGAATAATTTTTATTTTATTTATTCATTTTTAGAGAGGAAAGAGAAAGGAGAGAGAGAGAAGGGGTGAGGAGCTGGAAGCATCAACTCCCATATGTGCCTTAACCAGGCAAGCCTAGGGTTTTGAACTGGCGACCTCAGCATTTCCAGGTCGACGCTTTATCCACTGCGCCACCACAGGTCAGGCAGGAATAATTTTTTGAGTCTTAATACTTAGTTTGGTGGAAAATCTTATTTCTAAATTCTTTTTTTGAGAGAGAGAGGCAGGAACATCATGCTGCTCCTTTATGTGCCCTGGCCCGGGAATTGAACTGGCAACCTCCATGCTGGGAAAACGCGCCAACTAACTGAGCCATCTGGTCAGGGTTCTGTTTATTGACTGGTATTTTTAGAGAGACAGAGAGGAAAAGAGAGATAGGGGAGGGGGAAGGGAAGCATTCATTTGTTGTTCCACTCAGTTGTGCATTCATGGGTTGCTTCCCATGTGTGCCCTGACCAGGAATCGAACCCTCAGCCTTGTTGTTTCAGGACAATGCTCCCAATCGACTGAGCTAACCAGCCAGGGTCTTATTTCAAAGTTCTAATGCATTCAAATACAGGAATGACTCAGTTCACGTATTCTGCGGCTGTTCAACTGCAGGGCTGCATGTCTTTCAAAAGCCCCTACCTTGATGTCTATGAAGTTCTCCGGGCAGTACTTTTCAATTTCTGCTTCAAAGAGGACAAGGGGGTTGCAGCTCTGCCTAGAAAAGAAGTGAACACAGGAAAAGCCCCACCTCAGCCCGATGGGAAGTCCTCCGTGTTAACGAGAAAAACGTGCCCCAGGGCTCTCACGCAGGGGACCCTGACAGCGTCCCCCCAGAGAACAACAGAGGATCAAAAGCAAGGCTCTGACCTCTGCCCAATACACTCTCCACTTCCCACGACAGTTAACAGGAGCTGCTCAGCAGAAATTCTAGAGCCCTTTCCTGCATAACGGCAGCGGGGTAAGTGCCTCCACTGACTATGAAAAAGTCCTCATGTTGGGAAACAGAACGAAAAGTGGCTGTTTATTTTCAACATAAGGTAAAAATTCACAACAAATCAGTCAATGCTAGGTCACTGCTATGGTCTCTAGGGTTTGTCCCCTCCCTGCCCTGAGCTCATATGCTGGCATCCTAACACCAAAGTGATGGTGTCGGAAGGCGGGGTCTTCAATAGGTGTTTAGGTCATGGGGGTGGAGGCTCATGAGTGGAGTAGTGTGCTTACAAAAGAGACCCCACAAAGCTCCCTAGACCTCTCACCAGGTAAGGACTCAGTGAGAGGTCAGCAGCCTACAACCGGAAGGCCCTCGCCTGACCACACTGGCACTCTGATCTCCTACTTCCAGCCTCGAGAACTGGGAGAAGTGAATGTGTTGTGTACAAACCCCCCAGCCCATGGCATTATGTTAGAGCAGCCTGGACCAACTCAGCCGTCTTTGTGTTATAAGTTACCCAGCAAGACCAACGTGCGTCAAAACTCCTGTAATATTGTACAATCTACTGTCCTCATCTGCAACTCCCTCCCACAGGGGCTCAACTGACCATTTGCGAAACTGCATCTGGAAATCGTGGGCCAGCAAGTGTCCAGAAACGGAAGTCATTACCATGGTGACACTCTAAACAACAAAACTTGAGTTAGTCTTTCAGGAACTATGTTTTGCCAAATCATTCAAATAAAAGGGAGAAACTTCTATCAAATTAAGAAAAACAAAAACAAAAAAAGGGCCTGGCCTGTGGTGACATAGTGGATAGAGCATCGACTCAGAACGCTGAGGTCGCCAGTTTAAAACCCTGGGCTGCCCGGTCAAGGCACATACGAGAAGAAACTACTGCTACGAGATGGGCCCCTATTTTTTTTTTAAAAGAGACTTCCTTATAAATGATCAAATGATCACCCGTAACCAGGGATGTATAGGTCATAACAATAAGTTATTTTTAAAAGACAGTGGCGGCCCTGGCCGGTTGGCTCAGCAGTAGAGCGTCGGCCTAGCGTGCGGAGGACCCGGGTTCGATTCCCGGCCAGGGCACACAGGAGAAGCGCCCATTTGCTTCTCCACCCCTCCGCCGCGCTTTCCTCTCTGTCTCTCTCTTCCCCTCCCGCAGCCAAGGCTCCATTGGAGCAAAGATGGCCCAGGCGCTGGGGATGGCTCTGTGGCCTCTGCCTCAGGCGCTAGAGTGGCTCTGGTCGCAACATGGCGACGCCCAGGATGGGCAGAGCATCGCCCCCTGGTGGGCAGAGCTTCGCCCCTGGTGGGCGTGCCGGGTGGATCCCGGTCGGGCGCATGCGGGAGTCTGTCTGACTGTCTCTCCCTGTTTCCAGCTTCAGGAAAATGAAAAAAAAAAAAAAAAAAAGACAGTGGCATATTCTACAATGGCCAGGCTAATTCTTCTTGATTAAATAATTCTAAAATACTAGCAATTTAGGGAGGATTTGTAAACAGCTGCCCTTTTTAGCCATAATTAAAAATCCAATACCACAGACCAAAATGGCACATGAACTAAAAGCACATTCAGCTCTACAGTGGAAATAACTGTGGTACCTACCTGGCCGTACAAGTGATAATCAAATTCGTAGATCTTGTTGAATTTAGAAAGTCCTTCCCTCTATAAAACAAAACAAAATAAAGAAAAATATACATTAACTACATAAAAAGGACTCCTCAGCATAAAGATCAACCAAAACCCTGCTAAGTGAGAATATTAAAAATGCAACAGTTTTCCTACAGATAAATCTAGGCCAAATTACTAACACCATGTATTAAGTGGTCCCTCAAAACACAGTTACAAGCACGTACTTGATAGAGTCCATGGAGTTACTATGTTGAAAGGTAACCTTGAGATCAGCTAACATATCTTTTTATAGATGAGAACAGACTTGTCTATGGTCACAAGAGAAATGAATGGCAGAGAATGGGTTAGGGCAGGGGTCCCCAGCCCCTGGGCCGCGGATTCCCTCTGTTACATCTGTCTAAGACTCACTCTTGACGCCTGTCTCGTAAGTTCGACAATTATATTTAAAAATACCACAGTTTTGGCCCTGGCCGGTTGGCTCAGCGGTAGAGCGTCGGCCTAGCGTGCGGAGGACCCGGGTTCGATTCCCGGCCAGGGCACACAGGAGAAGCGCCCATTTGCTTCTCCACCCCTCCGCCGCGCTTTCCTCTCTGTCTCTCTCTTCCCCTCCCGCAGCCAAGGCTCCATTGGAGCAAAGATGGCCCGGGCACTGGGGATGGCTCTGTGGCCTCTGCCTCAGGCGCTAGAGTGGCTCTGGTCGCAACATGGTGACGCCCAGGATGGGCAGAGCATCGCCCCTGGTGGGCGTGCGGGGTGGATCCCGGTCGGGCGCATGTGGGAGTCTGTCTGTCTCTCCCTGTTTCCAGCTTCAGAAAAATGAAAGAAAAAAAAAAATACCACAGTTTTTACGCCGGTCGCATAATTTTATTTTGTGCATTTATCCGTCCCACCCTAAACGCTGGTCTGTGAAAATATTTTCTGATATTAAACCGGTCCGTGGCCCAAAAAAGGTTGGGGACCACTGGGTTAGGGCACAACTCTCTGGATTTTCTCTTTCTTTACACGTTTCTACTACTTCCTGGCTATACAACTGTACCAATAAACTGGTGAATGTCAGCAAGTCATTCACCCTTCTGAACCTCATTTTATTATTGAATGAAGTTACCTTTAAGGTTCCTCTGGCTCTAAAATCCATTAACATTATGAGACCCAGTCACTCTACATAGCACTTGACTTTAGCTCCATCTACAGACAAATCAGTCCTCCCTTCCTCCCTTCCCCCCTCCCCTTCCCTCCCCTTCCCCTCTCTCTTTTTCTTTTTCTTTTAGGTGAGCAGAGGGAGATAGTAAGACACACTCCCGCATGCTCCCCAACTGGGACCACCCAGCAAACCCTGTCTGCAGCTGATGCTCTGCCCATCTGGGAACACACTTGCAACCGAGCTATTTTTAGTGCCTGAGGTGGAGACTCCAAGGAGCCATCCTCAGCGCCTGGGGCCGACCTTTGAACCAATTGAGCCACTGCTTTAGAGAGGGGGAGAGGGAGGGAGAAGCGGATGGTCGCTTTGACAGGGAATCGAACCCTGATGTCCATAAGCCAGGCGGATGCTCTACCACTGAGCCAACCAGCCAGGGCCAAAAGTTGGATTCTTACTTTACATTATACAGAAAAAATAACTCAAAATTGCTCAGTGACCTAAATACAAGAGCACAACGTTGTGCAACCATCACCTCTATGTAGTTACAGGTTATTGTTTTTTTTATCACACCAAAAGGGAACTCCGTAGCCATTAAGCACTCCCCATTTTCCACTTCTCCTAGCCTCTATTCCAACCAATAGGACTGAAGCTTTCCCCTCCAATCAAAGCTGAGCAGCTGCACCTCAGCCAATCAGAATAGCTCCATCTGACCAATCAAGCTGCGATAATTCGGAGCGCGTCTTTGCAGGAGGGAGGACTAGTCAGGAACCGCCAGGGGGACTTTTGTCTCCACAAGTCAGCTCACCCCCAGAAGGCACTTTCCCTTTCCACCTAAGATTGTGTTTCCCCACCTGGCGCTGAAGCCGAAACACATTAAGTGATGGCTTCCTGTTCTGCATTGAATAGTTTCCTTCTAGACCGCACCCCAAACCGGTGATTCCTATGTGGAACTGGCATACCAATGACTACTGGGTGACAATTGGAAGAGGCCTGACATCTTCCTCTAACCCACAAGCCTTGCACCGTGTCGCCCCTGTCGGAATGCACTTGCTTAACAGCCTGTGAGGTCAGCTGGGCTGCAGAACGCGGGGTATGTGGCGAAGAACAGGGACGGCTAGGTCACCTGGGAATGAAGGACCCAGCAGGGCTTGGATACCAAGTTCAAGGAGTTTGGTCAGTGGTTCCCAACTTAGGCGAGTCGAGGAAGACATGTTAAAATACAGATTACCCCCAGTCTTATCCTAAGGTCCATAGAATAGCCATTGCCCCAGGGGGTCCCCAGGATCAGACAAGTTTGGCAACCACTGCTGTAGGCGAGGGAGAAGGAGGATCCAAGGTTTTTTCAAGCAAGTAAGTGAAACCTCTTAACATGTTCAAGTGCCCGTCAGCCTTGCGATAAGACATGATGTCCCCCTCCAGGGGCCTCACACCAAGCACTGCTGAGAGGAGATGCGACTCCTTACCCGCCTCATGCGGCCGTTTGACAGCAGGTCGGCGATCCCCTTGGCCGCGTCGTTTTTCTCGGCCACACAGAGGACTTTCCGCACGCCTCGGAAGGCCACCTCCATGGCGGAGGTGGACAAGGTCCAGCGTCCAGATCGATGCAGACACCGGACCGCGCAGCGGGCGACAGGGAAGATCATCCCGCGTGCCTGTCCATGCTGGGGAAGTCAGAGGTGAGGGTCACCCGGTGCCCACCCTAAATTAACTAGTTCTCCGGCCGCGGCCCACGTTCTGGTCTCCTCCCCACCCCCAGCCCGACAGCCTCACGGGTTGCGGCCCACTCGCCTACAACCTTCTACCGCCGAGTTCCACTTCCGGCCGCCTTCTCGGGCCACTTCCGGTGGGAGGGAGGCCGCAGGACCGTGAACTACCACTCCCACAATGCCCCGCGCCCCGGCTCCGTCATCCTAGCGCGCTTCCGCTCTCCCTCGCCTCATTTCCTTTCCTTCCCAATAGTCGTTAGTTAATCCATTGGTCCTTGGAGGAGGCCGGTCCACAGTCCCCGCCCAGGCTTTTCTCTCTCTCTCTCTCTCTCTCTCTCTCTCTCTCTGGGTCACAATCTTTTTCGCTCTAGCGCGGAAGTGGATTCGGCCGTTTCCGGGTCACGCGGCCGCCGAGGCCACGAGTCATGTGACACCAAGATGGCGGCGCCGCTGTAACTACTTACGGGTGGTGGCGTCCGAGGATCCGCGACGGTTTCCCGTCCTCGGGCCGTGAGGGGCGGCAGCGCTGGGCTGGCCCCTGCGGCCTGTAGCTGCCCCGTGAGGCCAGCAGTTCAGGGCCCGGGGGAGGTTGCCATGACCGGTGGGATCGGGGGAACCTCGGTGACCTCGCTGTAGGTGCCTGGCGCCGGCCGCGCTGCCCGGAGGAGGAGGCGCAGGAGGAGGAGGAGCAGCGGGACGGTGCTGGCCGCCTCCCAGGTGTTGCAGACCTGCGCAGTTCGTGAGGCCTGGAGCGCGCCCCGAAGGAGAGAGGCCTCTGCGGGGGCCTGCGGCAGCTTGAGCCCCGGGGAGGGCGAGAGGCAGCTGGGGACCCCCCTGACGGCGCCGAGGAGGGACAGCGAGGACTCGGCGTCCTTCTCCCGAGGCCCGGGCGCCTCCCCTCCGGGCGTCCAGGACCTCCGCGTCCTTTCTCACTTCCTGTCCATGTCCTCGCCGCCCAGCTGGAAATAATGATCAGCGCCCCGGACGTGGTGGCCTTCACCCGAGAGGACGAGTTCGAGGAGGAGCCGTACCGCGAGCCGGCCCTGCCCGAGGAGTACTCGGTGCCGCTCTTCCCCTTCGCCAGCCAGGGCGCTAACCCCTGGTCCACCCTGTCTGGAGCCAAGTTCTCGCGGGACTTCATCCTCATCTCCGAGTTCTCGGAGCAGGTGGGACCCCAGCCCTTGCTGACCATCCCCAATGACGCCAAAGTGTTCGGCACGTTCGACCTCAACTACTTCTCCCTGCGGATCATGTCCGTGGATTACCAGGCCTCCTTCGTGGGCCACCCCCCGGGCTCCGCCTATCCCAAGCTGAACTTTGTGGAGGACTCCAAGGTGGTGCTGGGCGACTCCAAAGAGGGGGCCTTCGCCTACGTGCACCACCTGACCCTGTACGACCTGGAGGCCCGGGGCTTCGTGCGGCCCTTCTGCATGGCCTATATCTCCGCCGACCAGCACAAAATCATGCAGCAGTTCCAGGAGCTCTCGGCCGAGTTTTCCCAAGCGTCCGAGTACTTGAAGGCCGGCAACAGGAAGGCCTTTGCTGTGGAGCTTGAAAAGAAGCTGAAGGACTTGGATTACACCAGGACGGTGCTACACACCGAGACGGAGGTCCAGAAGAAGGCCAACGACAAAGGCTTTTACTCCTCCCAGGCGATTGAGAAAGCCAACGAGCTGGCCAGCGTGGAGAAGTCCATCATTGAACACCAAGACCTGCTGAAGCAGATCCGCTCCTACCCCCACCGGAAGTTGAAAGGTTCCGATTGGTGTTCTGGGGAGGCGGAGCGGACTCAGGATCAGCCCAACCCGGTGGCCGCCGCCTCCTCTGATCCCGAGGAGTGTGCCAACACAGACCTCTACACCTGCAGACCTACCTACACCCCAAAACTCATCAAAGCAAAGTCCACCAAGTGTTTTGACAAGAAGTTGAAGACCTTGGAAGAGCTCTGTGACACCGATTATTTCTCCAAGACCCTGGCTCAGCTCGGCCACATTGAGCATCTGTTCAGGGGAGACCTGTGCTACCTCCTGACTAGCCAGATCGACAGAGCACTACTGAAGCAACAGCACATCACAAATTTCCTCTTTGAAGACTTGGCGGGCGTCTGTGACAGGGTGGTGGAGAAACAGGGACGCGGACCCTTGAAGCCCAGTGGGGACAAGCCGCCTTCCAGATCTCTGGAAGAGTGCCCAATTCCTCAAGTGCTAATTAGCGTTGGCTCGTACAAGTCCAGCGTGGAGTCTGTGCTGATCAAGATGGAGCAGGAACTCGGAGAGGAGGACTACAAGGAAGTGGAGGGGACCGAGGCGAGCAGTTTCGACCTCCAGGAGAACGTGGACTACCTGGATATGGACATGAAAGGGAGTATCAGCAGTGGTGAAAGCATTGAGGTCCTGGGCACGGAGAAGTCCGCCTCCGTGCTGTCTAAGTCCGACAGCCAGGGCAGCCTCATGGTGCCACTGAGCCCCCAGGTGATCCGGAGCAAAGCGGTCAGCCACAGGACCATCAGTGAGGACAGTATTGAAGTCCTTAGCACCTGCCCCTCTGAGGCCCTCATCCCAGAAGACTTCAAAGCCAGCTACCCAAGTGCTATTAATGAGGAAGAGTCCTATGCCGAGGACAGCGAGGGAGCCATCCACTTCCGGGCAAGCGTCAGCCAGACCGAGCCAGCTGAGCCGGAGGAGGGCGGCTCAGGAAACAGCTCGTCACAAGCAGACTCCTGCTGCATCGGCAAGGACGGTGACAGTCTGCAGGTGCCCCTCTCGGCCCCGGCTCACACACACTCTGAGGAGGAGGGAGTGGTGAGTGTCCCCCCTCAGCGCTACAGGCAGAGGGACCAGGGGTTCCACGTGGACTTGGCAGGAGAAAATGCCAACCCTTCTCCCCACGACCATGGTTCTGAAGGATTCCCTGCTTATGAACTGGACACGAGCCTCCTCCTGGCCAGCCGGGACACCAGTAAGACCAGCCTGGACAACTACTCGGACACGGCCAGTTACGTGAGCAGTGGAGCCTCCACCAGCTTTGACCGGACTCCCTCCTCTGCTCATCCCACCGGCCCCTCTTCTGAGAGACACAAGAAGAGGGCTGGGCAGAATGCCTTAAAATTCATCCGCCAGTACCCCTTTGCCCACCCAGCCATCTACTCCCTGCTCAGCGGGAGGACGCTCGTGGTCCTGGGGGAGGAGGAGGCCGTAGTCAGGAAGCTTGTGACGGCACTGTCCATCTTCGTCCCCAACTACAGCCACTGTGCCAAGCCCGTGAAGCACTGGGTCTCCTCCCCTTTGCACATTACGGATTTTCAGAAGTGGAAGCTCATTGGCCTGCAGAGGTAATTGGTTACGGGGCAGTGGGGGGCACTTCAAACGTGTATCCTCGGGGGAGGCTCCAGGTCGGTGCGGTAGACCCAGAACCAGGAGGCCTGGCTTCCAGGCAGTTGCTCTGGGCAGTCCATTCCCCCTCTCTGGCCTGTGGCTTCATCGGTCACGCCAGGGGATTGCAGTTCCTAGCGGTTGCCAGTCCTGGTCTGTGCCCTGCTGTGCCAGAATTATGGGGAGGATTTTAAAAAACACAATGCCTGAGCCCCACTTCAGAGATTCTGATTCAGCTTCTCGGGGGTAAGGTGTGTACAGCAAGGTTTAGGAAAGACTGGACTTCAAGGTCTCAGGTCTCTGCTGATTCTCAAATTCACACTAGAGTGTAAACGACTGAGGAGAGATGGCTTCTGAGAGAGGGCTGTGATAACGAGAGGGCAGCCCTCCCTGGTGAGGGGACATCAGAGGGCTCCGGTGGCTTTTACTGCACTGTCCTGTTTGCCTTTGAGGCGGTCTTGATAAGGAAATGCAAGACCCAGATTTTTCTCTCTTTGAATGCTTTCTGTTTGCTTTCCTTGTGATACTTCTGCTTTAGTAGATTCTTTCTTTTCCCAAATACTACTTGACACGACCCAAAGGACTCTTCCTCAGTCTGTGGACTGTGTTTAGTTTTTTCATTCCATTCTCTGCAGCCCACTTTGCTCGTATGTAAAGCAAAGGTTTTGAGCTAGGTGGTCGTCAGAGTACCTGCTGACAGTCTGTGCTTCCCCTGCCACATAGGAAGGGGAAAGGAACTTCTTCCGCACATGGATTGCCTTGATTTTCTGACTTCCTCTTTGTAGGGGTCCCTGGTATCAATGAGGTCACCGTCCCAAGTCTCCTTATGTTCACCCTTCTCACAGAAGTCACATGGACTTTTTTTTTTTTTTTTTACAGGGACAGAGAAAGAGTCAGAGAAAGGGATAGAGAGGGTCAGACAGACAGGAACGGAGAGATGAGAAGCATCAATTATCAGTTTTTCGTTGCGACACCTTGGTTGTTCATTGATTGCTTTCTCATATGTGCCTTGACCGGCGGCTCCAGCAGACCAAGTAACCCATTGTTCGAGCCAGCGACCTTGGGTCCAAGCTGGTGAGCTTTTGCTCAAACCAGATGAGTCCGCGCTCCAGCTGGTGACCTCAGGGTCTTGAACCTGGGTCCTCCGCATCCCAGTCTGACGCTCTATCCACTGCGCCACCGCCTGGTCAGGCCACATGGACTTATTAACGCTTGCTGTACCAGGCTTTCCCCCAGGTGCTGGTGGTGGTGGGATTCAAGCAAGTACCACCTCCAGGCCATGACTCGACCCCTTGTTGAGAATCTGCAGGCCAGCTGGAGGTGTCTGAGCAAGGCCACGCTCTGGAAGAATTCATAGTTTAGGAGACGGGGCAGCCAGCTGACCAGAGCCTTGCTGTACAGCAGTGGTTCTCAACCTGTGGGTCGCGACCCCGGCGGGGGTCGAACAACCAAAACACAAGGGTCGCCTAAAGCCATCAGAAATGAGAGTCCAAGCAGTGGGCACGTGGTGTGTTCTGAGAAAGCAGAGTAATGTAGTGACCGCAGGGAAGGAGGAAGGGAGACTGGAGAAGGCCTGGGGTCTTTAGTTTGATTGCCTGGAAGGGGGATTGTCCTTGTGGGAAAGAGGGACAACATGGGGACCTGATGTGACGGCCCGAGTCACCTGGGCGTGCTCGTTGCTGGCGTCGTAGGAGCCCGTTAAGTCCTTGCTCACAGGTGCCGAACGGGAGGCCCAGCAGGTGAGACGACGGTGCTGATGGCCCTGCAGGCCTGTCTTTCCTCCCAGGACCCCGCCCCTCTGCTGACACCCTCAGCACTGGGGATGAACCGTTCTGTCCCAGGAAGGGAAGGGCTTTTCCGGGGTGTGTTTTACGACTGTTCTTGGTGGAATGGTGGGTTGGTATCCCTTAAACACACACTCACCTTCTGTTCTCCAGCTCAGCTCCCTCGCCCCAGCCCTTGAGCTGGACTTGTTTACTTTAGCAGGAGGGGAATCTGAAGCACACCGTCTGTCAGCGTCCGCAGGCGTGCTGAAGACCAGGCTCGGGGTGGTCTTGTTCTCTCTGGAGGCCTTCCCTTAACCCCCTAGGATGTGCCCCAGCGGCCAATGGCCCATTTCTCCCACCCGCCCCGTCTCCTGGGAGCCTGCCTGTTCTCCGGGGAAGCAGTGGGAGTCCTGCTCTCATCGGCTAATGACGTCTCTGTGGGTGCGGGAGAGGGCAGAGGTGATCTGAGACCTGGGGCGTCCCTCCCTCTGTGTGTCCACAGTGGGCACGTGGGCAGTTCAGGCCTCCACTTGAGCCTTTTTCTCCCTCCTGAGAAAATAGGAGGGTTAGATCACTAAATGATCATTTTCCAAGTCTTTATTGAGGGCTGTGTGCCAGCTACAGTACCCAGTGCCAGAATCGTAAGGTTGGTCTGCAGCCAGGGCGCCTCCTGTGACAGGGCGATCGTGACCTTCACAGCCAGCCCTCAGCACAGCCCGGCGCCCGCCACTGTCAGCGTGATCTCTCGCAGGCTGTCCCTGTCAGCAGGGGTGGCTGATGGGGCCTCCCTTGTGATTGCAGAGGTCGGAAGACCCGTCCCATCAGGTCTTTGCCAGATCCGTGGAGCCCCTCTGACAGCCTCCCGGGGGCACAGGCAGACTGGGGAGGGCAGTGGGTCCTCTGACAGCCCCCCGGGGGCACAGGCAGACTGGGGAGGGCAGCGGGCCCTCTGACAGCCTCCCGGGGGCACAGGCAGACTGGGGAGGGCAGCGGGCCCTCTGACAGCCTCCCGGGGGCACAGGCAGACTGGGGAGGGCAGCAGGGCGCGAGCTTGGCCCGCACCACGAGGCATCAGGGCCTTGAAGTCGTCCTCCGCCAGTGACAGTCCTGTCGGAGTGGCAGTTGAGGTGTTTCCAGGAGTCCCAGCGGGGAAGTGAAGCCGTCTCCTGTGACGCTGTCCTGCTCGGACCTTCTGAGTGTGCACACGTGCTGGGACTGGAGCGTCTGCCCCCAGGGTCCTGCTTAGGCCTGAGGTGTGGCAGGTCTTGTTCTCCAGGGGAGAGAGCTGAGGGGTTAGAAGTGGAATGGGAACTGGATTTGCTACAAATCACCTGAAAAAATTCTGAGAGGTGAGTGGACGTGAGCAGCAGACAGGAGTGAGAGCATCAGGGTTGAAAGCCTGCAGTGTGGTTCGTGCTGTCAGAGGGAGGCTGTGGGCGTTTGGAGTTCAGGTCCTGGTGTTAACGCTACTGTCTGGATTTGGACCAGTCCTCTCTCATTCACTCACTCAACAGAGCTTGTCGACCTGTCCGCGAAAGGGTCTCAGTTCCCCACGTGGAGCGGGGGCAGGCACACCTGGGATGTGCGCAGACCCAGCACCGTGCCTGGTTGGAGTTGTGGAGAGACAGCGAGCCCCCCACAGGCCGCCCAGCATTGAGACACAGGGGCAGGTTGAGGCCCATCTGAGGGTCAGCGCTCAGGGCCTGATAGGAGAGGAGCCTTTGTGTGGTCGTGAGCACCCTGTCCGTGGGGTGCTCAGCTGTGCGGAGAGGGTTGGTCCATGCGCTGAGTTAGTCTGGAATCAGAGTTGTGTCGCTCAGGAGGGTCTCTCCCATGCAGGGCTTTGCTTCCAGCCGGAACCGGCTCAGGCGATGAACTGTTTAAGGACTCCCAACCCACAACTGCCAGTCTCATTGGCGGTGGGATTTTATTTTTTAATTTTAATATTTTGCTGCTAAAGTGGGCCCTTCCTGTCTACAGAGCGTGTTAAAGAGATGGACAAATGATGAAATCAGCCTCTCAGTTTAAATCAAAACCAGGGATGATTGTATTGCTCACTAAGCAGCAGTAGTAAGCCTGGGACTGGCGGAAAACAGCTCAGTCCTGGTGGGAAACAGTGTGAGGGTGGGTCAGAAGCCCTGGGGTGAGTCCTGAGTCAGCCACTGTCCAGCTGGGTGACTGTGGACAAGTGGTTGCCCCCTTTGGGCGTCACCGTCCTCCTCTGTGCAGAGATTGCCTCCCTGGCTTCGGGACAGACCGTGATGCGTCTAAATGGATGTCAGAGGTGAAGTGTGAGGCTCTCAGGTGCCGTGCTGTACAGCTGAGGGACAGGCCTGGGACTGGCTTCTTTGCGTGCTGCCTGGCCTCCTTCCTGATCAGGAGCTTTGAAGAAAACAGGAGTGGAGGAAGAGTTAGAAGGAGCAGCACCCCAGAGAGGTGTGGCTGGAGGTAGGAGTGGGTGGGATGTCCGAGCTTCCCCCGGGAGGTGGGGCCTCAGGCCAGGGTGCTGCATTAGGATGGGTGGAGGGTCTCCTGCGGCCTGTGTTGCTGTGTGTCAGCTGGGGGAGGTGTGTGGCTCACGGCCAGGGGCCCCTGGGCCGGCCACCTCAGGAGTGGACCAAGCGCACTGGGCATGGGTGGAGAAAGGCTTGCCTCTCTGCGGAGCTGACAAGCTGCCCGCAAGCCTGCCTTCCTGTCGCTGTGGGGTGTGGGCTGCAGCCCACCTTCATTTCCAGACCCAGGTCTGAGGCCGCTCCTCCGGGCCCCTGTGGCCCCGCCTCTCCTGCAGGGACGGAGATCACACCCTTGTTCACTGTGGCCCCGCCTCTCCTGCAGACGGAGATCACACCCTCGTTCACTCACACTTGGCTTTTCTTCCCAGTCAAGCTGAGCTCGTTCACTGCCTGCTCAGGCCCTGGGTCACTGCCTGGCTTGTAGTAGATGCTCCGGAAATGGTTGTTAATGATACAAGATTGCATTCAGGGAGGGAAATACGTTGTGAGATTGCTTTGGTTCCAAGTGAGTGGTCAGCCCATTTACACACCCTCGTGGGTCTAACACAAGCGTGAGATCCCGGCGCACGTCAGCCCATGGGACCTCTGGTCCTCCAGCCACTTGCCAGATTCTGCGGGTGATTCCAGTTCTTCTGGGAACAGTGGTGTGGAAGAGGATTTTAAGGAGCTACTTGCTAGGCCTGACCACTCTGACCTCCTTCCCTCACTGAGCAAACCATGCCTGCCTGTCCCTGATGTGCTGGGCAGTGGGGCCGGAGGCCAAATCAGGGACCGCTTTGGGTCTGCTGGACAGCTAGACCTGTCCAGTGGGCTAGACAAGAAGACTGACAGCTGTCACCACACCACACTGGCCAGTGCCAGGCTGGTGATGCTGAGGGCCAGGCGTTCTCCTAAGCACAACTCATCTTGTCTCCACAGTGAGCCCTCCAGGTAGTAATTATTGCCTTACAGTAAGTCTCAGAAAGGTTCAGGAGCTTGACCAAGGTCATAGCAAGAAAGCAGAGGAGGGGACCAGGGAAGGCTGGAGAGGGTTTAAGTTGGCATAAGCCACGTACAAAGGGGAGGGGTCTTCCAGGCAGAGCAGAAGGCCTGTGGTTCTGGGGCCTCACTGAAAGCTGGGCACAGTTGCGAGGCAGAGTCATGGGGAAGTAACAGACGCAGCCTCGGAGGTCAGCAGGGAGCTCGTGCAGGGCTGTGGGCCATGCCGAGGCGCTTGAACGTGGCCACGAGGGTGGCGAGGAACCCTCTGAAGATGGTGATTAGCTTTGCCTTCCAGAGTGTGGGCCAGGGGGCAGCCCCCCTCCCAAGCGTTCGCCTTCCCCCTGACCTTGGCCTGTGTGTTTCAGAGTGGCGTCCCCTGCCAGCGCCAGCACGCTCCACGTCCTGAGCCGCTACAGCCGCTACACAAGCATCCTGGACCTAGACCACAAGACCCTGCGCTGTCCCCTCTACAGGGGCGCCCTCGTGCCCCGGCTGGCGGACCACCGCACCCAGATCAAGCGGGGCAGCACTTACTACCTGCACGTCCAGAGCATGCTCACCCAGCTCTGCTCCAAGGCCTTCCTCTACACCTTCTGCCACCACCTGCACCTGCCCGCCCACAGCACGGAGTTAGAGGAGTGGCTTGCCAGCCGGCAGGCGAACTTCCTTAAGCTGAACCTGGGTCTGGTGAACGAAGACGTCAAGGTGGTCCAGTACCTGGCCGAGCTGCTGAAGCTGCACTATCTGCAGGAGTCTCCTGGGAGCAGCCACCCCACGCTCAGGTTTGACTACGTCCCTAGTTTTTTGTACAAAATCTGAAGTCAGTCCCAGCCACTGTGACCAAGACCTGTGACTCAGGGCACAGGGAAGGGAAAGGTTGGCACGACCAAGCAGTCCTCCGGGCTGTTTAGACTTCCGGTGTCACAGATGGGAAGGAAACCAGGGTCGTAGCTGTGTTCCCAGGTGGCTTCAAGCAGCTTGCAAGTTGGACTTTGGGCCGAGGGGGGGAGCCTGGCTCTCCCAAGGCGTCTGAAGGACAGGAACAGCTCTTGTCTCCCTGGTGAGAAGTGGCCCAGGACCGGGAGGGAGCGCTCAGCTTCCCGAGGACGGGCAGCCAGGGCGGAGGAAAGCGTTGATGGGGTGGGATGCGGGCAGGAAGGCAAAGCCCCGAGGGGAAGAGCGTGGTGGCCACGTTCATGTCCACCCCGCACTCGAGCGGCACAGTCAAGTGGGGCAGCCTGTCAGCTGGAATGACGAGGTGGCGAGCAGGAGGGCAGGGCTCTATTCCTCGTTAAGACCCAGCTCAATGGCCGCCTGGAGCCCGCCATCCCGGGGAGCCCTGGCATGGGCGAGGTGGAGGGGAAAGGTCAGCCCCAGCTGGGTGGTGGGGGACGCACCCCTCGGGCCCCAGGGCCGCAGTGAGGGAGCAGCATGTCCCCATCCTCGCTTCCCGCCCTGGAAGCTTCACGCAGGTCAGCAGGAGAGCCGGGAGCATCCGCTGCCCCCAGGTGTCAGTGAGGACTGTCCTTGTGGTAGCCCCAGGCAGGGCCAAGGAGCTGTGAAGCCACCGCCACTGTGCACACGAGGAGGAGCCAGCCGGCCCTGTGAGGCCGGGGCCAGGGCTGGGGCCTGGTCCAGCAGTTCTGGCCAGAGTGAGTTCGCACTGTTCTCTCACCCAAAGCAAACCTTTGCAACCACTTCACTACCTCTCGCAGGGTTTCACGGGCACAGTGACGGCAGAGCTCTGTCAGGTGGCTGGCACAGGTGACGGCAGAGTTCTGTCAGGTGGCTGGCACAGGCGGGCAGCTCGGGTGCTGGTGGCCCCTGCAGGGAAGCTGCAGGAAGAGGAGAGCTTCCTCTGGTGGCTGTCCTCTCGGACCCGCTCTGGGAGGTGGCGCAGGCCGGTAGTGTAGGCCGCTCACTGCAGCTCAGCCATCCCCAGAGTGACAGAGCGCCCGGCACGCTGCAGCTCACTTCTCTCGTGTGAACCCCCAGCCCCCCAGGACGTGCTCCCAGGCTCACCCACCCTCCCTGGCTGCTTACCCGTTGCTTCTGGAACGTAGATGGAGGCTTCTTGCAACATTGCAAATTTTATACTTCCTTTTATTTTTAAAGCTGTCATACACCCTAGGTAGGGAGACCTCTTGGTATTGCTGATTTTTTGTTTATTCCCAGAAAATTGTGACAAAACAGACCTGAGCCAGCCCCAAGTGGTGCTCCTGAGCACTCGTGCGCATCTCGGAGCCATGCTGTGTGTAATTGGGGTCCTGCTGTGGAGACTGGCCGTCCTTGCAGCATTGTGGCACACCATTCGAGTCGCAGAGGAGAGGCAGCCCTCTGGTGACAAGGGAGGGTGTGCGTCCCATCCCTCCTTGGGTCCGTTCCGTGCCCAGGTCCTCTGTGCAGGGATATGGCCTTTTGGCTCCCAGCCATCAGCTCCTGGTCAGGGTCCCCGTTCACATCCCAGCGGGTTCTCCTCCTGAGAGCATGGAGGCCTTCCACTGCGGCTGTCTTCGTGGGGGTGTGATTGTGCTTCTGAGGCTGTGACAGAACCCTCGGTGGCAAACGGTGCTGCTGACATCACATCCTGTTCCTCGTACCCGTGCCCACTGTGCGCTCACACACACGACTCCAGGAGCGTCCGGCAGTTGTGAGGTGGGAAGCGTGTTTTCCCTCAGGAAGCCCGTCTCCCTGTGAGCTCCCCTGTCTCACCATCTCCACTCCCTCCTGTGCAAGATGCTGCTCTGCTTTCTAACTGGGGGGCCAATCGCGGTCTGCTTAGGCCTCCCAGGACCTGAGCTTGTGACATTTTATCTTCAAGGGAAGAAAGGCCTCTGGGTCCCCGTGACAGAAAAGGAGAGTGGTCATTCGCCCCCGTGTTTCACACCGACTAGGACTCTGTGCTTCACACTGCTGTCACCTGGGAAACCGCTAGGACTCTGTGCTTCACACTGCTGTCACCTGGGAAACCGCTAGGACTCTGTGCTTCACACTGCTGTCACCTGGGAAACCGCTAGGACTCTGTGCTTCACACTGCTGTCACCTGGGAAACCGCTACAGGCAGGCCAGGCAGACCTGGCCCAGAGTGGAAGCCACACAGCCACTCGCTGCTGCCGCAGGCGTCTGCTCTGCAGGTGTTTGCTCAGAGCTCTGCCTCAGGAAGTTTCCAGGGCCCTGAGGACGCCAAGGCGGGACCAGTAAGGTGTGCACAGAGCAGTCCTCGGCCAGCCAGAGAGGACGGCAGCCAGAGAGGGCAGCAGCCAGAGAGGGCCGACGGGAGCATCTCCCTCGGTGGTTTGTCCATGAAGGTGAACTCCAGGATTTCAGTTTTGGTTGAAATCTAACTTTTTAGTGTAGCAGTTTCAAACAATTGCTTGATGCCAACTCTGCTTCTTCCAAAGAGACTGAAGTGGCACTGGCACTGAGCCAGTTGGGCAGAGGCATCCGGAGCTGTGAAGTGGCCCCTGCCCGGACCCCTGGCAGACCTGGGACCCGCTGGAAGTCCCGGGTGCACCTGCAGACCTTCATGGCCGGGAGCCCATTTGCCCCGTCTCTGCAATGAGGCTGCTCTTCAAGAATTTTCATTTGAGGTTTTCCTCTAGGAATAGGCCCATTAGTGTTAATGAAACGTTTAAAAACATCTCCCTGCACGCAAGGACACCAGTGCCCTTACTGCTTCTTCAGCCCTCTGAAGATCCAGCCACTGAAGGTTGGAGGTGGCTTTACTTCCAGTTACCTGCCTCCCCATTTAAAAAGCCGTCCAAGTTAACAGGAACCTGACTGGGCTGGCGTGACGCCGTAGCGATGTCAAGGAGCCTCATTGCAGAGATGGGCTGGGGCCCCTTACAGCACCCCTGGTGCCTGGGACGCCCCAGCGAAGCTGCTGCCTCAGACCTGCTTCCCCGGGACCTTGTCCTGCAGTGGGACACTGGGACTTGAGAGATTGTGACTTTCCCATAGCTGACTGCAGTGGCTGCTCCAGAGTGTGGTGATGGACCTGACAGCCAACTTCCCACCTTGCTTTTCAGGGTCTCGGATTAGTCACTCTATTCAAAGTAGACTAGAATTCAGCCCAAAACAAACAGGTCCCCTTTCAAAATCTAAGGGAGGCCATAGATTCTACCCCAGATGCCAGGCCTGTTGCAGTTTGGTGACATGCTCGAGGACAAGAGCAGTCTCGGAGATCTTCCGTGCACACTGACCAGCCGCTTCTCCGGACACACGCCCCACCTCCCTGGACCAGATGGTGCATGGCAGGTCAGCTTCCGCTGCCCCCAGGCCATTTCTGCACAGGTGGCAGCACTCAGCTGGTGGGGACCCGTTGATACGTGTCCCTGAGGACTTTGGAGGCACTGACCCACCCCCCACCCCCCAGCCAGCAGGTATACCTCCCATTTCCCTGGAAAACTGAAGAAAGTGTTTTGGTTCATTCTCTGAATTAAACCAGCCAGCTTTCTGGCTTTTCTCTGATACTGTGATCTTAGAAAAAACTGGAATCTTTAAGAGACATGGTATTAACAGACTGCACAAAGGAAAAAGCATCAAACGTCGACTTCTGGCTATGAGCAGAGTCTCACTTGATGAGGTGTGAGCACACCCAGTTCTCCTGAGCGCCTTCTGTGGAGCACCGACCTCGGGTGGCCGTACCTGTTCAGGTTCGGCTGTGCCCGTGGGAAGGAGCACTCCCTCTGCAGTGAGCTCAGCTGCTGGTGGGGGCCCTGGCTGCCGGGGAGTGACTTCAGCTGCAGCACACAGCCACACGGGCTCTGGGAGATGCCCCCGTCTGCAGCGCGAGCGGAGCCAAGCCCTGTACCTCCAGTTAAGACTGTGGTAGCAGCGTAACAGCTCCCAGATGGAGGCATAGATGTGGGTACTGGCGTGTCACCCCCACCTAGAGACTGCAGCAGCTGTCCCCACGTGCTGGACCCCAGGCCCGGAGGAGTCCTCGCGAGGGGACCTCAGGGTGTCCCCCCTCAGCTGCCCGGCACTGGCTGGCTGAGGGAAGTGCCGTCCTGCAGGTCGTGGTGAAAGCACAGCCCGTGGAGAGACCGTGTTGTCTTCAGGAAAGGGTTTTCTCTGCACGTCGCCCGCCCGTCTGGGAGCGGGAACCGACCGCCACGTGCGCTGCGGTCCTCACAGTGGCGCGTGACAGCAGCTCATCAGTATGGTGGCACCCACCCGAGTTCCCCCGGAGTAAATGCCAAACAAGTCCTATGAGAAGTGTACTTTCTAAGAAATTAATTTATTTGAGTTATTTTTGAAATACAAAAAGTTGGTTGTATTTTTAAAGCTCTAATTCTTGTGGACAATTCTGTGGTTAGCAGTTTGTGCTTATTAAAAACGGCCATTTACGTTTGGTACTTCAGATTCACGAGAAATAAAGTTCCTTTAGGAAGGTGTCACGTGGTTGTCTGGTTGCCGGGGGAGTTCTCTGCCATAGGTGGAAGGCCCCTGGCTGATACTCTCGGGACAGGACGAGGGGCCCAGGGCTGGAGGGTGAAGGCCATCCCGCGGCACGCTGAGCTGCTACTAGTGAAACCCACAGACTGGGTGGCACTGGGCTAGACGTCTGAGAATTGGGATCGGAACCACACAGCAGAAGCTTCAGGGCTCCCCTGTTCAGTTTCAAGGTCCTAACTCAGTTCTCTGGTGTCCCCCCGGGGACAGAACGCGGGCAGCTCCTCAAGCCACAGACTTGGACATTCATTTGCAGCGTTGAGTCGGAGGAAGAGTAACTTGAAGGGAAGGGTGAGTGAGATGACCAGAATCTTCCCAGTGGCTCTGCCCTACCCACCGCACTGTCTAAATGAATTAAGGCTAAGTAGTAGTTCATTTTTCCAGAATAACAAGAGAGAGCGAGAGAGAGCTGTAAGAAACGGAATTTCAGATGGAAACTCCTGAATGATTAGTCCCAGAATTACAAACAGTGGGTCTGAAACAGACTGTGATTCGTGAAGAGAATGTGAGAGAAGTCCCGAAAGAAACCCCCAGCAGGAGCACACGGTGGTGGAGCAGGTCTTGTACAGGGCGGTGGCTGGCCCCCAAGAGAGGCGCTGTGTCCTTGGTCGGTGCCCCGCGTGGTCCCGACACAGCAGCGGTGGGGCAGGTGCAGCCGGTGGCTCCTAGAGGTCGGGCAGGCCGGGCAGAGGGAAGAGGGACGCAAAGCTCTCCACCTCCTGCCTGAGCGCTCGGGCGGCCTGCACGAACTTCTCGTCCCCCGCCAGCTTCTCCCTGAACTCCTTCAGGGTGGCCCCGACCCCCGCGTCACCCTGGATCTGCAGAGTCAGCTGTATCCCTGGGAGGCAGAGACATTCAGTGAGTCCTCCGGGACCGTGCGACACCCCCACTACCCGAGTACCCCCGCTGGGGGTGTGACAGCGTAGGTATTAATTAATGTTCACCCCAGAAATGATTCCTTTTTTTTTTTTTGTATTTTTCCAAAGCTGGAAACGGGGATAGACAGACTCCCGCATGCGCCAGACCGGGATCCACCCGGCACGCCCACCAGGGGGCGATGCTCTGCCCCTCCAGGGTGTCGCTCCGTCGCGACCAGAGCCACTCTAGCGCCTGAGGCAGAGGCCAAGGAGCCATCCCCAGCGCCCGGGCCATCTTTGCTCCAATGGAGCCTCGGCTGCGGGAGGGGAAGGGAGAGACAGAGAGGAAGGCGCGGCGGAGGGGTGGAGAAGCAGATGGGCGCCTCTCCTATGTGCCCTGGCCGGGAATCGAACCCAGGACTTCTGCACGCCAGGCCGACGCTCTACCACTGAGCCAACTGGCCAGGGCCCAGAAACGATTCTTATGTGCACCCCTTCCTTGGGCAGGACAAGGTGACCAGCGTTTCAGACCTGTCCCCAGCACTCGGTGCTGACACAGAAATGTCCTTCAGCAGCTGGGTCCCAGGGGGTCAGCCCGAGACCGAGCCACACACAACAGGACGTGGCGAACGTCCACGCCTGCGTCCCTACCTCTGTGAATAAAGTGGGCTACTTTCTGGAAATCCTTCTCCAGAAGTCCTCGGGACGTCAGTGCTGGGGTCCCCAGGCGCAGTCCACTGGGCCGCAGCGCACTTCTGTCACCTTCAACAGAAACAGGCTGTGTGCCTGGGTGGCCCCCAGACCCACCACCGAGCACGGTGCACTGGCAGAGACTCTGGGCACAGGTCCGCAGACGCCAGTCCGACTGGTGCCAGGAGCACCACTGACCCCATGCTGGAGGCAAAGGCACAGGAAGCAGCAGGTCCTGGCGGCTCTCCGTGGCCTTTGCCCTAACACTGAGGGTTGGGATGGTATCACCCACTCCTTACCAACAACCCCCTGAGAGATCCAGCCTGTTTGCCAGCCCCTGCCTCCCTCACCCAAACACCGCCTCACTTCCCAGCACTCCACCTTAGCCCCTGTCCCGGGGGTCCAAACACCGCCTCACCTCTCAGCACTCCGCCTTAGCCCCTGTCCCGGGGGTCCAAACACCGCCTCACCTCTCGGCACTCCGCCTTAGCCCCTGTCCCTGGCGTCCAAACACCGCCTCACCTCTCGGCACTCCGCCTTAGCCCCTGTCCCGGGGGTCCAAACACCGCCTCACCTCTCAGCACTCCGCCTTAGCCCCTGTCCCTGGCGTCCAAACACCGCCTCACCTCTCAGCACTCCGCCTTAGCCCCTGTCCCGGGCGTCCAAACACCGCCTCACCTCTCAGCACTCCGCCTTAGCCCCCGTCCCGGGCGTCCAAACACCGCCTCACCTCTCGGCACTCCGCCTTAGCCCCTGTCCCGGGGGTCCAAACACCGCCTCACCTCTCAGCACTCCGCCTTAGCCCCTGTCCCTGGCGTCCAAACACCGCCTCACCTCTCAGCACTCCGCCTTAGCCCCTGTCCCTGGCATCCAAACACCGCCTCACCTCTCAGCACTCCGCCTTAGCCCCCGTCCCGGGCGTCCAAACACCGCCTCACCTCTCAGCACTCCGCCTTAGCCCCTGTCCCTGGCGTCCAAACACCGCCTCACCTCTCAGCACTCCGCCTTAGCCCCCGTCCCGGGCGTCCAAACACCGCCTCACCTCTCAGCACTCCGCCTTAGTCCCTGTCCCAGGGGTCCAAACACCGCCTCACCTCTCAGCACTCCGCCTTAGCCCCCGTCCCGGGCGTCCAAACACCGCCTCACCTCTCGGCACTCCGCCTTAGTCCCCCGTCCCTGGCATCCAAACACCGCCTCACCTCTCAGCACTCCGCCTTAGCCCCTGCCTCCCCCATCCAAACACCGCCTCACCTCTCGGCACTCCACCTTAGCCCCCGTCCCCGGCGGGTCGAGCCTGTTGGCCCAGGTGGTCCCACAGAGAGCCCCATGGACCCCCCAGCCAGCCTGGTGTGTTTATCCCCCACATCACTTCGTGTCTGTCCACAGAACCCACTGTCAGCCGTGGCAGCAGAGACCACGGAGGATTCTCACCTGGGCAGGTGTTCTTGTTGCAGGCAATAGAACAGGCTTCTAGCACCTTCTCAGCCCTGACACCGTCTGTGCCCTTGGAACGGAGATCCACGAGGATCAAGTGGTTGTCAGAACCACCTGGAGACCAAGTGGGACAGACAGAAATGCGGATGGTCAGTTCATACCAAGGGAAGGATTCCTCTCCTCCCAAGAGACGGGGCTGGAGCAGATGCGGGCTTCCTGCCCACCACGGGTCCTGGAAGGCTTGGAGCGCCTGTGAAGAGGAGACCCTGCAGGACCTCCGAGTTGGACAGTGTGAGAAGGGTGGCTGGTGGTGGCGAGGGAGCTGTGCGGCAGAGGGGACGATGGCCGGACTGCCCACGGCAATGACCCAGCCCACAGGGTGCTGGTCAAGGACCAGAAAGCTTGCCTGGGGAGGGACAGCTTGCTCGGGGCAGGTGCCATCCCTGGCTTCTGTGTTCTCTGACAAAGCACAGAGAAGTGCCTACACCCCCAAAATCAATCTCGGAGGCTCCCTCGGGGACAGCACCCCAGTGGCAGGCCACGTGCCCTTGATGGTAACCGTGGGTAACCACTCCCTTCGTGAGCACCTGTCGGGCGCTGGGCACTGAGGGCCTGTCATGTGTTTTATCCCTCAGCGGGGATCAGAGGGGCGCTGATGGAGGTAGCAAAGCTCCAAGAACGTTCCGGAACTGGCCCAAGGCCACCCAGAAGCCTTCCAAGTAAACAACGACGACTTCAGAGATGCAAGGGACCTAACTCACGGCTCAGCTCTGGACCCCATGGCCCTGTGCGTCCGTACCAGTCCCCACCCTCCCACCAGCTACTGGCTGTGCGGCTCTGGTCAGTCGGGCAGCTCCACGTTCCGGCAGCGCCACGCCCAATTGTAAACTAAGACCAACACTAGCCAAGGCCGCCCGTAGGTTAAATAAGGTGCTGTGTCCAGCACGTGGTCAGCACCAGCACGAGGCCACTCTCCAGAAATGCTGGCGCGATGACTGTCCCCTTCCTCTGCTTCTGCCTCAGGTGAGGGTCATGACCAAGGTTCGCCATGGAGACAGCCCTGGGGGTCCTGCTCCGTTTCGGTCCTGGCGCTGCCGCCCACCAGCTGCGTGACCACCGGCACCTGACCTCTCTCGGGCGAACCTCAGGACCCCTTTCAGAAAGCTGTTCTGAGGACTTGAGGCCTCACCTGCCCGGTGACAACGGCGGCTACTGGCCTAGCCGAGGAGACTGTGGTCACCGCATAAGGAAGGCGGGGCCTCTGGAGGTGTTTCCCACTCGTACCGCCGGGAGCCCTGCCAGGGCCGCCACCCTACAGCCAGCCCCCCCGTGGGGGAACCGTGGCGTGAGGCCCGACTCCACGCAGCCACCAGGACCAGGGTCGTAGCCGAGGGTTGGCGGGTGCCGCCCACGTTTCCTGTGTACCTGTGACTATTTTGTAGCCCAGCTCCATCAAGGTCTCAGCCAGAGCCTTGCAGTTGGCCACCACCTGGCGCTGATACACCTTGAATTCCGGAGTCATGGCTTGCTTCAGGGCCACCGCCACCCCTGGCGGGAAGAGACAGTGGGTCAGGAAGGAAGGACGGGGTTTACAGACGGACCGAGAGTCAAAACACCTTAGTTCCACCCAGGTTCTTTCCTGTGTCGCAGAAAGGAGCAGATATTACACCCTGCCCCAGATGCAACTGCCTTTTCAACCCTGCAATCACCTGGCCAAACCTCCAGACCTCTTATGTCTGAGGAAGGGCTTTGGAAGTAGCCTTTCTTCCGGGCACGAAGTCTCATGCTAATAAGATTACCACAGGAAAGCTGTTCTTAAGCAAAGTAGATTTTACAGTCCCCTCTGGGCTCCAGATGTGAAAATGATTGCTTAGCTGCCCTAACACTGATGCTTCGAAGCCAGACTATGCAGCTCTTTCAGTGCAGAGTTCCGGCTCATCGGCACCTGTGTTCAGTCCTGAGGGCTGCTTGTCAGGCACAGAAAGTGGAGGAGGACAGTCCAGCATGCCTGTGCCCCAGGCCCACCACAGGCCTCCCGTCAGCGTGGGTGCGTGTGTGTGTGCGTGCGCGTGCACGTGTGCAGATGACCGGAAGGGGCTCAGAGTGGCTGGAGGCTGGACGATGCCATCGTCTGAGGATTGAAGACGCCACAGAGGCTGAGCTTGCAGGCACAGAGCGGGGACACAAAAACCCCAGTGGCTGAAATTCCCAGTCGTCACCTCCTGCCCCTCTTTGGAGCTCGAGTGCTTCTCTAGATGGAGGATGCTCTGAGATCACCCCAGATTTTTTTTTCTTTTTTGTATTTTTCCGAAGCTGGAAATGGGGAGGCAGTCAGACAGACTCCCGCATGCGTCCACCAGGGGGTGATGCTCTGCCCATCTGGGGCGTTGCTCTGTTGCAACCAGAGCCACTCTAGCGCCTGAGGCAGAGGCCACAGAGCCATCCTCAGCGCCCGGGCCATCTTTGCTCCAGTGGAGCCTTGGCTGCGGGAGGGGAAGAGAGAGACAGAGGAAAAAGAGGGGGAGGGGTGGAGGAGCAGATGGGCGCTTCTCCTGTGTGCCCTGGCCGGGAATCGAACCCGGGACTCCTGCACGCCAGGCCGATGCTCTACCACTGAGCCATCCGGCCAGGGCCAGATCACCCAGGTTTTCTCAGCCACTTGTACAGAAAGGGAGTGAGTCTACGACTCCTTGCAGGGGGACCATGGAACCAGATCCAGGAGCTGCTGGTGCGCCCCAAGGTCAGGGATGTGCCCCAAGGTCAGACACGGGTGCCCCCTGCTCCGCAGGAGTCAGGACGGCAGGGGAGACACCGGCCCTTACACATTGCAGTCCACTGGCTCTGCCCTCTCCAGCTGTCCAGTTCCTCCCCTGTCGTTGCTCACACAGGGTCACACACAGACCGGGCCTGCCCCTCAGCTTTGCCTGTGGGCAGCCACACGTGTCCCTACCTGATACCAACCAGCAGCTCACATCTGGTAAGACTGATATTCCTCAAGTTTCTCCCGAGTGTGGGAGTCCCGGCACAGCCTCGGTGGACAGGTGAGGTGGGAGTTGGGGGCCACAAGACAGAACAAGTGGGAGAACCCTCAAACCAACGCAGGGGGGCCTCCCGAGGGCTCGGCCTTGGGTTGGCGACATCATACCAGCGATGGCGTGGTTGTGGGGCCCGCCCTGCAGTCCTGGGAACACGGCAGCGTTGATGCGCGCCTCCAGGTCGTACAGGAGCTCTCTGCCGGTTTTGGGGTCTGTGCTGCGCACCCCTGGACGAAGACAAACATGAGAAGGGGTACAGCAGGTGGGCTGTCCCCTCTGTGTCCCCCTGCCTGGGCTCCAGGCCAGACTGGCCCTGGGGCACTAAGCACAAGCCCGGCCTCTGCTCCGGAGGCGAGACCAGGTGTGGAAGACTGCAGGACAGAGAGGGTGCTGCTCCCAAAGGTGGGCACCCCTCCCTGCCACAGGTGAGACGGAAGGGTGGACACCTCCCTGCAGAGAGCTTGGAACAGAGAGGACGCCTTGGGCATATTTCCCCAAAGACGTGTCCAAGAGCAGTCTTCCAAGGTGACTAGTTTGAGGAAGGCAACACTCGTGTGGCTAGACATGGGGAATAAGGTTCGTTTTGTTGACAAAGGTAATCATCAGTAGCAGTAACTACTAATGTCTCTATAGCGCTTCTTTCTATTTATTTTTGAGGGAGAGGGATAAGAAGCATCAACTCATAGTCGCAGCTCCTTAGTTGTTCAGATTGCTTCTCATATGTGCCTTGACCAGGGGGCTCCAGCTGAGCCAGTGACCCCTCGCTCAAGCCAGCAACCATGGGGTCATGTCTATACTTGCACGCTCAAGCCAGCGACCTCGGGGTTTCAAACCTGGGTCCTCAGCGTCACAGGCCGACACTCTTTCCACTGGGTCACCGCCTGGTCAGGCTCTATAGAGCTTCCTGTGAGCCAGAAGTGCTCTAAGCACTTCACCTAAATTGAACCCTCACAGCAGCAGACCAAAGGGACTGGTACTATTATTATGACCCCAACTTTGGAGGTGATGGAATGAGGCACAAAGAGACTCCCCACTACCCAAGGCCGCGGTGAGCGTGGGCACGACCAGCCTCGCCCCAGCTGGCTGCGCAGAGCAACCATGACACACAGTGGGGAAGACACATCCCCCCGGCAGGCGCCTCAGAAACCCCAACGCGACCAAAGGGCCTCAGAGGAGGGCCGGGGCTGCCCGTGGGCCCACGGCTGTGTCCAGGGGCAGGAGCCGGGCCAGCTGTGTCCAGGGGCAGGAGCCGGGCGAGGAGATGAAGAGCAACTCCGTCTGCGGAGGGCTGGTGTCTCGGCTGATGCCCCTTCACGCACCAGGGCCCCCCACGGGCTGAAGGACGGCCTCACCCCCACGGCGGCTTTCTCCGCGACAGGACGCCCGCGGTAACGGGAGCGCCCGCACACAGGTGGGCAGTCGGCATTCCATCACCACAGAGCAAGTTCCGAATACACTGGTGCCAGGCCTTACACACCCACACCGTCAGACTGGACCACTGAGCGTGCTCCCAAGGAGAAACATGGCGGGCTACGGTAAGTTCCCAGAACACGTGCCATGGGAGGCCCCGGGAGGCCCTGGCTGCCCCGAGCAGCTTCCTTTCTCTCCAGCACCAGCCTCGTGAGCAGGCTTAGCTGAGCCACGCGGTGCTGCTGGCACCCAGCACCGCACCCCTCCTCCTCCCGCAGGACCCACATAGGTGTGCTCAGGGCTTCTCCTCTCTAAAAGCCCTTCTGTAAAGCCTGTCACTGTCCCCTCCTGTGCGGCTCCATCGGGGACCTCAGGTCAGACCCCCGCCCAGCTTCCTAAACCGAATGTGAACACCCCGAGGAGAGCGGCAGGCCCTGACGCCCCCCGCCCCCTGCGGGAGCCCACCTCGCCTGTAGAAGATCATGCCGGCCCGGCAGCCCCTCAGGGTCTTGTGGGTGGTGGTGGACACCACGTGGCAGTGTTCAAAGGGCGAGGGCACCACGCCCGCGGCCACCAGCCCGCTGATGTGCGCCATGTCGGCCACGAGGTACGCCCCGTTGTCGTCCGCAATCTTCCGTAATCGGGCGTAGTCCAGATTTCGGGAGTAGCAGCTGGTTCCTATGACGGCAAAGGTGACGCCGCTGTCAGAGCCGCCACGAGGTGGCCTCAGGGTGCACACACTCGAAAGCTCGGGGGTTTCTCCCTCTACAGTCTGAGGACAGAAACGTAGACTGTTCTCGAAACACATCTTTGTGCCAAAGGCAAGCACTCCGGTCCCTGCCTCTGCACTGTCATGGTGGTTGGGACGGCCCCCAACTAGGATCACCACCCCCAGTGAGTCAGGGATCAACTTTCCTAGATGCTCCTCTGAGAACAGCCTCAGGCATCAATTCACCCAGTACGAGGGGTGGCAAGATGGACCCCCTGGGAGAAAAGAATGTCCTTAGAAGCTAGGAGTCCGGCGCCCCGAGGCAGACACTAGCCATGAGCGGGGACCGGGTGGGGAACCAGAGCACCAGGCCTCCGCCGGCCAGCGGCCTGGGAGTGCTGACGAAGAGCTGCTCTCGCCGGGTCAGCACCTGCAATGATGAGCTTCGGGTGGAAGAGGCGGGCGTTGTCCTCCAGCTGGTCGTAGTTGATGTAGCCAGTGTCCGGGTTCACCTGCGAATGTCACGGATACAGCACTGTTTCTCTCTCTCTCTCTCTCTCTAAAGTCAACTTAAATACATTTTTTAAAAAATAAAGAAAATTAGTGACTGAATTTAAGCAAGTTCACTTTAGGGTCGAAAACCAAAAATCAATTCTATTCCTTTATAAGCAGCAAAAGTAGAAAATGAGACTTAATAATTATTATCATTGCTTTCAAAAGCCACAAAACATTGAACAAAAGATTTATTGACAAGACTTCTACACAAAACATTATTGAGAGAAATTTTCAAAAAAAAGGTGCTAGTAATTACGGCCGTGTGCTTATGGAAGGGCAATCTGACAGACAGAAGACCGTGGGCAAAGAACCTCCCGTGAGAGGCGGCCGCCCGACCGAGGTCAGTGTGGCCCTGCAGGGGAAGCACGGCGGTCCAGCTGGGTCCACTGAGCATCCGCAGTGCAGTCACCTGCACACCTGCCTCACCCACACCCAGAACCCAATTCCAGATGGACTGCAGGTCGACACGTTCTTGGGAAGTTCAGCTCACTCAGTCAGGGGGAGTCAAGATAATCAAAGGGGGTTCCTGTCGGAAAGATCCGGGGTGGGGGTCACGGGAGTCCTCTAGGGAGGGGTGGTGAGGAACTCCCCATGCTGAAGCCCCCACCTCACGGACGGAAGGACATCGGATTTAGGCGGTCACCCTTCCAGATTAAGAAGGCGCTTTCAGCTCTGGCTGGTGGCTCAGTGGAGAGAACGCTGGCCCGGCCTATGCACGTCCCGGGGTTGATTTCCGGTCAGGGCACACGGGAGAAGCAACTGTTTGCTTCTCTTCCCCTCCACCTCCCCTTCTCTCCCCCTCCCCTCGTGCAGAGCAATCACCCACCAGTTCTCCCACCTTAGAGGAGGCCGTTCTTCCCATGGTAAAAACACTGACATGGGAAACGAACCCGGAACCCGGAACGCCCATTCAACGAGCACCAGGGGAGACAGTTCCTGCGTGCCAGGAGGAGTCACCAGGTACACAGAGTGCCCCACGAGCAAGTACGCAGCTTAACCCTCTGCTGCCCATCTGAGTATCTTCACAGAGACGTCACTGTGCCCCTCATGAGCCCTGAATCTTTTTCTTTTTTTTTTAGAGACAGAGAGAGAGACAGAGAGAGGGATAGACAGGGACAGACAGGAACGGAGAGAGATGAGAAGCATCAATCATTAGTTTTTCGTTGCGACACCTTAGTTGTTCACTGATTGCTTTCTCATATGTGCCTTGACCGCGGGCCTTCAGCAGACCGAGTAACACCTTGCTCGAGCCAAAGACCTCGGGTCCAAGCTGGTGAGCTTTTGCCCAAGCCAGATAAGCCTGTGCTCAAGCTGGCGACCTCGGGGTCTTGATCCTGGGTCCTCAGCATCCCAGTCCGATGCTCTATCCACTGCGCCACCGCCTGGTCAGGCATGAGCCCGTGAATCTTATGTGCATTTCTTTTGGAACAAATTGTTTGTAATGGCAAGGGCCCCCACATAAATATGTGCCGGTCCCGTGATGGGCACATGGCCTGGTCCTCAGGGGGCTAACGAAGGCTGACTAGGTGCTGTGGTGAGGCCGCTGGCTCCGGAGTGCGGGATACAGCTGCTGTCACCAGCGTCCCGGCTGTGGTGGGCCTGGTTGCCGGGAGGTGTCACCCCAGCTGTCCCTGCCCCCGAGTTCTGCTGCAGCCAGCGCCCTCCCACACTCATCTCCCAGTGCCTTGTTCTCCGTCCCAGGCGTCCCCAGCCCGCCCTGTGTGCCCGAGGAGTCCCCAGCACGGGGCGGTGACACAGGGGGAGAGGAGAGGTGAGGACTCCCTACAGTGCCATGTGGACGAGACATTTTGGTCGGTTCAGCCACACACTGGAGGCTTTCTGAGGAGGTGAGCTCCAGAGCCGTGGAGAGAGGGGCCCTCTTACCTTGTAGGGCATAGACTCAAAGAAGATGGAGGTAGCAGAGATCTTCTTCTTGTCCGTCATGAACCCATGAGTCAGGTGTCCTCCATCAGGCAGGTCCAGGCCCATGATGCGCCCATGGGGCTCCGCCAGGGCAGTGTACACGGCGAAGTTGGCAGGGGAGCCTGGAATGGGCAGACCAGAGGACGTACAGTGGCTTCCGACCGGGAGGCACCCAGCAGGACCCCAAGCTTGGCCACCATGGCGTCCACCAGGGAGGCCCGGGCTGACTGGGCCAGCACAGTGGAAGGGTCCTCCTCCGACCGCATGCTGGTCGGGTCTGGGTTGTTCCCGTGGCCTTCAGGCCGGACAGCCTGCTTCAGACATGCTCCTCACTGGAGGGACTCTGCTCGAGGCTTTCAGTTTTTATATAAAAAAACCCAAACCGCCCTGGCCGGTTGGCTCAGTGGTAGAGCATCAGCCTGGCGTGCAGAAATCCCGGGTTCGATTCCCGGCCAGGGCACACAGGAGAAGCGCCCATCTGCTTCTCCACCCCTCCCCCTCTCCTTCCTCTCTGTCTCTCTCTTCCCCTCCCTCAGCCGAGGCTCCATTGGAGCAAAGATGGCCCGGGTGCTAGGGATGGCTCCTTGGCCTCTGCCCCAGGCGCTAGAGTGGCTCTGGTCGCGACAGAGCGACGCCCCGGAGGGGCAGAGCATCGCCCCCTGGTGGGCATGCCGGGTGGATCCTGGTCAGGCGCATGTGGGAGTCTGTCTGACTATCTATCCCCGTTTCCAGCTTCAGAAAAATTAAAAAAAAAAAACCCCAAACCACCTGGACCTGGTCATTACCAGAGTAGGGCTGGACGTTGACGCCCCAGCACCGGGGGTCCAGACGGTAGGCCTGCAGCGCGCGCCGCTGGCAGAGGACCTCCAGCTCGTCGACGAACTCAGTGCCGCCGTAGTACCTGGCGAGAGAAGCGGAGACGTGGGCGCGCTCCGTGCGGAGGCCCGGGGAGCGCGGGGCGGGCAGGGGGACACAGGCGCAGGCCTGGTGCAAACCCCTCACAACTGGTCTCCCCGCAGCGCCAAGCCGTGTGCCCCTGAGCACCATCTCCTCAGCCACAGGGAGATCCTGACCTCGGCCACAGGGAAATCCTGACCTCGGCCACAGGGAGATCCTGACCTCGGCCACAGGGAGATCCTGACCTCGGCCACAGGGAGATCCTGACCTCGGCCACAGGGAGATCCTGACCTCGGCCACAGGGGTGGCCCCTGCTGTCACATCACGCTAAGTGCAATAAGCCAGCTACACTGTACGATTAGACAAGGGACCAAGAGTAGTCACTGTGGTGGAGACAGCACAGGGGACGGTGGCTGACCAGGGGGACGGTGGCTGACCCGGGGACCGGTGGCTGACCCGGGGGGATGGTGGCTAACCCGGGGCCGGTGGCTGACCAGGGGGATGGTGGCTGACCCGGGGCCGGTGGCTGACCAGGGGGATGGTGGCTGACCCGGGGCCAGTGGCTGACCCGGGGCCGGTGGCTGACCCGGGGCCGGTGGCTGACCAGGGGGATGGTGGCTGACCCGGGGCCGGTGGCTGACCAGGGGGATGGTGGCTGACCCGGGGCCGGTGGCTGACCCGGGGCCAGTGGCTGACCGGGGGATGGTGGCTGACCCGGGGGCCGGTGGCTGATCCGGAGCCAGTGGCTGACCAGGGGGATGGTGGCTGACCCGGGGCCGGTGGCTGACCAGGGGGATGGTGGCTGACCCGGGGCCGGTGGCTGGCCCGGGGGACGGTGGCTGACCGGGGGACGGTGGCTGACCCGGGGGACGGTGGCTGACCGGGGGACGGTGGCTGACCCGGGGGACGGTGGCTGACCCGGGGGACGGTGGCTGACCGGGGAATGGTGGCTGACCCGGGGGCCGGTGGCTGACCAGGGGACGGTGGCTGACCCGGGGGACGGTGGCTGACCAGGGGGACGGTGGCTGACCCGGGGCCGGGAGGAGGAGGAGGGGTGGGAGTTACCAGGTTTTTCTTTTTTCATTTGTAATAAAATTTTACTTTTTGTTTAATAATAACATGTCATAAATTTGTTTTTTTATCTGTATACATACTAATAATTATAATAACTCAATCCAGGAGAAAGTTTTAACATTTAGATCTTGTAGTCCCAAAAAGCTTTAAAATTTTTTAAATTAGCTGTATATACATTTTTTAAAAATGTTTATTGAGCCTGACCAGGCGGTGGCGCAGTGGATGGAGCGTCGGACTGGGATGCGGAAGGACCCAGG
This sequence comes from Saccopteryx bilineata, assembly GCF_036850765.1. Classification (NCBI taxonomy): domain Eukaryota; kingdom Metazoa; phylum Chordata; class Mammalia; order Chiroptera; family Emballonuridae; genus Saccopteryx; species Saccopteryx bilineata. The sequence goes on along the minus strand of NC_089491.1, from coordinate 393,217,628 downwards.
TTCGAGACCCCGAGGTCGCCAGCTTGAGCGCGGGCTCATCTGGCTTGAGCAAAGAGCTCACCAGCTTGGACCCAAGGTCGCTGGCTCCAGCAGGGGGTTACTCGGTCTGCTGAAGGCCCGCGGTCAAGGCACATGTGAGAACGCAATCAATCAATGAACAACTAAGAAGTCTCAACGCGCAATGAGAAACTGATGATTGATGCTTCTCATCTCTCTCCGTTCCTGTCTGTCTGTCCCTGTCTATCTCTGCCTCTGTAAAAAAAAAAAAAAAAAAAAAAAAGTTTATTGATTTTAGCACAGTGGCTGCGCATTTTACATTCCTACCATCAGTACACAGGTTACAATTCCTCTAAATTCTCATCAACACTTGTTGTTTTTTAAGTGAGAGGAGGGGAGATAGACTCCTGTATACACCCCAACAAGGATCCACCCAGCCACCCCCATCTGGGGCCGATGCTTGAATCAACCGAACTATCCTCAGCGCCTGAGGCTGATGCGTAGACCAACCGAGCCACTGGCTGCAAGAGGGGAAGAGAAACAGAAGGGGGAGAGCTGACAGCTCACTGTGGTTTTGCCTTGCAGTTCCCTGATGAGTGAGGAGCGGTGCCCCTTTCCTGTGCTTGTTGGCGGGAGCTGCTATTCCATGGGGACAGAGCTTTGCTTATGCAGGATGACAAAGTTCTGGAGATGATGGTGGTGATGGTTGCACCATACTATGAATACGCTAAATGCCACTGAACTGAACACTTAAAAGTGGTAAATTTTCTGTTAGGTGTGTTATTGTGTTTCCACAATAAGGAAACACAGGGAATAAGAGTATCTTACTCACAGTGGGGCAGGACAATAAGAAGCCAGGAGAACCACTTGGCAAGTGGAACGGGGAAACTGAGGCAGAGAACTGAACAAGCTGGCCAAGACATTCACAGACAATTACAGAAGGTCACCAGGGTAGAGGCAGCCCTGGGTGCCTAGCAACGGGCAAAACTGGTGCCAGACGTCACCCTCAGAACAGCCTCCCCTCTCCCGGCATATCTCTGTTCGTGAGGTTGAGACCCCTGGCGCTGATCTACCAGTGCAGACCACAACCCCGAAAGGGCACAGCTGGAAAAGGGGAAAAGGTGACGACCGTCCACTGAGAGCTCCCCTAAGACCTCTCCTAACCCCCAGCCTTTAAAATCCCTCAAAACAGGCCCTGGCCGGTTGGCTCAGCAGTAGAGCGTCGGCCTGGCATGCAGGGGACCCGGGTTCGATTCCCGGCCAGGGCACAAAGGAGAAGCACCCATCTGCTTCTCCACCCCTCCCCCTCTCCTTCCTCTCTGTCTCTCTCTTCCCCTCCTGCAGCGAGGCTCCATTGGAGCAAAGATGGCCCCGGCGCTGGGGATGGCTCTGTGGCCTCTGCCTCAGGCGCTAGAATGGCTCTGGACGCAACAAAGCGACGCCCCAGAAGGGCAGAGTATCGCCCCCTGGTGGGCGTGCCAGGTGGATCCCGGTCGGGCGCATGCGGGAGTCTGTCTGACTGCCTCCCCGTTTCCAGCTTCGGAAAAAGGAAGAAAAAAAAATCCCTCAAAACAAAACACCTAGCATGGGCGCGTCCTCCCCGGAGTGTGCCGCGCCTGCCCCCACCCCTTCCCAGACTCTCCCTGTGCTCACAGCAGCCCCCCGGGGCTCACTTCCCTCCTCCAACATTTCCAGATGCCGAGGCAGCTCCACCAAGCCTCTGATTTCCAGTGAACCATCGCAATCCTGCCTGGGGTCAACTCCACGGGGGCCCTTCCTTCTCTATGTCCTCCAGGACACACATGTACACAGAAGCAAAAGCCCTGTGTCAGCTTCTGCAATCGCCACCTTTGCCTGATGATGGCCGTAAAAAAGGAAGAAAGGAAGAATATCATCTCTCGTGGGTCTCAGTGTGAAGGAGTTGATGGAACCTGCTGCCCGTCTTAAATCCCACACGTCTGATGCAGACACGGTTTCCACACCCAGTCACGCCTGGAGCAGGTCGACTACTCACACGGCAACGGCACTCAGAGCACTTACTGACCTTCTCCTAGAGGCTCGTCGGACAGTTCAGCAGCTCCACACTCCTTTGTGGACGGGCCTGCTATTCTAGAAAGCCCCCAAACAGGCTGTTACAGGGACCCCGAGTACGGCCGCTCGGAGAACAGCTATTCTGCCCCAGGCGGGCGCCATGGAGAAGTTATGTCAGAGAGCAGGCAGAACGGAAACCCTCCCGTGTTAGCATCCTCTATGGATCCAGTGCCTCCCAGGGGGAACACAAATCCTCCCCTCCCGTATTAGCATCCTCTACGGATCCAGTGCCTCCCGGGGGGAACGGAAACCCTCCCGGGTTAGCATCCTCTACGGATCCAGTGCCTCCAAGGGGGAACAGAAACCCTCCCGTGTTAGCATCCTCTATGGATCCAGTGCCTCCCAGGGGGAACACAAATCCTCCCCTCCCGTATTAGCATCCTCTACGGATCCAGTGCCTCCCGGGGGGAATGGAAACCCTCCCGTATTAGCATCCTCTACGGATCCAGTGCCTCACAGGGGGAACGGAAACCCTCCCGGGTTAGCATCCTCTACGGATCCAGTGCCTCCAAGGGGGAACAGAAACCCTCCCGTGTTAGCATCCTCTACGGATCCAGTGCCTCCCGGGGGGAACGGAAACCCTCCCGGGTTAGCATCCTCTACGGATCCAGTGCCTCCCAGGGGGAACAGAAACCCTCCCGTGTTAGCATCCTCTACGGATCCAGTGCCTCCCGGGGGGAACAGAAACCCTCCCGTGTTAGCATCCTCTACGGATCCAGTGCCTCCCAGGGGGAACACAAATCCTCCCGTGTTAGCATCCTCTACGGATCCAGTGCTTCCCAGGGGGAACACAAATCCTCCCGTGTTAGCATCCTCTATGGATTCAGTGCTTCCCAGGGGGAACGGAAACCCTCCCGTGTTAGCATCCTCTACGGATCCAGTGCCTCCCAGGGGGAACGGAAACCCTCCCATGTTAGCATCCTCTACGGATCCAGTGCCTCCCGGGGGGAACGGAAACCCTCCCATGTTAGCATCCTCTACGGATCCAGTGCCTCCCGGGGGGAACGGAAACCCTCCCATGTTAGCATCCTCTATGGATCCAGTGCCTCCCGGGGGGAACGGAAACCCTCCCGGGTTAGCATCCTCTACTGATCCAGTGCTTCCCAGGGGGAACGGAAACCCTCCCGTGTTAGCATCCTCTACGGATCCAGTGCCTCCCAGGGGGAATGGAAACCCTCCCCTCCCATATTAGCATCCACTACAGATCCAGTGCCTCCCAGGGGGAACACAAATCCTCCCGTGTTAGCATCCTCTACAGATCCAGTGCTTCCCGGGGGGGAACAGAAACCCTCCCGTGTTAGCATCCTCTACGAATCCAGTGCTTCCCAGGGGAACGGAAACCCTCCCGTGTTAGCATCCTCTACGGATTCAGTGCCTCCCAGGGGGAACGGAAACCCTCCCGTGTTAGCATCCTCTACGGATCCAGTGCCTCCCAGACGGAATGAAAACCCTCCTGTGTTAGCATCCTCTACGGATCCAGTGCTTCCCATGGGGAATGGAAACCCTCCCGTGTTAGCATCCTCTACGGATCCAGTGCCTCCCGGGGGGAACGGAAACCCTCCCGTGTTAGCATCCTCTACGGATCCAGTGCTTCCCGGGGGGAACGGAAACCCTCCCATGTTAGCATCCTCTACGGATCCAGTGCCTCCCAGGGGGAACGGAAACCCTCCCGTGTTAGCATCCTCTATGGATCCAGTGCCTCCCAGACGGAATGAAAACCATCCTGTGTTAGCATCCTCTACGGATCCAGTGCTTCCCATGGGGAACGGAAACCCTGCCGTGTTAGCATCCTCTACGGATCCAGTGCCTCCCAGGGGGAACGGAAACCTTCCCGTGTTAGCATCCTCTATGGATTCAGTGCCTCCCAGGGGGAATGGAAACCCTCCCGGGTTAGCATCCTCTATGGATCCAGTGCCTCCCAGGGGGAACGGAAACCCTCCCGTGTTAGCATCCCGTGTTAGCATCCTCTACGGATCCAGTGCCTCCCGGGGGGAACGGAAACCCTCCCGGGTTAGCATCCTCTACGGATCCAGTGCCTCCCAGGGGGAACGGAAACCCTCCCGTGTTAGCATCCTCTACGGATCCAGTGCCTCCCAGGGGGAACACAAATCCTCCCCTCCCGTATTAGCATCCTCTACGGATCCAGTGCCTCCCGGGGGGAATGGAAACCCTCCCGTATTAGCATCCTCTACGGATCCAGTGCCTCCCAGGGGGAACGGAAACCCTCCCGTGTTAGCATCCTCTACGGATCCAGTGCTTCCCATGGGGAATGGAAACCCTCCCGGGTTAGCATCCTCTACGGATCCAGTGCCTCCCAGGGGGAACGGAAACCCTCCCGTGTTAGCATCCTCTACGGATCCAGTGCTTCCCATGGGGAATGGAAACCCTCCCGTGTTAGCATCCTCTACGGATCCAGTGCTTCCCATGGGGAATGGAAACCCTCCCGGGTTAGCATCCTCTACGGATCCAGTGCCTCCCAGGGGGAACACAAATCCTCCCCTCCCGTATTAGCATCCTCTACGGATCCAGTGCCTCCCGGGGGGAATGGAAACCCTCCCGTGTTAGCATCCTCTACGGATCCAGTGCCTCCCAGGGGGAACGGAAACCCTCCCGTGTTAGCATCCTCTACGGATCCAGTGCTTCCCATGGGGAATGGAAACCCTCCCGGGTTAGCATCCTCTACGGATCCAGTGCCTCTCAGGGGGAACGGAAACCCTCCCGTGTTAGCATCCTCTACGGATCCAGTGCCTCCCAGGGGGAACGGAAACCCTCCCGTGTTAGCATCCTCTACGGATTCAGTGCCTCCCGGGGGGAACGGAAACCCTCCCATGTTAGCATCCTCTACGGATCCAGTGCTTCCCGGGGGGAACAGAAATCCTCCCGTGTTAGCATCCTCTACGGATCCAGTGCCTCCCAGGGGGAATGGAAACCCTCCCGGGTTAGCATCCTCTATGGATTCAGTGCTTCCCAGGGGGAACGGAAACCCTCCCGTGTTAGCATCCTCTACGGATCCAGTGCTTCCCAGGGGGAACACAAATCCTCCCGGGTTAGCATCCTCTACGGATCCAGTGCCTCCCAGGGGGAACGGAAACCCTCCCGTGTTAGCATCCTCTATGGATTCAGTGCCTCTCAGGGGGAACGGAAACCCTCCCGTGTTAGCATCCTCTACGGATTCAGTGCCTCCCGGGGGGAACGGAAACCCTCCCGTGTTAGCATCCTCTACGGATCCAGTGCCTCCCAGGGGGAACGGAAACCCTCCCGTGTTAGCATCCTCTACAGATCCAGTGCCTCCCAGGGGGAACGGAAACCCTCCCGTGTTAGCATCCTCTATGGATTCAGTGCCTCTCAGGGGAAACGGAAACCCTCCCGTGTTAGCATCCTCTATGGATTCAGTGCCTCCCAGGGGGAACGGAAACCCTCCTGTGTTAGCATCCTCTATGGATTCAGTGCCTCTCAGGGGGAACGGAAACCCTCCCGTGTTAGCATCCTCTATGGATCCAGTGCCTCCCGGCACTCTGGCAGAAGCGGCCTTTGATACACGCACCTACCTCTGGCCCGGGTACCCCTCAGAGTACTTGTTATTTAAGCAAGAGCCCAGGGCCTCCAAAACGGCGCGGCTGGCGAAATTCTCAGAGGCGATCAGCTCCAACCCGAACCTCTGCCGCTGACTCTCCTTCTTAATGATGTTGTAAACCTGATGAGAAGAAAGGTTTTCTTCTTTTCAGCTTAACATTTTGTTCTGATCACAGGATAACCAAGTATGGACAAGAGTCACTGTCAGAGAGCTACACTTTACCCTCAGGAGCTGACCATAACCCAAATAGCCAAACTCAGAATACAATTAAATGAGTACCTCACCCAATATTAATTCTATTCCATCTTGTTTTCTTTATTTCCACATTTCACCAAGTTTGCCCCTCCCTGAACCTTATTCCTTGCTTCTCTTCCTTAAAATAAGCTTCCTTTAAAAATAAAAAATGGTCAGGTAAATCCACAGAGACAGAAAGTAGACCAGTGGTTGCCTAGGGTTTGGAAGGTTGGTGGGTAACTGCCAATGGGTTCAAGGTTTCTTTCTTTCTTTTTTTTTGTGTGTGACAGAAACAGAGAGAGGGACAGACAGGGACAGACAGACAGGAGGGAGTGAGATGAGAAGTATCAATTCTTCGTTGTGGCACCTTCATTGTTCATTGATTGCTTTCTCATATGTGCCTTGACCGGGGGGCTACAGCAGACCGAGTGACCCCTTGCTCAATCCAGTGACCATGGGGTCATATCTATGATCCCACGCTCAAGCCAGTGACCTCGGGGTTTCAAACCTGAGTCCTCTGCATCCCAGTCTGATGCTCTATCCACTGCGCCACCACCTGGTCAGTCAGGCTCAAGGATTCTTTGGGAGAGTATAAATGTTCTAAAATTGACTATGAAAACACTAAAAAACCCCACTGAATTGTGTACTTTAAATAGAGGATCTACATAGTAAGTGAATGATATCTCAGATATAAAGTTGCTATAAAAAATACATTAATAGGCCCTGGCCGGTTGGCTCAGTGGTAGAGCATTGGCCTGGTGTGCAGGAGTCCCGGGTTTGATTCCCGGCCAGGGCACACAGGAGAAGCGCCCATCTGCTTCTCCACCCCTCCCCCTCTCCTTCCTCTCTGTCTCTCTTCTCCCCTCCTGCAGCCGAGGCTCCATTGGAGCAAAGTTGGCCCGGGCGCTGAGGATGGCTCTGTGGCCTCTGCCTCAGGCGCTAGAGTGGCTCTGGTTGCAGCAGAGCGATGCCCCAAGATGGGCAGAGCATCGCCCCCTGGTGGGCATGCCGGGTGGATCCCGGTCGGCACATGCAGGAGTCTGTCTGACTGCCTCCCCGTTTCCAACTTCAGAAAAATACAACAACAACAACAAAAATACATTAATCAAAGATGCTGCCTGGTGTGTACGTGTAAGTCTGAACTGTAGGGAAAGAGTCACACCTTCATGGCGCCCCCCCCCCCCCCAAGAGCAGCAGCATAGCGCTCTGTGCGTTGTAGAAACTCAGAAATACTTAAACTTTCCCTGGAAGGGCCTTTGGCACTTGGTCAGCTACTGCCTCTAAAATCTGGCACTCTTAAGACTCACTGCAAGACTATTCTGAATAAAGTACATTTACGACCAGAACTAGAGAGTACACAAGACACTCCAATGTAAGAACGCCCCCCCCTACCAGGACAACCCCTCCAACCTCACCTCCAGGTCACCGTCTTTCAGGGGCTGCGCCAGCATTTCATGGTGCGAGGCCCACAGGTCAGCATCCCCGCGAGCGCTGTTGACTGCAGCCGCCATTGCACTGGTTCAAAGTTGCCTAAAAACTGGAGGAATTTCCAATGCTGAATTCGGTTAAAGCTCATGGGAGCCTGTGAGTTCTCTGAATTGCTAAGTGCTGACACTGTATTTTATAGCCTTTCCCTTAGAACTGCTTGGTAAAGACAAAGATCTTCTATTGCAAAACCCCGGTGTGGGGCTTCCGGTTCCTTTCTGTGCTGTGGGTGTGAGCCTGTTATCCCATCAGTAAGGAGAACTCCCCCGGGCCGCCTAGGGCCTGGCCCACCCAGCCTGTCCGCAGGGAGCCCGGTGCTGCCTTTGGTCAACTACAGCCTTTTCCTGTGTATGGCTTCTTTCCGACTAAACTAACTTCCTTGAAAGCAAGGACTGTTGGTTACTTTTATTTTTTTAAGATCTCCCACGGCATCCAGTGTGGCCCATACATGAAGTCTTATTTGCCAAACGCCCGAACAAATGAACTGCTGACTTAGTGTTATTTTTCCCCCCATTTTTCAAGTAATGAAAATGAGGCTCAGAGAGGTAAAGTATCTCAGCCAATGACTGCACAGCAAGTTAGCCACAAAGATCAGACTCAAAACCCCAACCCACATGCTTGAAGGACCTACAGGATTGTTGTAGAAACTCCTCTCTCAAACCAATGGGTTCACAACTAAAGGGAACAATCCGAGTTACTGTCTCTCTCTCTCTCTCTTGTTCTTCCCCTTTCTCCCTCTGTCAAATCAATGGCAACATTCATATCTGACCTATTATTGTTTTTTGTTTTTTATTCAGTGAGAGGAGAGGCAGCAGAGAGACAGACTCCCGCAGGTGCCCAACTGGGATCCACCTGGCATGCCCACTAGGGGACAATGCTCTGCCCATCTGGGACGTTGCTCTGTTGCTCAGCAATGGAGCTCTTCTTAGAGCCTGAGACAGAGGCCATGGAGCCATCCTCCAAGCCCAGGGTCAACTCACTCCAATCAAGCCATGGCTACATGAGGGGAAGAGAGAGAGAGAGAGAAAGAGAGAGAGAGAGAGAGAGAGAGAGAGATGCAAGCAGGGCAGGGGTGGAGAAGCAGATGGTCACTTCTCCTGTGTGCCCTGACCAGGAATAGAACCTGGGACATCCATATGCCAGGCTGACACTCTACCACTGAGCCAACCAGCCAGGGCCAATAATCTTTTCTCTAACCTTTTTATTGAATTTTTGGTGGGGACAGTAGTTAGCATAATTATACACGTTTCAGGTGTACAATCCTACCTACAGCACATCATCTCTACACTGTATTGTGTGTTCACCACCCCAAGTCACGTCTCCATCCACCACCATTTATCACCCCTATTTCCTCCTCCACCTCCTCCCATCCGCCACCAATAATAATCTTTATCCAGGAAATTCCTAACCGGAGCTTTCAAAGCAGCCGTTATCTTACCACGCGCACATGATTAGAAATGCAGCCACCCCTACAAAACAAAGGTGGAACCACTTGTACTTAAAACGCAATGGATGCTTCTGTGGCAACAGCAATATCACCTTGCCAAGGGCAGGCCAGCAACCTTGACCGTGGTTGGTCACATCCACATTTCCATCAGAGGGGGCGAGACTAGTTCGGGCACCAGGCCCATGGCTTCTCCTCGCTGACCTCTGCACTCAAGAATAGCCAATTCAACCCATGGACCCCTGCATGGGCCAACATATCATCTACATCCTCAGCAGGTGGTAAGCCCACACACACAAAAAGCACCAGAGCCAAAACAGAATCTCAAAGAGAAAAGCTTCTTTTAAATATTGGCTCGTCAAGGTTTAAAAAAAAAAAAAAAAAGCTTTGAAGGTGGCAAGCAACAGAGAAGTTAATTCCCTACCACTAAATAAAATAACTAAAGTCGTTACACCAAAAATTCCTGAGTGTAATGTAACAACTTGACTGGGCTCACAGATGCAGTCCACCTTCAGTACAGTGTGGCGTGATCCTCTCCTCCACCCCAGGGAGACAGACCTAGTAAGTGAATTCATTCGCCAAAGTCATCAGCCTCCCATGCCTCCATGTGGACCCTCCGCCTGTGAGGACAGTCAGATAGATCTACAGCCACTCTGTGGAAGGCATTCGAGGTCCACTCTGCTCAGAAAAGAGAACGAAGTCTGCATACTCATCTGTGGTCTCACTCAGTCCATTTCAGCATAACTACCTGCTGCCCCTCTGCCTCCTTGCCAATCTCTTCCTTACCCACGATGCGAACTACTCCGGAGTCACAGCTGCTTCTGCACCCCGGCGTGAGAGTGCATGTGTGGCCATCAGCCCTCCTCGGGCCAGCAGCGCCCCCTGCTCTCGCTACCCACCCACTGGGAGTTTTCTCCCTGCCTCCTGCGGCTACTCAGGACAAGTCCTCCCAGATGGAGCACGAAATTCATGCCTTCATCCAATCCACACCCTCGATGAAATAAGAATTCTCCCTTCAGCGTTCAAGATACTTTGTCTTGCCCTGGCCAGGTGGCTCAGTGGATAAAAGCACCATCCCGGCTCACCGAGGTCACAGGTTCTATCCCTGGTCAGGGCACCTACCAGAAGCAACCAATGAGCGCACAACTAAACGGAACAACTAAGTGGAACTACGAGTTGATGCTTCTCTCTGTCTCTCTCCCTTCCTCTCTCTCAAATAAATGGGAAAAATTTTTTTAAATGGCTTTGTCTTGTTTCAATGAAATCAATTATAGATATAATTAAGTCAATTACATCTATTATATCCTGGGGCACCCTGAACTACAGAGTAAGAAAAACTCCTGAGTGTAATGTAACAACTTGACCAGGCTCACAGATGCAGTCCACCTTCACTACAGTGTGGCATGATCCTCTCCTCCACCCCAGGGAGACAGACCTAGTAAGTGAATTCATTCGCCAAAGTCATCAGCCTCCCATGCCTCCAAATCTTCCCTGGGCCTCTGTCCCAAGTGGAACCACCAAGCGGTCAGCTGAGGGTTAACTATCCTGCTCAATGTCACCTGTCTGTCTCACACACATCCTGTAATTTCTTTTTTTTTTTTTTTTTTCCCTGAAGCTGGAAACAGGGAGAAACAGTCAGACAGACTCCCGCATGCGCCCGACCGGGATCCACCCGGCACGCCCACCAGGGGCGATGCTCTGCCCACCAGGGGGCGATGCTCTGCCCATCCTGGGCGTCGCCATGTTGCGACCAGAGCCACTCTAGCGCCTGAGGCAGAGGCCACAGAGCCATCCCCAGCTCCCGGGCCATCTTTGCTCCAATGGAGCCTTGGCTGCGGGAGGGGAAGAGAGAGACAGAGAGGAAAGCGCGGCGGAGGGGTGGAGAAGCAAATGGGCGCTTCTCCTATGTGCCCTGGCCGGGAATCAAACCCGGGTCCTCCGCACGCTAGGCCGACGCTCTACCGCTGAGCCAACCGGCCAGGGCGATCCTGTGATTTCTACTTTACAGAAGCGAAAACCAAGGCTCAGAAAGATAAGGTCATATAATGAGTTAAAATCTGAACTGTTTCACCTCTAGTCCCAAAGCCCTTCCTCATCACACTGAACAAAAGCACTATTATCCACCTCCGATGCATGTTCCCTCAAGTAAAATATTAAAAGTTTGATTCCATAAGACTCTAAACTGGTGTTTCCAGTGCTGCCTGATCCATCATGGCACCTGTTTGTGCTGGGACGTCAAAACACAGGGCGCCGGCCCAAGGACCCCACAGGGCAAAGTCTGTCCCCTGGAACAGGGGTGACAGGCGGAGTCCCTCCCCCACGGGGTCTGGGCGCAAGTCCGAAAGTAAAGTGACCACAAAGGCCGTGCTTGGCGCGCAGGCTTCCGTGAGCCCTGGTTCCATTCCAGGTGTGCCATTCTGCTAGCTGCAGGTCGCGTCTAACTCGGCTCTTCAAGTCTCACCTTCCTCCTCTGTGAACTGGGCTACAAGTTACGACTGAACTTTCAGCTTTGTTGATCTACCGTAGCAAGGGGAAAGAAGGGCTGCCCTTAGAATGCTCCACCAGAGAGCGCTCAGTGGACAGCGGCAGCTCGCATATCTGTGTTAACGCTGAGGCCACCACCCCCGAGTGCATCCACCTGCGACCAGGGAACCGAACTCGCGGCCGCGCCACCCCTCGCCCCAGGTCCTAACAAAGCGCGCCTCGCCTCCTCTGGGCCGGTCAGAACCAGGAGACGGTGGGGCAAGCGACCAGAAGGCGCTCCCAGCAAAGCGCACCGCGGGCGCTGCGGTCACCGAGCCCTGGGACCCGAAGCTGCCCACCTACCGAAGAGGGATCAAGCGCACCAGCCTAACGACACCTCGGTCCCACGCTGCTGTGGGCGCGACCAAAGTCCGAGACCCGCCAGGCCGCGCACCCGCCACGTGACGCGCCGCGCGGGCCCGGAACCAGGACTTGGCGCGCGCGGCTCCTGGCCTTCCCCTCGGGACCCGGAGCGCACCGCCTCTGGAGGGACCCAATCAGAGTGTGCCGGCGCTGTCGTCTGGAGGGCGGCGCAGGGCGGGCCTGGCCCACGAGGCCCGGAAGGGGCACCAGGTAGGGCGGTCCTGGTTTGGCTGCAAGCCAGGGGAGCGAGGATTTCCAGCAAGACGGCAGCGGGCCTGTCCCAGCCTGGGGTTGGGGATGAGTTTTGCAGTTTATATTTAACTTTTTTTCATTGTCCTCCTTACAGTTTAGCACAGTGGTCATTTAAAATGGACAAACGTGGGTTCGAACTTCAACACGATTGAAATGGGCATGAGAGAGGTTTTTGGAAGATGGTTATGCTCTAAAATGGATTCATGGGTGTAACAGCTCTGTAAATTTACTACACATCATTGAATTGTGCGTATAAGAACAGGTGAATTTTAGCCTGACCAGGCGGTGGCAAAGTGGATAGAGTGTCCGCCTGGGAAGCTGAGGACCCAGGTTCCCCAAGGCTGCCCACTTGTGGAAGGAGCGAAGATCATAGACTGACCGACATCATGGTTGCTGGCTTGAGCCCAAGGTCACTCACTAGCAAGGGGTCACTGGCTCAGTTGGAGCCCCCAGTGAGGGTACATATGAGAAAGCAATCAATGAACAACAAAGTTGCAGCAACTATGAGTTGATGCTTCTCATCTCTCTCCTTTCCTGTCTTTCTCTCTCTAAAAATAAATAAATAAATAAATAAAAATTAAAATAAGGATGCAATGGAAAATTATTGTAAAAAATTCGTTCCTTGACCAAACTTTAGTCGAGTCCCTCTGAGCCCAGCTTAGCCCTATTATTGGGCATGTCCTCCAAGAGTCCGTTTTAGCAAGAGTCCCAAGTCAGTTTAGCCAGAATCCCCCAGCCTCCATAACTGATTATCCTTGATATGTGACCAAATTCCTCATCTTCCACCATCCCCCAAGTGATGTCTATCACCCTGGCCAGTCTTTACCAAGATTCCATTTGGGTAGGTTTAGCCAGAATCTCCCCTGATCCCTGATGTTTCTTAATCATTTTCCATCCACTGACCCCACTCTGCTTCTTGACTATAAATTCCCACTTGTCCTTGTTCTGTTCAGAGTTGAACCCAGTCCTGTACCAAGATCTCCTTCCCCCTATTGCAACAGTTCCTGAATAAAACCTTTTTTGATTTTTTTTCTTAAAAAAATTTTATTGACCACTGGACCTCAGGCTCAGTGGTAGAGCGTCGGCCTGGCGTGCAGGAGTCCTGGGTTCGATTCCCGGCCAGGGCACACAGGAGAAGCGCCCATCTGCTTCTCCACCCCTCCCCCTCTCCTTCCTCTCTGTCTCTCTCTTCCCCTCCCACAGCCGAGGCTCCACTGGAGCAAAGTTTGCCTGGGCGCTGGGGATGGCTCTGCGGCCTCCGCCTCAGGCGCTAGAATGGCTCTTTTTTTTTTCTTCTTTTTTTCTTTTTTTTCTTCTGAAGCTGGAAACGGGGAGAGACAGACAGACTCCCGCATGCGCCCGACCGGGATCCACCCGGCACGCCCACCAGGGGCGATGCTCTGCCCCTCCGGGGCGTCGCTCTGCCGAGACCAGAGCCACTCTAGCACCTGGGGCAGAGGCCAAGGAGCCATCCCCAGTGCCCGGGCCATCTTTGCTCCAATGGAGCCTTGGTTGCAGGAGGGGAAGAGAGAGACAGAGAGGAAGGAGGGGAGGGGCGGAGAAGCAAATGGGCGCTTCTCCTATGTGCCCTGGCCGGGAATCGAACCCAGGTCCCCCGCACGCCAGACCGACGCTCTACCGCTGAGCCAACCGGCCAGGGCCTAGAATGGCTCTGATTGCGGCAGAGCATCGCCCCCTGGTGTGCATGCTGGGTGGATCCCGGTCGGGCACACGCGGGAGTCTGACTGCCTCCCTGTTTCCAGCTTCAGGGGAAAAAAAAAAATTATTTATTGCTATTTTTAAAAAAATATTTTATTTATTGATTTTTAGAGAGAGAGGAGTGAGAGAGAGAGAGAAGAGGGAGGAGCAAGAAGCATCAACTCCCATATGTGCCTTGACCAGGCAAGCCCAAGGTTTCGAACCGGCGACCTCAGTGTTCCAGGTCGACGCTTTATCCCACTGTGCCAACACAGGTCAGGCATTTATTGCTATTTTGAGAGAGAAAGGAATGGGGGGGGGGGGGGTGAGAGAGAAAGAGAGAAACATCAATTTGTAGTTCTATTTATGCATTCGTTGGTATTTATTCATACATTCATTGGTTGATTCTTGTGTGTGCCCTGACAGGGGACGGAACCCACAACCTTGGCATGTCAGGATGATGCTCTAACTAACTGAGCCCTGCCTGGGGGTGGTAGCCAGTTTTTCTTTGATATAAGGAGAAGTATGGGCCGAGCCTCAAAATGGTGTAAATCACTTTACATCCTACGGTCCAGAACACCGTCGTATAGCCCCGCTGTAAAGAAACTGGGAATTATAATTTATTGGTATGCCCATGAGGACACTTGCGTGATTGAGCCAGGCATTGTTATTATTGCAGGAGCTCATAGAAGGGACGGAAAGATCTCGTGACAGTGATACACATTAACGGCTATTGTTAGTCATTTCTCTAGTCCCTATGTGGCCCCCTGCTAATATGATCCCAATTTTTCTACCTCGGGGAAGAGAGACCAGTGTGCTCAGACTAGATCTCCTAGGTTGGACATTGAGAGCCACTGCCCGTTTCTTTCCAGAGAAATATCAATATGTGATACAAGTGATTTCTTTAGAAAGAGAACTAATCAAGCCTGACCTGTGGTGGCGCAGTGGAATAAAGCGTCGACCTGGAACACTGAGGTTGCCGGTTCGAAACCTTGGGCTTGCCCGGTCAAGGCACATATGGGAGTTGATGCTTCCTGCTCCTCCCTCCCCTTCTCTCTCTCTCTCCCCTCTCTCTCTAAAAATTAATAAATAAAATATAAAAAAAAATTAAAAAAAAAAAAGAAAGAGAACTAATCAAGATTCATACATACAATGGCTTCTGAACCTCAGGCAGTTCAACCTTAGTCTTATACGAAGGGGCTGCCCCAGCAGAAATATCTTGTCACCGGCTGGGAGCACCTCTGTGAACCGGAAATAACCCCGGTGGGTTGTTGGGACCATTAGGGGAAGTCATTAAACGCGGGTGAGAGAGAAGAGACTTCCGGCTGTGTGAGTTTCTGAGTCTGCGATCTCATGCAAGTGACTTCCCTCGCGTCCCCTCTCCAGGGTGTAGTTGTGCTAGACCCACGGACTGGGCAGGCGGCCCGCAGGGGGGGGACGCAGGGGACTGCCATTGTCATTCGCGAGTGTGCACTGCCACCTGCTGGAAGCAGCTCTATTCCGCTTCAGCCTCAGCACGTGGCCCTGGCCTTTCCTCAGGCTGAGGGAGGTGTTAGAAAAGTACTCTTTCCGGCCTGACCAGTGGTAGTGCACTGGATAGAGCCCTGACCTGCAATGCTGACGTCCAGGGTTTGAAACTGGTGGGATTCAAATATTTTAAAAACCAGTTCTCTGCCCTGATGACCTGATTTTTCATGGAGTTCAGTGAGCTGGTTGTTAACACGGCACTTGTCCTCAGGGCTCTCTCTGAAGTGGGCGCCCAGTGTGGAAATCACACGTTGGCATTCCTGACTCTTTTTTAACGTTCGTCTGCACAACAGTGTGTTCTAAGTGCCCGTAGTCATGTTCGTTCCATCCATAGTAATAGGTTTCAGTTCTTCAGGCTATGAACATAAGTTTTTTTTTTTAATTTAATTTTATTTTATTTATTCATTTTTTAGAGAGGAGAGAGAGAGAGACAGAGAGGGAGAGAGAGGAGAGACAAGGGGAGAGGAGCTGGAGCCATCAACTCCCATATGTGCCTTGACCAGGCAAGCCCAGGGTTTCGAACCGGCGACCTCAGCATTTCCAGGTCGACAGCTTTATCCACTGTGCCATCACAGGTCAGGCTGAACATAAGTTTTGTTTCTTTTTTTTTTTTTGTATTTTTCTGAAGTTGGAAATGGGGAGGCAGTCAGACAGACTCCCGCATGTGCCCGACCGGGATCCACCTGGCATGCCCACCAGGGGGCGATGCTCTGCCCATCTGTGATGTTGCTCCATTGCAACCAGAGACATTCTAGCGCCTGAGGCAGAGGCCACGGAACCATCCTCAGTGCCCGGGGCCAACTTTGCTCCAGTGGAGCTTTGGCTGCAGGAGGGGAAGAGAGAGACAGAGAGGAAGGAGAGGGGAAGGGGTGGAGAAGCAGATGGGCGCCTCTCCTGTGTGCCCTGGCCGGGAATTGAACCCAGGACTCCTGCATGCCAGGCCGACGCTCTATCACTGAGCCAACCGGCCAGGGCCTCATAAGTTTTGTTTTTTTAAGTTTCGATTTACCATTTGGTGCTGAAACCCGGGACAGGGCTCTGGTTGCCCGGACGATCCCCCAGTGCTCACCCAAGCTTACTACCAGGGAGGCGGTGGACAAGGTCGGCTTGTTCCAGGTTTACTCCGATTCTGCTTGGTCCTGGGGGTGGGGGTAGGTTGGCTGACTCTGTGGCCCTGTTCCAAACCCCTGCCGGACCAGGATTAGGAATCCTTCTTCACCTCCCCTTCCTTCGGTAGGCGCTATTCCAAACTTTTCACCCTAAAAAGCTGGGGAGGTAGACCTTGGGGTTTCTTGTCTACTCGGACTTATATTTTCAGAAGTCCAGGCGCCTGGCCAAGAAACCTCCTACTCACTGGGACTGAGTTCTCGCAGGTGATGACCCCGACAATTCTTCCCCTCCCTTTCCTGGGACTGGCGACTGAGGATCGAAGGGGCCCTGGGCAGCTGGCCCTGGTACTCATCACCCTCCACGAGCCCAGGGTAAAACTTCGTGTGGCAGGTGAGCCTATCTCCTTTCCTTTTTTTTTTTTTCTAATTTTTTTTTAATTCATTTTAGAGAGGGGGGAGAGAGAGAGAGAGAGAGAGAGAGAGAGAGAGAGAGAAGGGGGAGGAGCAGGAAGCATCAACTCCCATATGTGCCTTGACCAGGCAAGCCAGGGTTTTGAACCGGCAACCTCAGTGTTTCCAGATTGACACTTTATCCACTGCGCCACCACAGGTCAGGCCTATCTCCTTTCTTGCAGACACCGGGGCCCCTTTTCCACCCTCCCTGAATTTTCCGGCCTTCTCACCACCTCCAACACAACAGTCATTGGGCTCTTGGGAATGAAAACCAGTCCCTTAATAACTCAACCTCTCCTGTGCACTATACAAGTCACTCACCGCCTCTTAGTCATCCCACAATGCCCTACCGCACTACTAGGTAGAGATGTCCTCTCCAAATTCCGAACTACCCTAACCTTGACGCCTACACATAGCAGTTCCTCAGCCGATATTCTCCTGTTGCTGGCGGCAGACACGGACTCGGTCACAGCCCTCTTCCACTTCCCCCAGAGGAGGGAAATCCCATAATCTGGGACACCTCCCAACCCTCAGTTGTCAAACATCACACCCCCATCCTTAGTCATCTCAAGAATCCCAACACCTACCCTTTTGTTCCCCAATACCCCATTTCTCTAACCCATCTAAAGGGTCTCAAACCCTTAATCTAGAAATTCCTCCAGGCGGGATTACTAAAACCAATCAATTCCCCTTTCAATACTCCCATACTCCGGGTTCTAAAGCCCAATGGCTCCTGTCGCTTTAGTGCAAGACCTCAGGGCTGTTACCTCAGCAGTATCACCCATCACCCCGGTCGTTCCAAACCCACACACCATCCTATCCTCAATCCCCTCCTCATCCTCCTTCTTCACAGTATTAGAGCTTAAAGACAGTTTCTTCACCATTCCTCTAGATCCACAATGTCAAAAATCTCTTTGCCTTCACGTGGACTGATCCTGATACTGTGTGTGCCCAACAACTAACTTGGACTGTCCTGCCCCAAGGCTTCAGAGAGAGTCCTCATCTCTTTGGCCAAGCTTTAGCTGCAGACATCCAGCTACTTCCTCTACCCCACAGTTCCCTCATCCAACACGTCGATGACCTACCCTCAAACAATCTCTACAAGACACCTCTCTCCTTCTCCATTCCCTACCCAGCCGAAAAAGGCTGTCGAGTATCCCCTTCCAAAGCTCAGCTCTCCCAACCCGCTGTCTCCGACCTAGGAGTGCAAATCTCCCACAACGAAAAGGAAGTAACTACAGACCGAAAAGGTCTCATAGCATCAATACCTGTCCCTTCCACCAAAACCGACCTCCTCTCTTTCTTAGGCTTTGCTGGTTCCCTCCGCTCCTGGACCCCCAACTACAGCCTCCTTGCAGAACCCCTCTGTGAGGCCACAAAAGGGGACCCGGACGAACCTCTTAGTCCATCCAGACCCATCAATGCCGCCTTTATAAAGCCACAACAGGCACTTATACACGCTCCTGCATGGCACTTACCAGACCCAAACCCAAAACTCATTCTGTATGTACATGAAAATCAAGGATTCGCACTTGGTGTCCTAGGACACCACAGGGACCTTCACTTGCCCCTGTCGCCTACCTCTCCAAACAACTTGATCCTGCCTGCCAAGGTGGGGCTCCCTGTCTTAGAACATTGGCGGCCGCTGCAATTCTCGCCTTAGAAAGCAGAAAGCTTACTTTGGGACAGCAAGTCACCATTAAGTCACCACATAACTTTCAACATCTTGTAACAAACACATCAAGCCATACAACACCTTTCCCCATCACGTTTCCAAAAATTCCATCTCGTGTTGGTTGAAGATAACAACTTCTCCTTTTCACCTTGCCCTTCTGTTGGGCAGATAAAATGTATTATGCCCACTTTGTTAAAGATGACGCTGCCGACGTGGAGGCCGTTGCTCAGGTGATATTAATGTGTGTTGGGGGCAGGCGGTGGGCAGGCAGAATCCTTGTAGCCTGGGGCTTGGTTTTGGGATTAAGCCTTTCCCACCCTTTTTGATGTGGGGCAGTGCAATCCAATCATGCCTCAGAGAAGTGACTTTGTATTAGAGACTTCCCTATTATGTATATTGGATTAAAGGTTTGGATTTCTACACTATAAAATAGGGGCAGAATAGGAGCTTGCACACTTGGTTCCTGGGATGATTAGCATGAGAGAGCAGAGGGAGCAGAGCAGAGAGCAGAAAGAGGCCATGTGGCCAGGAGAAGCAGCCAAGATGGCGGAGTGCTGAGTGAGATGCCAGTTTGTGCAGAGTTTGTATCTGGGAGAAGGAAGGAGATGGGGAACTGAGGAGAATAAGGCTGGTGAGGTAGAAACCTTTGATTCTAGGAAACTCGGATAAGTCAGTGGCTTTGTGAGCACTGAATGTGAGTGGGTTTTGGAGCCCAGTGTGTGTTTTTACTTGCCCACCGGGTGCAAGCTAGAATTAAAGAAAATGGCCTATCAGTTTTTGGCTCCATTGTTTCTTTACCGACTGTCCGAATCCAATGCGAACCTGCATGAGCCGGGCTGCTATGATAGTGGCCGTGCCTACTGGCTTTACACCTTCCCTCAGTCCTGCCACCCTGTTCCCTTCTAAGCCTCTCCCCATATACATTCCTGCACTGAAGCCATTACTCACTTCATTACTCCTTTCCCCCACATCTCTCCCACTCCCTTATCTCCTCCAGACCAAACTCTCTATACTGATGGCAGTTCCACTAAGAAGGCACCAGGACAATAGACAGTAGGCTACGCTCTAGTTACAGAGCAGCACACAATCTTAGAGGCCCAACCTCCCAACAAGCAGAACTCATTGCCCTTACTCGTGCCCTAATTCTCTCCGCTAACAAAACCGTCAGTATATATACTGATTCCAAATATACCTACCACATCATGCACTCGGCAGCCAGCATATGGCGTGAAAGAGGATTTTTAACCACTAAAGGATATTCTCTTCAAAATCATACATCTATCCAAACCCTGTTAAATGCAGCTCTTCTTCCCAAACAGGCCTCTGACATTCACTATAAAGGTCACCAGCAGCCCTCAAACCCCGTTAATGTTGGAAACAATTTAGCAGACAAAATAGCAAAAAGAGCAGCACACACCTCAACCGACAATATTAGGATAGCAATTCCTACGCTCACAACACAATACTCACGTGACGAACGTGAGTACTCCAATATCTAGGTTACTCCCCCCAAAACAAGGGTGGTATTTAAAAAAAGGAAAAATTATCCTGCCCAAAAGACAGGCTAATTCAGTCTTAACCAAATACTCACAATTCTTTCCATGTAGGGTATAAACCACTTCTAATATACGTCACAACCTTTTTAACCTGTCCCTCACTTCCTTCTGTTTTTTTTTTTTTTTTTTTTTACAGAGGCAGAGATAGACAGGGACAGACAGACAGGAACAGAGAGAGATGAGAAGCATCAATCATCAGTTTCTCGTTGCGCATTGCGACTTCTTAGTTGTTCATTGATTGCTTTCTCACATGTGCCTTGACCGTGGGCCTTCAGCAGACCGAGTAACCCCTTGCTGGAGCCAGCGACCTTGGGTCCAAGCTGGCGAGCTCTTTGCTCAAGCCAGATGAGCCCGTGTGCAACCTCGGAGTCTCGAACCTGGGTACTTCCGCATCCCAGTCCGACGCTCTATCCACTGCGCCACCGCCTGGTCAGGCACTTCCTTCTGTTTTTCAAAGCATAGCTTCCACATGTTCTATTTGCAATCCATGTTCACCACAGGGAGGGCTACATCCTTGCTCCTTCCCTATACACCAGGCCCGTGGGAGACTCCCAGGTCAGGACTGGCAAACTGACTTTACACATATGCCCCCACATAAAACAATTCGCTACCTCTTAACACGAGTAGATACATTTTCAGGAGGGATAGAAGCATACCCAACGACTAGAGAAGATGCCCAAACTGTTGTAACCATCCTAACTGAAG
The DNA here is from genome assembly GCF_036850765.1 of Saccopteryx bilineata. Taxonomy (NCBI): domain Eukaryota; kingdom Metazoa; phylum Chordata; class Mammalia; order Chiroptera; family Emballonuridae; genus Saccopteryx; species Saccopteryx bilineata. The sequence goes on along the minus strand of NC_089491.1, from coordinate 393,196,942 downwards.
ATATCATTCCCCGATTTGGGCTTCCTAAAACACTTCAGTCTGACAATGGTCCCGGTTTTATCTCCCGAATAACACAATCTATTTCAGCATTATGAGGAATCGAATGGGAGTTTCACATTTCTTACCACCCACAATCTTCAGGCAAGGTAGAAAAAGCCAGTCAGGCCTGACCAGGCAGTGGCACAGTGGATAGAGCGTCGGACTGGGATGCAGAGGACCCAGGTTCGAGACCCCGAGGTCGCCAGCTTGAGCGCGGGCTCATCTGGTTTGAGCAAAAAGCCCACCAGCTTGAATCCAAGGTCGCTGGCTCCAGCAAGGGATTACTCGGTCTGCTGAAGGCCCACGGTCAAGGCACATATGAGAGAGCAATCAATGAACAATTAAGGTGTTGCACACGCAATGAAAAACTGATTGATGCTTCTCATCTCTCTCCATTTCTGTCTGTCTGTCCCTGTCTATCCCTCTCTCTGACTCACTCTCTGTCTCTGTAAAATGAAAAAAAAAAAAAGAAAAAGCCAGTCAGCTCATTAAAGAACACTTAAAGAAGCTCTCTCTCAAACTACACACCTGCCCTGGACACAGCTTCTCCTCTAGCCCTTATGAGGCTCAGGGCCATACCATGATGACCACTTAACCTGAGCCCATCTGAAATCATGTATGGTCATCCTTTTGTCCTTCAAACAACAATAGAAACATCTCCCCCCACTAGGTGATTACTTCCCCTCCTACTCATGCATTAACGAAGTAGACAAACTCTCACCCTGGCCCTTTCCCACTACCAGCTCCAACTTCTCAGTACACCCTGGAGACCTTGTCTAAGTGAGGGCCAGAGAACGGACTCCTTTGGGACCCACGTGGACGGGACCACACACCACTATTCTCTCTACTCCCACAGCTGCTAAGGTTGAAGGCGGTCACCACCGGATTCACCTCTCCCACATCAAACCATATATCCCCACTCCTCTGACAACCTATACTTCTACCCCCAACAGGACCCACCTCCCTAAGACTATCAAAATGCATCCCCACCTGACCTGTGGTGGCTCAGTGGATAAAGCGTAGACCTGGAATGCTGAGGTCGCCGGTTCAAAACCCTGGGCTTGCCTGGTCAAGGCACATACAGGGGTTGATGCTTCCTGCTCCTCCCCCTTTTCTCTCTCTCGCTCTCTTCTCTCTAAAATAAATAAATAAATAAATAAAATCTTTTAAAAAATGCATCCCTGCCGTTCAGGAAGAAACCGAAGAAACCGGCTCAACATCTTAACACGACGCCTTACCTCACACCATCTTTCTTTCTCTCTGACATTCACGCCAGCTACACCTCCCATTAATACTCTCTATCCAGGTTCTTCTATTTTATACCTAATCTCATTGAAGATCTCACATGGTTCCACCCACCTTCTACACAGGTTGAAGATTTAACAACATAGATCATTGAGCTAACCTGGCAAGGCACCTCACTCGAATTCTCCACAGAAGAGGTGGCCGTTTTTCAATGCCTCTTCATTTGTGTAGTCTCCTCACCCTAACCTTATGTTCACCTGAATGCGGTGTGTGTGGAGGGGGAGAGTGTTAACACCAGGACTCACCTCTTTCTCCCTTCTGACCCTATCCCTAAGGGAATAGACCGCCTCCATCCCTTCCCTTGTAGAGTCCACATAGATAGAACGCTCTCTTAACCTTACTGAAAAAGTTTTAATTGAGTCTAATTCTTCCTATGCAGCTGACTGCTGGATGTGTATATCTATGTCGTCTTCAGCCTACTCTGCCTTCCCTCTTCCGAATAACAGCACCCACCCTCTTCAGACCACTCTCATGTACCAAGTCCAAAAAGGAGCTACGATCTTTGAGAGAGCCAACACTCTGATAAGGGGTTATCCCACTTCAGCTGCCAACCGAGCAAACAAGCTATATCAAACCTATTACTCCCAGCTTGAAAAATCAAAACCCTGAACCCCTCCTGCTCAAGGACCAGTCACTTTAAATACCCCTCTCCTTTCACCTGCTCCCCTACGCTTCAAGGTTCAGGGTGACATCCCAGTTGGTCGCCTCCCCTCTAACCTCTGCGACATCACAAACTATTCAACTTTCCGAAGACCATTACAACCATTGAGTTAACTGTCAAGTCTCTCCAGAAGCAAACGGATTATTTCCTAACCCCGTTCGATTCACAGGACCCCCTACTCTTACAGCTTCACAACATAAATGCTCCTATCCCACCACACGACTCTATTCCTGGCTCACTACCCCTTCCACACGGTTGCAATGCTCAGAGCAGGCCTCTGACCATGTCTCCCCCCTAGTGGGGGCTGCACTTTCCTCCACCTTGACCATCTGGAGTTCAGAGATGGATGGAGGAAACCGATCCCTTGTCCATCTATTCTCTAGTCACCTCTCAGTCTGTCTCACCCAATCAGGGTCTTTCTACTGGTGTGGGACCAACACCTATAGGTGCCTCTCAACTAGTTGGATGGGAACCTGTACCCTAGTCTGTCTCACCCCAAATATCATATCAACCTAATCCTTCCCCATGAGCCTCTCCCAGTTCCTAGTACTCTACCCGTCAATCAAAGAACCAGACGAGCCATACAGGTAATCCCTCTTCTTGTTGCCTTAGGAATCTCTACAGGAGCAGGTTTGGGGAGCGGGGGGCACTGGCCACTGCCCTGTCTTATTTCCACTCTCTCTCTCTGAAGACCTCCAAAACTCCCTAGGAGAAATCGCCTCCACTCTAGTAAGACTCTGAGATCAACTTGATTCCCTAGCCGCTGTCACGCTACAAAATGGCCACGGCCTTGATACCTTCATGGCAGAAAAAGGAGGTATTTGTGTCCTTCTAGGGGAAGAGTGTTGCTTCTACCTCAACCAGTCAGGGCTGAATAGAGACATGGCAACCAAATGGAAGGAACGAGCTCAACGAATCCATGAAAAACAAGCCGAATGTTGAGATCAGTGGCTCTGCACAAACTGGATGTCTGACTACTGCTTACCATTTATTGGTCCACTCACTCTCGTATTTGTCATTTTAGCTTTTGGGCCCTGTCTCCTATGCCTATTCTCTAGCTTATTACAGAACCACATGCAGGCCTTCACCAGCCAGAAAATTGGAGAAATCTACCTAGCTCTGCACACCAACCCTGAAACCTGTAAGCTATTTCCTGCCGAGGAAGGAAGAAGGGCATAGCCACCAAATGTGGACTAGCAAAAGCTTTGTTCAGAGCACATCCCAGCGAAGTTCACTGGTCCGTGAGACAGGGGCCCGGAAGTCATACAGCTTCTCCCCGGGGAAGAGTGTGTGTGTGTGTGTGTGTGTGTGTGTGTGTAATTTATAGCGTTGGTAGGGTGGTGGCGGGTTGATATGACGTGGTGAATTTTCATTAGCTGACAGTTGTTCTTTTTCAAAGTGCTCCTGGGCCGTTTCTTTTGACGGGCATGGATGTGGGTGGTCCCAGCCAAAGTCCCCGGACCTGGTTCCTCAGGTGACCCTCCCCCATTGCCAACCAACCTCACAAAACCTATAACTCGCCGGGCAGAAAAATCCGAGCCCCTAGGATTGCACCCCTAAACAGCAGGAAGAAGTTACAGAAGAGAGACCACCGCCCCTATAACCCTACCCTGCCTTCTGCATTCTCGATTTTTTTTTATATGTTATACAAGAGTTGAGAATAATAGGTTTCAGTTCTTCAGGCTACGAACATAAGTCTTATTTCTTTAAGTTTCGATTTATCTTTCCCCGCCATTTTGTATATTCCAACCGTTTGTTCTACTCAATCACCTTTTGACATCTACTTCTATATAAGGCAATAATCCATACTAAGCTAAAACTTCCACATAACTGCCTAACTACTCCTACCAATGACAGGCGGCCGCATGTCCTCCTTCCTCCCCTAAATGCCTTTAAAATTGCTGTACCCACCATAAACTGGGCTGCTGTCCCTTACGAGACAGCCCGGCAGGTTTTCTTTCAATAAAGCCTATTACACTGGTCTTTGGGACTCCGATTGATTCTCTCACATAGGTCAAAAAAATTTGACGAAACTGTGCTTGTAATATTTATTCATTTCATAAAACTCATTAGACACTTGATGAAATATATTTCAATTTCCTCGTATTTGTTGCTTCAGTAAACAAACATTTAACGGTAAAGAGAAAAAGTGCCAAACAACCAAGCTGTCCTTGGAAACATCTTAACGGTTTTATTGTGGGTTTCTGTCAGGTATTATTTAATACGTTTTCATTAATATTTTAAAACTCTTATAACATCATCTAGTTTTGTGTACCTCTTTTATGGTTCTTATTTAACTATTAAATGCATGAAGTAATAAACTTCCTTTTGGTATATCTTTTTTTTTTATATACTTAAACCGGTTACTTGGGCAGAGAACCAGTTGTTAAATTATTTGAATCCCACCACTGGCTCTAATCCCAAATATTATATTCAGAGCACACTCTTCAATCCTCCAGACCCTGCCTCTGGTTTTCACAGCTGCTGCGGGGCTCCAGCGGTCCAGGACCCCAGAGGCGGGGCCGCACCCGCCTCTGGTTGCATCAGAACCGGAGGCCAAGCGTCAAGGTGGTCGCCTCTGTAGGTAGGCCACGCGCACACAGCCCTCCGCCAGGTGCCTCCGCAGACTCAGTTCTTGGCCCCGCCTCCTGCCCATCGAGGCCCCGCCCACAGCCTTCAGCCGGTGCCTCCGCGGACTCAGTTCTTGGCCCCGCCTCCTGCCCTCCTGCCGGCCCTACCCACAACCCTCAGCCTGTGCCTCCGCAGACTCAGTTCTTGGCCCCGCCTTCTACCCGGCCGCGGCCCCGCCCACAGTCCTCACCCAGGTGCCTCCGCAGACTCAGTTCCTGACCCCGCCGAGGCCCCGCCTCCCGCCTGCCCGCGGCCCCGCCCAAATTCCCTCTTAGCCTGGTGCTCCCGCAGACTCAGTTCCTGGCCCCGCCTCCTGCCCGGCCGAGGCCCCGCCCCTGCCCCGCCCACAAAGCCTCGCAGTCGGCGCGGACGCACGCCTTGCGCAAGCCGTCGCCATTTTGCTCGTAGAGACGTCGCTGGGAGACTCGGTCCTCTCTTCCTTCGGCAGCCGAGGCTGCTAGGCCGGGGCTGGGGTCGGGGCCAGGTAGGCGGGGCGGGGGCCTGCGACGAGTGGCGGCGCGGGGCATCGCGGGGCGCAGGTGCCAGGGGCCGGAAGCGTGGGTGGGCGCGAGTCCGAGCGCGGGCCTCGCGCCCCGGCGCCCCTCTCCCCAACCCCCTCCCTCCTCCCCTTACCCTCTCCCTCCTCCCGGGTCTCGGGGTCCGCGGGGCCCCGGCGTGGCGCGCGGCCGGCGGGAGCGGAGCCCGGATGGGAGCACCTGCAGCGGGGCGCCTCGGAACGCCCTCCTCCATCCCGGCCCCCAGCGCTCCGCAGCCCTCGGGCCATGCTGGTCGCGGACGTTTCTGGACTGGCCCCCACGCCCGCAGCCCCCCACCTGCAAACGATCTTTGTGTTCCCCTCGGGCCTCACCCGCAGCGGCAGAGAGAGGACCTCCGTGCAGTTTTTAAGATACTGCACTTTGAGAGATGTTTCCTCCCCCCCCCCCCAAGTACACGACACGGGTGATAAAAGCGTGTTTTCCCGCTGGCGCCGTGCGGGTGTTTAGAAGGAGGAAATGCAGAGGGGAGAGGTGCGGCGTGAGGAAGTGGGCTTTCCGATGTTTAAGAAATTTTAAATTCACAAATAAAAGAATTCAGCCACATTGTGAACCCCACAGTGTAAATCCTACCCTTCTTGTCTGTGTGTGCCCTGCCCTGGATTGGACCGTCGTTATTACCCAGTTCTGATTAGAGAAGACGCAATTCTGTTCTTCTCTTAACATTTCTTTTGTATATGTCCCAGATATTAAAAAAAACAAAACATAGTTTTACTGAACAATTTAGTTTTCATTTAAGTTTTGTTTTACTTAATTACCCTATCACGTCCAGTGTTCCTTCTCAAAAAATCTTGGCACTGACCACTTCTGAGCATGCATATAGCTTTGTCTTTCTTTCTTACCTTGGGGTCCATTCCCAAATGGGAAATACTGGACCAAAGTTAGGTGTTCTTTCTTAGAGCACTGGATAGAAATTGTTTTCCAAATAAGGCGTATTTACAATAGCCTTTTTTTCCCCCCAAAAAAATCTGGGTCTTTGTCCGTTTTCACTAACAACCTCACGCAGAATTCGGTGGGGTTTCAACCCATTTTTATTTTTTTTTACTTTTTGGTGTGTGTGGTGTTGGGACACAGGCTGTGCAGCCTGCTGCTGGAATATAGAGCTGTCTGTACTCTACGGAAGACTGAAAACTAGAGTCACGTCTTCGGCTTAGAGACCCGTCAGCCTCCAGTAGGTTTGTTTCTTCCTCCCGGAGCCCCGCTTCCCCTGCTTGATTGACTTAAGAGTTCAGGGCACTCAGGAAATGTGTTAGCCCGTGAGGAAACGTCCTGGGATCACGGGCATACACGATTATTCAGGTCAGGTTGGACAGTTCTGATTTTATTGCTGGCATAAAAAAGGCAAGGTTTATTTGAGGAATGCCACTAATGAAAACAAATCTTCGTGCTTTTGATAGCTTTCCACTTTGCAGAGTACTTTCCGTTCCGTGGGTTCATCCTTGAAGCTCTGAGGGTATCTTTATTCAACAGACGTTTGTTACTTAACAAACATTGGTGGAGCCTCTGCCACATCCCAGGTGCTGTTCTAGGCACTTGGGTATACAGCAGAGAATAAAATACTTAAGACATCTCTGCTGTTCTGGACCTTAACTTCTGGCGGGGGAAGCTGTTTTTTTACCAAGTGTCTATCTCTTGTCAGGAAGGGGGAAGGCTGAGGCTGGTGAAGCCATGTGACTTGCCCAAGGCTTAGCTAGTAACAACCGGTGACTGGAAGGCAGACTCCAGTCTGCAGGTTCCTACTCTAGCTCTCTTTAGGCAGAAGGTATTTGCATAATGGACTCTTTGGAAGGAAAGCAATGCACTAATGTGTGAGCCTTCTTCATTGGAAATACACCAGTGGTTTTGAAATTGTTGGCATGTCCGAAGCTAGTGGTTTTTCAGTGTGGTTTCATTCAGGAGATCTCCAGATTGTCAAATCTCATTCGGAGAGAAGTGTGATTGGCGTTTTGAAAGGTGCTGGGATTCTCTGAAAAGGGTGATGATAAATCTTTGTTTATTTTTAGTTTCTCTTACCTAGGCTTTCATACATGTGATAAATCTCACATTCTAGAGTAAATTTAGGAAAATGTAAAAGCAACTAATTTATGGGGAGAAGAGTGGGAGTGCTTGCTTTTGTGTGTTTGTGTATGGGTGATTCTAAAGAATCTATTTTTAATTATAGTTGACATATAATTTTTTTAAACTGACTCTTATTTAAATTTAATTTTATTTATTCATTTTTAGAGAGGAGAGAGAGAGGGAGAGAGAGGAGAGAGAGAAGGGGGGAGGAGCTGGAAGCATCAACTCCCATATGTGCCTTGACCAGGCAAGCCTAGGGGTTCAAACCGGCGACCTCAGCATTTCCAGGTTGACGCTTTATCCACTGCGCCACCACAGGTCAGGTGACATATAATTCTTATATTAGTTTAAGACGTATGCCATAGTGATTAGACGTTTATATACCTTATGAAGCGATCACCCCAATGAGCCTAGTACCCATCTGACACCCTACAGTTAGTCCAGTATTATGGACTGTATTTCTTATGCTGTACTTGACACCCCGTGATACTTTAATAACTGATCATACGGACATCTTAGTCCCAGTCACCGTTCTCACCCATTACCCTCCAACCCTTCCCCTCTGGCAACCAGCAATTTGTTCTCTGTGTCTGTGAGTCTGTTTCTGTGTATTTTATTTTTAGATCCCATATGTAAGTGAAATCATATGGTATTTATCCTTCTCTCTGACTTTTAAATTTTTTGGCGGACCCTCCATAGTGTTTCCCCTAGTCTGTACCAATTTACAACCCTATCAGTAGTTCATGAAGATTCCCCTTTTTCCACATCCTTGCCGATATATGTTTATTGATTTATTGATGACAGCCATTCGGACAGAGTGTGAGGTGACATGTCATTGTGGTTTCAGTTTGCACTTCTCTGGGGATGAGTGATGTTAAGCAACTTTCCGCGTTGACCATCAGTATGTTATCTTTGGAGAGATCAGGTTCTTTGCCCATTTTAAAAATTACATTGTTTGGGGGTTTTTTGTATTAAGTTGTATACATTGCTTAAATATTTGGACATTAACCCCTTATTTTATGTATCTTCTCAATTGGTGAGTATCTTCTCAATTCAACTCAAATAGGTTGTCTTTCGGTGTTGTAAATGGTTTTTAGTTCAAAAACTTAGTTTGATAGTCTCATTTGTTTATTTTTAAGTTTCCCTTGCCTAGGAGACATAGCCAAAAAAATGCTGCTAAGAGCATTGTCAGAGTTGATTCCTATGTGTCAGAGTTTACTCCTATGTTTCTAGGAGTTTTATGGTTTCAGGTCTTACATTTAAATCTTTAATCCATTTGAGTTTATTTTTGTATATGGTGTAAGAAAGTGGTTTGATTTCTTTTGGGGGGAGGGAGGTGTGTCTGTACAGTTTTCCTAAAACCATTAATTGAAGAGATTCTACTGCCCTGGCTGGTTAGCTCAGTCTTGTTAAGAGCGTCATCCCAAAAGGACAAGATTGTGGGTTCAATTCCCGGTCAGGGCACACATGGGCATGAATGCACGACTAAGTGGAACAACAAATGGGTGCTTCCCTGCCCCCTCCCCTCTCTCTTCCTTCCTTTACCACTCTCTCTCCCTTCTTCTCTCTGTCTCTTTAAAAATCAATTAAAAAAAACTAAGCCCTGGCCATAGCTCAGTGGGTTTGAGTGTCGTCCCACTGGCGGAGGTTGCTGGTTCCATCCCCGGTCAGGACACATACAGGAACAGCTCAATGTTCCTATCTCTCCCCATGCCTCTCTCCAAAAAAAAAAAAAAGAGAGAGAGAGAGAGAACTGTTCTGTATGTTCTTGCCTTCTTTGTCATACATTAGTTAACCATGTAAGTATGGTTTAAGTTCTGGGCCCTTTATTTGGTTCCATTAATCTGTATGTCTTTTTATGCTAACACCATGCGGGGTTTTTTGTTTTGTTTTGTTTGTTTGTTTTTTTACAGAGACAAAGTGAGAGTCAGACAGAGGGATAGATAGGGACAGACAGACAGGAACGGAGAGAGATGAGAAGCATCAGTCATCAGTTTTTCATTGCGACACCCCAGTTGTTCATTAATTGCTTTCTCATATGCGCCTTGACCGCGGGCCTTCAGCCAACTGAGTAACCCCTTGCTCGAGCCAGCAACCTTAGGTCCAAGCTGGCGAACTTCTACTCAAACCAGATGAGCCTGTGCTCAAGCTGGCGACCTCTGGGTCTCGAACCTGGGTCCTCATTCCGACACTCCATCCACTGCGCCACCGCCTGGTCAGGCCATGTGGTTTTGATTACTGTAGCCTTGTATAATTTGTTATCAAGTAGTGGGATATTTTGAGATATGTTCCCTTTATCCCCACTCTGCTGAGAGTTTTGATCATAAGTGGATGTTAGATTTTGTCATATGCTTTTTCTGCATCTCTTGATACAATCATATGATATTTATCTGTCATTTTGTTTATGTGGCATATCATGTTGATTGATCCAGGGGCATTGAACCAGCCTTGCATCCCTGGAATGAATCCCAGTTGATTGTTGTGTATAACTTTTAATGTATTGCTGAATTTTGTTTGCTAATATCTTCATTGAAGATTTCTGCATCTATGTTCAGCAGAGATATTGGCCTATAATTTTTTCTTGTGTAGTGACTTTGGTTTTGAAATTAGGATAATGCTGGTTGCATAAAATGAGTTTGGGAGTCTTCCCTCTTGATTTTTTGGAATAGTTTGAGAAGGATAGATGTTAGTTCTTCTTTGAATTTTTGGTGAAATTCATCTGTGAAGCCATCTATCTGGTCCAGGGCTTTTGTATATTGGGAGCCTCTTTTTTCTTTATTTTTTTTTTGAACTCAGAGAGTACTTTATTCCACCCATCAGAGAAATGGAGAGGTTGGATCTGTAACAAGGCATCCTGTTTTAAAGCATAGGCCAGTTTGTACTATGTACGAAGTAACTGATAAGACCACAAACAACTTTTCAGTGTTTAAAAGGGATAAGCCTCCTGGCAAAAGCAGCATCTTTGTGATTAATTAACTTTACTATTCCTCTTTTTTATCTTCACCCTCTCCTTCAATAGAATCTATACCATCCTCCTCATAACCCTTCTCAAGGGCAGCCCTGTCCTCCTGGGCTTCAGAAAAGTCCTTCCTCTGGCCGTCACCCATGTACTGGTGAGCAAAGGTCCGCTTGTCGTACATTAGGTCACACTTGCGGTAGCGCGAGCTCAGGCTACAGAAATAGCTGTGGTGTTGCTCAGCGTGCACACAGTTCCCTGTTCTTGGGCCAGGTGTCCACTAGGAACCACAGTGGGTGGCTGGCTAATAATTAAAGCCAACTTAGAACAGTGGAGCACCAGTCCACAAACTGATGGTCCACTTGGTCTTGATGGTGGCAACGGCAGCATTGACATCTTTAGGAGCCAGGTTGCCCTGGTACCACAGGCAGCAGGCCATGTATTTCACCCTCTGGTTGGTTGACGCAAAGCACACATCGGTGATCTCTGCTACAGAAGAGTGTTCATGGCAGAGATGACAGGGGCACATGTGGCCAGAAGGAAGTGAATGTAGGGATGGGGAACCATGTAGGTCTGGAAATCAGTCAGATCGACATTCGTGCCCCAGCAGTTTGAGGGAAGCAGTGGTGGAGGGCACGGTTTGGCGTATCAGCCTCTTCTGGTTAGCATAGCTTAGGCGTTCAGTAGCAAGGTTTCTGCAGTCGGTGTGCATGGCCTCGTCGTCAGCCATGAAGGCACAAAGTGCTCCATGGTGTGGTTGGTGAGGATGGAGTTGTAGGGCTCAGCTGCAGTTGTGGAAACCAGTATGGTTGGGTAAGTGGAGACTTCCTGCCGTTTCAAAGGTGACGATCCATCAGCAGGGAGGTGAACCCAGAACCAGTTACCCCCCCACAGCTGCGGGAAACCAAGAAGCTCTGAAGACCTGTGTATTGGTCAGCCAGTTATTAACAGCACCTTCTTTGCCTCTGACAAGCAGCTCAGGGTGGAGGAGTTGGCAGTAGGTACCAGTGTGAACTTCAGTAATGACTGTGGGTTCCAGGTCTGTAAACACTGGCTATCTCACTGAAGAAAATGTTGAGGAGTCATCCCTCCCTCTCCTCTGTCACACACAAATGGTCTTCTTTTTCTTTAGTGGGATAGAGGGAGGAACAGACATACAGGAAGGGAGAGAGATGAGAAGCATCAACTCATAGTTGCAGCACCTTAGTTGTTCATTGATTGCTTTCTCATATGTGCCTTGACTGCGGGGCTCCAGCTGAGCCAGTGACCCCTTGCTCAAGCCAGTGACCATGGGGTCATGTCTGTGAACCCACACTCAAGCTGGTGAGCCAGCACTTGAGCCAGATGAGCCCATGCTCAAGCCAGTGACCTCAAGGTTTCGAACCAGGGTCCTCAGCATCCCAGGCTGATGCTCTATCAACTGCATCATTGCCTGGTCAGGCTGAAGGTTCAAAACCTGATGGCCATCTCATGCATGTTACTGTATTTGTTTGTAGGTAACTAAAATGTTATGTTTACTCATATGTAGCTTCCATTTACCAAGCATATTGTATGTATGGGGCATTGTGTTTAGTGCTGGACAGAAATTAGTTTACAGTAACTCGGTAACGTCAGTATTCACAGCTGTATGGATGAGGGAAGTGAGGCTAGAGAGGTTTTTTTGTTTGTTTGTTTGTTTGTTTGTTTTTGCATTTTTCTGAAGCTGGAAACAGGGAGAGACAGTCTGACAGACTCCCGCATGCGCCCGACCAGGATCCACCCGGCACGCCCACCAGGGGGCGACGCTCTGCCCACCAGGGGGCGATGCTCTGCCCATCCTGGGCGTCGCCATGTTGCGACCAGAGCCACTCTAGCGCCTGAGGCAGAGGCCACAGAGCCATGCCCAGCGCCCGGGCCATCTTTGCTCCAATGGAGCCTTGGCTGCGGGAGGGGAAGAGAGAGACAGAGAGGAAAGCGCGGCGGAGGGGTGGAGAAGCAAATGGGCGCTTCTCCTGTGTGCCCTGGCCGGGAATCGAACCCGGGTCCTCCGCACGCTAGGCCGACGCTGTACCGCTGAGCCAACCGGCCAGGGCTAGAGAGGTTTTTAATTTTTTTTTTTTTGTATTTCTCTGCAGCTGGAAACGGGGAGAGACAGTCAGACAGACTCCCGCATGCGCCCAACCGGGATCCACCCAGCACGCCCACCAGGGGCGATGCTCTGCCCACCAGGGGGTGATGCTCTGCCCCTCCGGGGCGTCGCTCTGCCAAGACCAGAGCCACTCTAGCGCCTGGGGCAGAGGCCAAGGAGCCATCCCCAGCGCCCGGGCCATCTTTGCTCCAATGGAGCCCTGGCTGCGGGAGGGGAAGAGAGAGACAGAGAGGAAGGAGGGGTGGGGGTGGAGAAGCAAATGGGCGCCTCTCCTGTGTGCCCTGGCCGGGAATCGAACCCGGGTCCCCCGCACACCAGGCCGACGCTCTACTGCTGAGCCAACCGGCCAGGGCCAAGAGAGGTTTTTAAAAGGCTAAGGAAGTAAAGTGTCGACCTGGAATGCTGAGGTTGCCAGTTCAAAACCCTGGGCTTTCCCGGTCAAGGCACATATGGGAGTTGATGCTTCCTGCTCCTCCCCCCTTCTCTCTTTCTATCTCTCTCTCCGTCCTCTAAAAAGAATAGATAAAAATAATTTTTTTAGAAATAAAAGGCTAAGGAATTAGGTAACTTGTACAAGGCACAGTGAGTCAAGGGGCAGCAGTAGCTGAGATGCAAACACGCATTTGCCTCCAAAGCCTGTTTACGAACAAAGTGCGGGAGAATGAGTTTTGTTTTTGTTTCCTTTTCCAGACGTGTATTGGTTGAGAGATGGTGTTAGCACCCACGTGAGATCTCTTCCAGCTCTTGAGTGTTGATTATTAAATACATTATTTCTGTCCTTTATGACAGCCACGCTGCCCTGCACTAGGCTGTAAAGCCGGGTGAGCAAGCGTTTTCTGTGGAGGGCCAGGTAACAGATGCCGTTATACCTACGGTTTGTGGGCAGAGAGTGTGGCTGTGTTCCGTTACACTGTCATTTACGGAAATGACCTTTGGAGGGACCAGTCTGACCCGTAAGCAGCGGTTTGCTGACCCTGCTTCAAGGCTATTTTTTTAAAGCATTTTAATTTTATTTATTTATTTATTTTGTGACAAAGAGAGTCAGAGAGAGGGACAGACAGGAAGGGAGAGAGATGAGAAGCATCAATTCTTTGTTGCAGCACCTTAGTTGTTCGTTGATTGCTTTCTCATATGTGCCTTGACTGGGGGGCTATAGCAGACTGAGTGACCCTTTGCTCGAGCCAGAGACTTTGGGCTCAAGCTAGTGAACCTTGCTCAAACCAGATGAGCCCATGCTCAGGCTGGCGACCTCCGGGGTCTCGAACCTGGGTCCTCTGAATCCCAGTCCGACACTCTATCCACTGCGTCATCGCCCAGTCAGGCTCAAAGCTATCTTTTTAAAGTATAATTTCCATTTTTTCCCCCAGAGAACTTTCCAGTCCTTAAGGACTTACCTTTTTATGTGGGCTTTGGTGGAGGTCAGGGTGCAGCACCCACAGGTCTAGATCCGGGTGGGGTGTCGGTGCGGTCCTTCCCAGCTTCACAAGAACAATGACTGAGACGATTCCTGACCGCCTTACTGTGAAGGGCAAACTCCCACGGTCATGTAGTTTCACTGACAGCTTGGGAAGCGCATTGCATCGAGGCAGTCACTTCAGAAATATCCCCAATGGCGCAGCCTCTACACTGTGTAGAGTCTGCAGTGTATCAGGAACGCAGCGGGCACAGGGGGCACAGTGAGCAGATGCACATGGCCATGCTCTTCTGGCACAACCATTGCTCCTGTTTTTCTTGGTCATCTTGGAAGCCAGGACCCAAGAGCCTGAAGTTACTTTCCATGGTAGACACCAGTGGTCTCCCTGGTCTCTGTAGGGCTTTGGTCAGTTGTGCATGTTTCTGTCTGTAATTCCTAGACTCCAGGTAGAGCCATTGTAATGCTCCGCATTTCCCATTGTGGAACGCCCCTTAAGAGGTGTGCTCTGTGTGGTGCAGTCTCCTGGCCTTCTGGCGTGACTGTAACTCGCACTGCCTTCATCACTCCATGGTTCCCTTGTTGCAGGCACTGCAGGAATGTGCACATGGGCACAGGGAAGCCTGCTCAGGATGGTGACCTGCAAAATTTGGCATATCTGAGTCATAAAATACTGGCAGCAGTTAAAAAGGACATGGGAGGGCTCTTTTTTTTTTTTTTTTTTTGTATTTTTCCGAAGTTAGAAGCAGGGAAGCAGTCAGACAGACTCCCACATGCACCCAACTGGGACCCACCGGCATGCCCACCAGGAGGTGATGCTCTGCCCATCTGGGATGTTGCTCCGTTGTGACGGGAGCCATTCTAGCACCTGAGGCAGAGGCCATGGAGCCATCCTCAGTGCCTGGGGCCAACTTTGCTCCAGTGGAGCCTTGGCTGCGGGAGGGGAAGAGAGAGACAGAGAGGAAGGAGAGGGGGAGGGGTAGAGAAGCAGATGGGCGCTTCTCCTGTGTGCTCTGACCCGGAATCGAACCTGGGACTTCCAAACACTGGGCTGGTGCTCTACTACTGAGCCAACCAGCCAGGGCCGGCAGCTTCTATTTTCTTTTTTTTTTTTTTACAGAGACAGAGAGTCAGAGAGAGGGATAGACAGGGACAGACAGACAGGAACAGAGAGATGAGAAGCATCAATCGTTAGTTTTTCATTGTGCATTGCAACACCTTAGTTCATTGATTGCTTTTTCATATGTGCCTTGACCGCGGGCCTTCAGCAGACCGAGTAACCCTTTGCTCGAGCCAGTGACCTTGGGTCCAAGTTGGTGAGCTTTTGCTCACACCAGATAAACCCGTGCTCAAGCTGGCAACCTCAGGGTCTCGAACCTGGGTCCTTCAGCATCCCAGTCCGACGCTCTATCCACTGCGCCACCACCTGGTCAGGTGGGAGCCTCTGTTTTCTAATGTGAGCTGTCAAGGTATATTGTTTAACAAAAAAGCAAAATTATAGGTAGATTTTCATGATTCCTTTTTATGTTAGAAATGTATTTTTGTATATATATTTTATAGGGGCCCCACATGTGTGAATGTATACAGCACGCCTGATGGTGTCCATACCAAACTAATAAGAACTGGGCTGGTGGGTGTGGCAGAAGTTGGGGCAGAAGTCTGTAGCCTTAGGTATCACGTGTCTGTTTTTTTATTTTACCAGGGGATATTACTTGTGTAATTAAATTTTAAGAATAACAAAAAAGATCTGTCTGGCTTCAGCCCTTCCGTAATCTCCACCAGCCTTCCCTGCGCCACCCCAAGTAAACGGCTGCAGAAATGCAGTGGGCGGGCTGCCACCCCAAGTAAACAGCTACAGAAATGCAGTGGGCGTGCTGCCACCCCAAGTAAACAGCTGCAGAAATGCAGTGGGCGGGCGGGGAAAGCCCCTGCCCATGGCCTGCTGGATTGTTACTGTTGCGTCCGCTGGGCCCCGACTGGAAGGGAAAGGGCGCATTAATGGCCAGTGGGATTAGAACCTCAGCTCCCGTGAGTTTTTGTTTGCACTGTTGCCTGTCACGTGCATGATCACTTGACTTTCCTGTAAAGTTATTATGTGGTTGGCCTTGTGGTCTGGTAGCGGAAAACGAAGATGACAAGGTCAGCTGTAGACATGACTTCAGGCGTCTGAGAGGCAGCTGCACACCCAGGGGAGGTGTTGCGGTGCACAGGTCCTCCAGGAAGAGCTGGGTGTGGACGGGTCACTGAGTTATTGTTTAAGGATCAATCAGTCCGTGTCCTTGCTAATGGCTCTGCCATTTTTCTGTGTGTTAATCCAGGAGGAATTTTGTTGTCAGAGAATAAAAGGAGGTTGTCCATAATTGACTTTAAGCAGCAAACAGTGTAACACTGAGCTCTTCAGCTCCGCCTTTCTTGTAAGTGTATCACTTATTCCCAGTGATCATGAAAACCGATTACATCATGTGATGACATAGTACCATAAGCTTGGAGCCCTAAACTCTTAAGTGGACTTTTTATTTGTCCTTATGTATTTCATGTAAAAGACTCCATTATGATGAAAACTAATTTCCTTCAGCCGAAATCATTTACTATTTTTAAAAAATCCGTTCAGGTGTATCTCCTGTCATAGTTCTTGATGTCTTATGTCCTTCCAGGCTCTGAGAAGGCGAAGACCAAGAAGGCTTTGATGTTTTGTGTGGCGCCACCTGAATTAGAAACCAAGATGAACATAACCAAAGGAGGGCTGGTGTTGTTTTCAGCAAATTCTAATTCGTCGTGTATGGAGCTTTCAAAGAAAATTGCTGAGTGAGTTATAGTCGTCCTGTTTATATCTGTAGTACGTGATGTTTTAATTTGACAGTCGGATTAGCACTGATTATTGAACTTGAAAGAAGACAGTTCATCTGCATTTCATCTGTGCATATTGCGGGCTGGCCTTCCTGTCAGCCATCGAGACACCCTGTGCGTTCATTCCGCATAGCTGACCGAGTGCCTGACGAGTGCTGGGCGTTGTGCTG
This sequence comes from Saccopteryx bilineata, assembly GCF_036850765.1. Taxonomy (NCBI): domain Eukaryota; kingdom Metazoa; phylum Chordata; class Mammalia; order Chiroptera; family Emballonuridae; genus Saccopteryx; species Saccopteryx bilineata. The sequence continues at coordinate 393,180,182 of NC_089491.1, read as the reverse complement.
GGCGCTTCCTATGTAAAGACTATTTGCGTATAAAGAACAGTGACTTGGATACCGTGTAGCGATAGTTGATAGATTATAGTTCAATGAAATTTTAGTTATTTTAGGTCTTGATTTAAATACTGGGGATTAACAGTGAACAGTCAAAATCCTTTCTTCTTACATTGAGATGAATCTAGACAGGAAGCAGTTCAGCAACATAAATAAGACAGTGTCAGGTGGTGGTCAGCACTCTGAAAAGAATGGATGCCCAGAGGCCTTTGACACTGAGGGGCTGGGATGTAGCTTGAGAAACTTGAGTGAGTCACAGAGTGAAGGTCTGTGGGCAGAGCCCTGCCGGCAGAGGGAGCAGTTGGTGCAAAGGCCCTGTGGTGTGCATCAGGAGCCAGTGCCCCAGAAACATGGGTGGTGTGGTAGAGAGCACAGGAAGTGGGCAGTGAGCAGGCAGGGCAAGACCACGTAGACCTTGGGTAGGCATGGGGTGGGGGTTGGGGGGTTAGGTAATAGAGCGACAGAACAAGTTGGTATTGACTTTAAATTTTATAATAAGACTACCTCTATTTATTTTTATAAATTTATGGATCATCCTTAAATAGTAAAGATGTTGAGTCTATTCTATTACCTTTTCAGCTTTCCCCCCCTTTCTCTTCTCTAGGCGGCTGGGGGTGGAAATGGGCAAAGTGCAGGTTTACCAGGAACCTAACCGAGGTGAGCCATCTTTGACGTGCGTAACATTGATCTTTTTGCAGAGTGTGACCCACTGGCTCAGGCCGTCATCTGCTACTGAAACAACTGGATTCAGGGTCTAGGTAGTTCCATTAGCAAGGAAGTCAAGCAGGCAAGTGGGTGAGAGTGGTGTTCTATCTCCACCAAGACCAACTACGTAGTTATAGAGCCCCGAGCAAGCTCCATCTGGGCTCCAGTGCCAGGTCTTAGGCCTCCTGGAATAAAAACTGCCTGGATATAGGAACCAGCTGGTCCGCTGACTGGAAACATTGTCTCAGTTGTTGGTTGAATTCATGCCACCTTCCGCAGGATGAGTATATCCTGTGTGGCCTCAGTACTAATTGGTGGTGGTTCTTTACCTCTCTGTAAGCTGCCATGGGTTAGACTTCGTGAAATCTTATTAAGAAATGCTTTTTGCTAGTGATCTGTCATTGCATAAACATCTCAAGTTGTAAAAGTCATTTATTATTTAACTGTTGTAATTTCTATATTCTAGCACATGATGTTGGGCTGCTTGCAAGAGTTTGAGAGTCAACTTATCCTTAGCAAGTTGTATAACCCTTCCAAACCGCAGATAATTAGGGCTGCTTGAGGATTAAATGGGGTAATTTGTGTGCCTAGCACAGCTCTTGGTACATAGAGGGTGGCCAGTGAGGTCCCTCTCGTTTCCACCGTAGGTTTTGTTGGGTATTCCGTATTCTGTAACTCGGAATAGACTCGGAAGAGGCACGGGCTTGCTCCTCCCGTTTGTTCTGCCTCTTTCCTGTCTCAGCGGCCCCGGGAGGCCTCAGTAGGAACAGAGAATACGCAGAGAGCGTGTGCAGAAGACCCTGCTGCTATGAGAATCGGACGGTGTCCTCTGTCTAGTCTGGAAGGGAGGGCTGGGGAGAGCTAGTGGTGAAGACTCAGGAGGAGCTGGGTCCACCCTGCAGGCTCGTGAGTGAGGGGACAGGAAGTACTTGTATCTGTGTGAAGGGAGGAGGGAACAGCCTACGGATTCCTTCCGTGACCAGACTTTGGAGAACTGAGTTCAGGGGTGATGTGAGGTAGGAGGGCTCAGACAGAGGAGGGCAGGATTCGATTCCAGATCGCTCTGACTGAAGCTCGTTTTCATTCCATGGTGCTGTGTTCCTTTTCAAACATGTATTTCGCTTTTTCTAACATTTTAAATGAAAATATTCAAACATACAGAGAAGTTGAGTGAGTAGTATACAGTTAATATACCAGTGTTTACCACCTAATTCAACAGTCAGCATTTTGCTGTATGAATTTGTATGTGAAGTAAGTTGCAGACATCCAGACTCTTAACCCCAGAATGCTTGGTCATGCACCTCTGAAGAACAAGGACTTTATTCTACTTAAATACCCTGCCGACATCACATTTAAGGATGTTTGATAATTCTTTAATCAACTAATGTCTACTCTATATTTGCAACCCCTTAGTTGTCCTTAAGACCCTTTTGTAGCTGTTTTTTTAAACCAGGTTTCCTGGTTCAAGCACTGTATTTCTAATATCTCTTTCATTTCTTCTCATCTACAATTTCTCACCTTTTCATTTTTCTTCCCTTGACATTGACCTTTTGAAGAGGTTGTCTTGTTCTGTTCCGGGTTTGTCTGATTGTTTCCTTGTGGCTTATCACACACTTTTTGAGAGTAGGGATATTGGACTTAATTTATAATTGCTCTCACATTATTATAATATTTTATGGCTAATAAATTTCTTTTTAAGTTATTACTATTTTTAAATTTTATTATTATAAGTGAGAGGAGGGGAGATAGACTCTCACATGTGCTGAACAGGATCCACCTGGCAACCCCTGTCTGGGGCTGATGCTTGAATCAGCTGAGCTATTTTTAGTGCCTGAGGCTGATGGGGTGACACTTGAACCAATCAAGCCACTAACTGCAGTAGGTTAAAAGAGAGAGAGGGATGAGAGGGAGGGGAAGAGAATCAGATGGTCATTTCTCATGTGTGCCCTAATTGGGAATCAAATCCAGGATGTCTATATGCTGAGCTGATGCTCTATCCACTGAGCCAGCCATCCAGGGCTGCTAATAAATTCTTAATTGTTGCTGGTTGAGGGAATGAGTATATAATTTCCTATAAAGATACTATACTCAGAGTGGTACAGTGCTTACTAGAAGTGAGAAGGGTAGATTTACTGGTTTCAACTCAGAAATGTAATTCTATCTTAAAGATATCATGTAACCATGTTTAAAAAGTATGACTAATGGCAGTATGTTTATTATCTAAAGCTAATCTGTTTTGTAACAGTTTCAGTTTTCATATTTTGTAACATTGGAGAATGTTGAAAATTCTTTGTGTATTTTTAAAAACATAAATTACATACCTTCTTCAGCCCTCTCCTTTTTTTTCCTTTTCCTTCCAGAAACAAGAGTACAAATTCAAGAGTCCGTGAGGGGAAAAGATGTTTTCATCATTCAAACTGTTTCAAAGTAAGAACTAAGCCAATAGAAGTGTTGTTTTTTGGGGGGGTTCCTGTTTGGGCGTGCGTGTTTGAGTAAGAGTTGGCTAGACAGGAAGAATAAGATAGTTTTAAAATTGGTATCTTACTCTGCTAATTTTTCTGACTTAACTGCTGACTGTTGTATGTTCTCTCAGTGTTGCTGAAGAGTGCAAGTAACCAAGCACAGTGGTCCTCCACTTACCACAGGGGACACGTTCCAGGACCCCCAGTGGCTGTCTAAACCTGCAGACAGTACTGACTCCTACAGATGCTCTGTTTTTCCTATGCGTGGCATACACGTCTGTGGTAAAGTGTGATTTATAAATGAGGCCCAGTAAGAGATTAACAGCAATAACTCATAATAAAATGGAGCAATTATGATGACACATTGAAATAAGAGTTACGTGAGTGTGACGTCTGTCTCTCTCTCTGGCAACTGATCTGATCACTCAGATGGCTCGCGGAGTGACTGATGGGCAGTTGTCACATACAGCATGGATTTGCTGGACAGAGGCCTGATTAACGTCCCAGCTGGGGTGGAGCAGGGCAGTAAGAGACTTCATCACACTGCAGAGTAGCGTGCCATCCGGAACTTATAAATTGTTTATTTATGGAGTTTTTCATTTAATATTTTCCTGCCACGGTCGATTGGGGATCACAGGCCACAGAGAGAGAAACGGTGGGGTGGGGTGGGGGCGCTGGGTTGGAGCAGAGACTTTTGATGACAACAGAGCCCCGTCCTCCTCCACGGCGGACTGCAGAACACAGAACAGCTCGTGTTGCCTGGCTCCTGGGTGTTGGCTGTGTCTCCCCAGAGACCAGTGTGGGCCATCTGGACACATGTTCAGAGAGCGTGTGTGTGATCTGAGGGGACAAGTAAGCACTGAAGGCCGAGCTGGACTTAGCATTCAGGACATCAGAAGGATGGCTCTGGAATCCTCCCCATTTTCAAGTCCTTCTATTGATTTCCTTTTTATTTTTACTTTTTTTTTGTATTTTTCCTAAGTTAGAAATGGGGAGGCAGTCAGACAGACTCCTGCATGCGCCCGACCAGGATTCACCCGGCATGCCCATGAGGAGGCGATGCTCTGCCCATCTGGGGCGTTGCTCTGTTGCAGCCAGAGCCATTCTAGTGCCTGAAGTAGAGGCCATGGAGCCATCCTCAGCAACCGGGACAGCTTTGCTCCAGTGGAGCCTTGGCTGCAGGAGGGGAAGAGAGAGACAGAGAGGAAGGAGAGGGGGAGGGGTGGAGAAGCAGATGGGCGCTTCTCCTGTGTGCCCTGGCCGGGAATTGAACTTGGGACTCCCGCACGCCAGGCTGACGCTCTACTACTGAGCCAACCAGCCAGGGCCTGAGTTTTGAGATGTCTTAACAGACAGTTGAGTGGAATCATCAAGTAGCAGTGGAATTTGTTAGGTTGGAGTCGAGAAGCTTGGGCTGGGGCTCTACATGTGAGAGTCTCCAGTATTTCTAAAGCTGTGACATTGGATGAGAAGCCCAAGGGAGGAGGGAGGAAGAGAGGACAAATGAACGCGAGTTAGGACCAGACGTCAGGAGAAGAGAAACCAGCAGAAGATACCAGGAGAGATGGGGAGTCCTGGAAGCAGGGGGTAGGGGGCATAGCTGTGTGTGACCCGCTGTTGGGTGAGTGGGAGAAGGGCTGAGCACTGGCCTTGTGATGTAACCACATGGGGGTCCTGGGTGACCTGGGAGAGAGGCAGACTGGATGAAGTGGAGGTAGTGAGGGCAGACAGCTTTCCTGAGATCTGCCGCGCAGGGGATGTGCCTGCGCGTGTGTGCGTGTGTGTGCGTGCGTGTGCGCGTGCGTGTGCGTGCGTGTGTGTGCGTACATACGTACATATATAAGGTCTGCCGGAAAGTTCTGTCCATTTTTGGAATAAAACAAATTACGAATTTTTCTTACCGTCAATAAACTTTATTAAATAATATAATTGCCATTGTTATTAATGATTTATTGCCAGTGTGAGGGCAATTTGTATATCCCATTTTTGAAAAGTGGGATATTTTTCTTTTATCTTTTGATGCAAAAAATTGAACCAGTGCTTGTTTGATATCTTCTTCATTTTTGAATTTTTTGCCCTTCAAAAAATTTTGTAAGAACAAAAACAAGGGATAGTCGGAGGGTGCTAAGTCCAGGAATATGGTGGATGCGACAAACATGCTTCTGTAGCATTTCTTCCTTGTTGAAATTCGTAAAAATTACAGTGGCGTAAATGAACTTTATCAGTAGCCATGGGTACACTATGGCTTCACACATAAGGCTGACGTGAATCAACTTTGTTTTAGTTAATTTGCTACGTCAGTATGTATATATTAAGTGATAAAAATAGAGAGGCACACATGCGCCAAATAAACGTGCTTACGTGTCGAAACTTGTGATGGAAACGGACAGAACTTTCCGGTAGACCTTACATATGTGCTGATGTGTACGAGCCCAGGGAGTGTGACACATTTATGATGGAGGCTACAGAGGGAAAACTGCTGCAGCGATACCTTGCAGTAGGCAAGAGAAGGTGGGGACCGCTGTGTAATTTGGAGGGCTAATTTCAGAGTCACTTTGGTGTGGAAAATGTGTCCCTCTCCCTCTCTGATGGGCAGGGCAGGTGGACTTCTCAGATGCAGTTGCACGTGGTGGTGGGAGCCTGTGGCAGAAGTAGGATCACTGGCTGGGGGGGAATGAGGGGGGCGCCAGGGGGTAGAGAGCAATGGATCGGTTCCTTCTCATGCCTTGATAAGTCTTGGTAAGGCATGAATTGCTTATACTCTGTTGGAACGGGGAGCTCTTATCAAGTGTCTTACCCTCCTTGCTGGGACTTCTCTCCTGGGCTGCAGGGACGTGAACACCACCATCATGGAGCTCCTGATCATGGTCTATGCGTGTAAGACGTCCTGCGCGAAGAGCATCATTGGCGTGATCCCCTACTTCCCGTACAGCAAGCAGTGCAAGATGAGGAAGAGAGGCTCCATCGTGTCCAAGCTGCTGGCGTCCATGATGTGCAAAGCTGGTAGGGAGGGCAGATGGCTGACCACTCACTGGGAACCTGGGAGTTTTATTTTACCTTAGAAATTGTAAAGCATTTTAAAAGCTAAATTAGAATACTGAGTGGAGTAAAAACGGCGATACAGATTTTGATGTTAGTGCAGAGAATTCTCTCCTGTTCCCAACTCCCCAAAACATAAAAGTAGTGAAAACAGCCTATTTTTTCCTAAGTTCTTTATTTAAAAATATTGAAATGACAAGTTAAAATCATAGTAAGTCATTTTCAAAGGGAGAAAAGGCACTCGGAACAGACAGTTGTAACACAGCAACTTTTTATTTTAGTCTCTTCCCATTTCCCAGGACAGGCTGGTGTACCTCGCAAACCATGTGCGTCATTTCGTGTCGTGCATTTTCAGGTCACATCCTCAGTGTCTCTCCCTTGTTTCTAAATAGTCTTCAGAGCTGTCAGTGTGCCTGTGTGTGCGGCCTGTGTGTATATGATTATAGAAGGCCCAGTCACAGAGCGTTTGCACAGAGAAAAGAATAAAAAGTCCTATAGCGCTACATTTTAACTCACACCCACTGTAGAATAAATTTTCTACTGTAGCATTCCAAAGAATTCAAAACCCAAACCCAGCAACCTCGAGAGCATCCCCCCCGAGACTCTGTGGGGGGTAGCTCACTGGCGGAGCAGGCTGCTGACCTGACCTGGGATGGTTCTTCCTTCTCCTCGAACCCGGCTCCTAGGCGGAATGTTGGGCTTACTTTCCGGCTCTTTTGGAAAGTTTTGCTTTTCAAATTTCTTCTGATTAAACTTTTATAGTGATTATTTCAGATATCCTTTCATGAGCCAATGGGTGAAGGTTCTTCGTTTTTTCTAGTTACAGGTTGTACAGTTTGCTTTAATATCTCAAGACAGTATTTGTTTTAGCTTGGCTTTGCCGTGCATACTAAGGAAACTCTAAGGAGATATAATGTGCTGTAGTATAATTATTAGAAGTATTTCTTTGTTACTATTATCTTTGCTCCTTTAAGACTTCAAATTGATGTGAAAGTCCTGCATCTCTGTGTGAGGAAATCCACCCTGTCTTTCCCTCTGGAACAGGAAGAGTGCAGTTCTCCAGGTTTCTACCTCCCTCCTGTCTCCTTTACTGCTCACACTGAACACTGTTCTTGACATCAGCTGGGGGTCCTACAGTTTAACTAAATCTGGCTCTCTCTACTTGGAGAGAGAGATTAAGGGCTCAGTCCCACAACACTGCCCCACCCCCTTCAGACGCCAGTTTTAAGTTTAGGTCGTCACCTGTGCTTCCAGCCTGTAGTCTGTAGATCTGAAGTTTCCATCACCCCCTTCTTGGGTTTGGTTCATTTGCTAGAGCAGCTCTTAGAACTTAAGGAGATGGTTAACTTCTGTTTACCAGTGTATTATAAGGGTACAGACCAACATCTGGGTGGAGAGATTGTAGGGCATGGTCTGTGAGACTGAGGGTGGAGCTCAGTACCCTCTCCGGATAGACTACTCTTCCCAGTTAGTGCCTCCACCTGGGCATGAACTCGGGAGGTCGAAATCCTTGCTGCTGGGGTGTCATGGAGGCTTCTCATACACACAGTCCTTCATTAACTCCATTTCTTTTTTTTTTGTATTTTTTTTCTGAAGCTAGAAACGGGGAGAGACAGACAGACTCCCGCATGCGCCTCCCACATGCGCCCGACCGGGATCCACCCGGCACGCCCACCAGGGGCGAAGCTCTGCCCACCAGGGGGCGATGCTCTGCCCCTCCGGGGCATCGCTCTGCCGTGACCAGAGCCACTCTAGCACCTGGGGCAGAGGCCAAGAAGCCATCCCCAGCGCCCGGGCCATCCTGCTCCAATGGAGCCTTGGCTGCGGGAGGGGAAGAGAGAGACAGAGAGGAAGGAGGGGGTGGGGGTGGAGAAGCAAATGGACGCCTCTCCTATGTGCCCTGGCCGGGAATCAAACCTGGGTCCCCCGCACGCCAGGCCGACGCTCCACCGCTGAGCCAACTGGCCAGGGCCCATTAACTCCATTTCTGACTCCTCTTCCCTCTCTGGAGGAAGGAGGACGGGCAGAAAACACTAAGCTTCTGAGTGTGGCTTGTCTTCCTGGTGCAGCCCCCGCCCAGCGCCACCGCGTTAGTGCGAGAGACGCTCCTGTGCTCTCATCACTCAGGAAGTCTCAGGTTGTAGGAGCTCTGTGTCAGGAACTGGGGGCAGACTCCAGTGTATGTGTTTTCTGTTATCCTAGTCCCACACTAAAACATCTGAGATAGGAGAAAGATGCCGAATTTGTTTTTTTGGGGGGGAGACAGTGAGGGGGAGAAGCGTCAGGTCATAGTTGCTTTCACTCAGTTGTGCACTGAGCTTCTTCTCCGTGCTTTGACCGCACTGTGTCAGTGCCCCTTGCTCAAGCCAGCGACCCCACGCTGATGCCCTCAGAACAGCAAACTTGGGGTTTCAAACCTGCCACCTCAGCATTCTGGGTTGATGCTTTATCCACTGCACCACCACCCACCAGGCAAAAGATACTGACTTGTTTTGATGAGAACAATTTTTAATAGTAACTTACTATATATAGCATTCTATTTTATACAGTACTCATAGTTCAACTGGTTGTTAAACTCTTTATGTGTTTGTGTCTGCTTTATTTTCAAAGGTCTGACTCATCTTATAACAATGGATTTACACCAGAAGGAAATTCAGGGCTTCTTCAATATTCCTGTTGATAATTTAAGAGCATCTCCCTTCTTGTTACAGTATATTCAGGAAGAGGTGAGCTAGCTCAGACTTCTTATTTTAACATACTCATTAAGGTTGAAAGACATTTCCATGTCCCTGGGCTGTCCATAAAGGAGTAAAACCTGATCTATTCTGCTTAAAGTACCATTTACTTTAGAAATGCAACCCACTATATATTAAAAATCTTTTTTTCTTCTTTTAAGTGAGAGGCAGAGAGACCGAGACATAGACTCCTGCATGCACCCAGACCAGGATCTACCCAGCAACCCCGTCTGGAGCCAGTGCTCTGCTCATTTGGGGCTGCTACTCCGTTGTTCAGCAACCAAGCTATTTTTAGCACCTGAGGCAAGACCATGGAGCCATCCTTAGTGCCCGGAGCCAACTTACTCAAATTTGAACCATGGCTGTGGGAGGGAAAGAGAAAGAGCAAAAAAGGAGAAGGGGAGAGGAAGGGGTGGAAAAGCAGATGGTCACTTCTCCTGTGTGCCCCGACCAAGAATCAAATTCGGGACATCCACATACCGGGCCAACACTACCACTGAGCAAACCAGCCAGCACCTAATTCTGTCTTCTGAACTCCTAGAAGTTGGTCATGGATGTATCTTCAATTATAATTATCAGTAGCACAGATCATTTCAAGTGTTCTACTTTAATGACTCCAGAGTAGACTGATATTTTAATTATTTTCTTAAGGGTTCGTAATATTCTGTTCTTAAAAGAGCACTGGGCTGATTGTCTTTTAACAAATTGGTTTCTTTAGTACATGACTGAGATACAGTAAATAGTTGTTTGTACTAGTTTGGAATTTGACAGTTACCTTGGATTCAGATTTGGATGGGTATCATCGTTGTACTATGAAATGACAACTTCCTGATGACTATAAAAATGTCCTGGCCCTGGCCGGTTGGCTCAGCGGTAGAGCGTCGGCCTGGCGTGCGGGGGACCCGGGTTCGATTCCCGGCCAGGGCACACAGGAGAAGCGCCCATTTGCTTCTCCAACCCTCCCCCCTCCTTCCTCTCTGTCTCTCTCTTCCCCTCCCGCAGCCGAGGCTCCACTGGAGCGAAGATGGCCCGGGCGCTGGGGATGGCTCTGTGGCCTCTGCCCCAGGCGCTAGAGTAGCTCTGGTCGCAACATGGCGACGCCCCGGAGGGGCAGAGCATCGCCCCCTGGTGGGCAGAGCGCCGCCCCATGGTGGGCGTGCCGGGTGGGTCCCGGTCGGGCGCATGCGGGAGTCTGTCTGACTGTCTCTCCCCGTTTCCAGCTTCAGAAAAAGACAAAAAAAAAAAAAAAAAAAGTACTTATATGACATTATCAGTATTTGCTGGCACATAGAAATGAGCTAATCACCTATTAGCCTGGGTCTTTTTTTTTTTTTTTTTATAAGAGAGGAGAGGGAGAGAGGAGAGACAGAGAGAGAAGGGGGAGGAGCTAGAAGCATCAACTCCCATATGTGCCTTGACCAGGCAAGCCCAGGGTTTCGAACCGGTGACCTCAGCATTTCCAGGTCGATGCTTTATCCACTGTGCCACCACAGGTCAGGCTAGCCTGGGTCTTTTCTTAAAAGAGGTCTTTGGGGCTCATACCTTGATAATACTTTTTCCTGGGTAGGTGTTTTCATTTCCACAGGAGAAATATACCTTGAAGTTTTCTCAGCCCTGGTTGGTTAGAACATCGTCCTGAAGCACAGAGGTTGTTGGTGTGATCCCTGGTCAGGGCACATACCAAGAGCAGATGTATGTTCCTGTCTCTCTCTCCCTTCCCCTCTCACTAAAATCAATAAATAAAAAATTGATTTTAGGCCTTGGCTAGTTTGCTCAGTGATAGAGCGTCATCATGGCGTGTGGATGTCCTGTCCCAGTCAGGGCACTCAAGAAAAGTGCCCATCTGCTTCTCCACTGCTCGCCTCTCTCTCTCTCTCTCTCTCTTTTTCTCTTTCTCTCTCTCTTCCTCTTCCTCTCCTGCAGCCATAGCTCGATTAGAATGAGTTGGCCCTGGGTGCTGAGGATGGTTCCATGGCCTCTGTTAGATTCAGGGAGTACTGGGGCTGCCAAAGAGTGTAACTATTGAAGGTACAGGGAGTGCTGCAAAGAGTGTAACTATTGGCCCTGGCCAGTTGGCTCAGCGGTAGAGTGTCGGCCTGGCGTGTGGGGGACCCGGTTTGGTTCCCGGCCAGGGCACATAGGAGAAGCTCCCATTTGCTTCTCCACCCCCCCCCTTCCTCTTTGTCTCTCTCTTCCCCTCCTGCAGCCAAGGCTCCATTGGAGCAAAGATGGCCCGGGCGCTGGGGATGGCTCCTTGGCCTCTGCCCCAGGCGCTAGAGTGGCTCTGGTCGCGGCAGAGCGACGCCCTGGAGGGGCAGAGCGTCGCCCCTGGTGGGCGTGCTGGGTGGATCCCGGTCGGGCGCATGCGGGAGTCTGTCTGACAGTCTCTCCCCGTTTCCAGCTTCAGAAAAATACAAAAAAAAAAAAAAAGAGTGTAACTATTGAAGGAACAGTAAGTGCTGATATGGCTCCTGTGAGGCTGGGAACAAAGAGGGTCAGAGACCCTTATCAGAAGTTTAGGTTTGAAATTCGCCACTAAGCTAAAACCGGCCCCTGTTGCTATGCTTCGTGTGACCTTCCTAGCCAATAGCTAAACTACCACATCTGCTTCTGTACTATGCTTGCTCACTTAGGATATATAAGGGCCTGACTGTAAGCTCCAGATGCGGCTTCCGTTTGCAGCCCCTTGTGGGCATCGTGTCTCTGGACATCTTGGGAGTTCGCCCCTGCGCAGGTTAAACTGGCCAATAAAGTAACATCTTAACTCCTGAAAGTCTCCGACATTTGTTCTCATACCCGGTGGATGCTACAGCCTCCAGGTGCTAAAAAGAGCTTGGTAGCTGAGCAACGGAACAGTGCCCCAGATGGGCAGAGCATCACCCCCTAGTGGGATTGCCAGGTGGATCTCCATTGGAGCGCACACAGGAGTCTGTCTCTCTGCCTCCCCTCCTCTCACTGAATAAAACAAATAAAAGGGAAAAAAAATAAGAAATTTTCTGTTTGGAAAACTTTCACGTGACCAGATGACATTTTTTGAGTTCATTGTACTGTTTCTTTTTATTTGTTGGGTGTTGGGGTGAATAGCCTTGTGGGATCCTAACGGTAATTCCTGACCTCTCATCTGTTCCAGATCCCGGATTACAGGAATGCGGTGATCGTAGCCAAATCTCCAGCCTCAGCCAAGAGGTAGGTGGGAGGCACGGCTGAGTGCCCCTCGGCCCTGTGTAGGGGTCCTGTCCTCAGTCATCCCAGTCTCTGCATTCAGCCTCAGTGGCTCCCACTGGTGCCCTGTTTTTATTTCATGGACTGATAGTTTAAAAGGTTGTCTGCCAGCTCTATTTATTAAGTGTTGATTCCTTTTCCTTCTTTTTCCAACACCCTTCAGTGAGCACCAGTCACATTTCTCAACCAGAGCCTTCCAGGTCGGGAGTCTCAGCATAGCGCTTCCTACTCCCGGATTGGCAGCTGCTTGTTGCTGACCTTCAAATCTGGCACTTCTAATGCTAGCAAATACACTTTGTGGTGTTTACTGTCTTGAACTCAGTAATTTATTAACAGAATTGTATCCAGGCCAGTGGCCACGTACTGGTATGTGTTAAAAGGTGGTATGTGTTTAGGCCAGGGCCTAAAAAAGCTCTTTCGTTTAACAGAACGAAAACACCCTGAGGCATTCAAATGGGGCAGTGCTGACCGATCCCAGGGACCTGGGGGACCTAGGGGAGCCGATGAGTCACGTGGGGCTGGGGTTTCGGACACAGCATTCCCTGGGGGAGCCACTCCCAAGAAGGAAGAGCAAAATCAAATGTAGGAACTAGGAATGAAGTCTTTTTCTTAAACATGCTTTATTTTAAAAATTTTTTTTTTTTTTTTTTAGTGAGATGTGGGGAGGCAGAGATAAACTCCCGCATGTGCCCGACCGAGATCCACCCAGCATGCCCACCAGGGGGCGATGCTCTGCCTATCTGGGGCATTGCTCTGTTGCTCAGCAACCAAGCCATTTTTTTTTTTAGCTCCTGAGGTAGAGACCACAGAGCCATCCATCCTCAGCACCCAGAGGCCAACTCGCTAGAACCAGTTGAGCCATGGCTGCAGGAGGGGAAGACAAAGAAGGGGGGGAGGGGGAGGGGTGGAGAAGCAGATGGGCGCTTCTCCTGTGTGCCCTGGCCGGGAATCGAACCCGGGACTTCCACATGTCAGGCCGACGCTCTACCATTGAGCCAAACGGCCAGGGCCTAAAAAAGCTCTTTTAAAATTACTTTCCACAATTGAATATCGTTGCCCACTGCATCCATCACTGCTGAGTCTTGTGGAATGAAAGAAAGTGTGGGCGCTTTTATCCTGGACCACGACTCCGAATACTGAAGGGCACAGGAGCACTTGCACGCAGTAAGGCGTTGATAAATCAAGGATTGCAGATAGGTAGTTTTCCATTATAAATTAAGAAAGGCATTTAGTATATTAATTAGGGACATTTGTGGTAAACTCGGACCTCGCCCTGTTCTTAGAGCCGACCTCCCAGTGCAGCCAGGGCTGTGCCCACGCACGCTTCCTTCAGGAAGCCTGTCATCTGTCTGACTGCTCCTCTGCTTAAATCACAGCAGCAAAATGACTCATTCGGAATAGAGACATCTTTTTTCTTCTTCTTCTTTTCCCAAGTGAGAGGAGATAGATTCCCACATGTGTCCTGACCCGGATCCACCTGGCAACCCCTGTCTGAGGCCAATGCTCTGCCCATCTGGGGCCATGCTGGCAGCCCAGCTGTTTTTAGCACCTGAGGCAGAGGCTCCATGGAGCCATCCCCAGCTCCCAGGCCACACTGGAGCCAGGCGAGCCATGGCTGTGGGAGGGGAAGAGGGAGACAGACAGTAGGGGGAGGGGTGGAGAAGCAGATGGGCTTTCTCCTGTTCTCCTGTGTGCCCTGACTGGGAATCGAACCCAGGACATCCACACGCTGGGCCAATGCTCTACCACTGAGCCAACCAGTGGGGCCCACCAGAGGGATGTGTTTATTCCATGCAGTCTTCGTACTTTGTCCTGGAGTCTAAGACTCAGGTTATTCTAATACCTTCTTTTCATTAATCTTTTGGGAAACTACATTTTGTGTCCTTTTACTGCTTCTTCCATCTACGTGAACAGAGACAGGGCTGCTTGATGTCTGAACTGTCTCGCGCTCTCCCTCAGGGCCCAGTCCTTTGATGTCTGAACTGTCTTGCGCTCTCCCTCAGGGCCCAGTCCTTTGCTGAGCGCCTCCGGCTGGGGATTGCAGTGATTCACGGAGAGGCGCAGGACGCGGAGTCCGACCTGGTGGACGGCCGGCACTCCCCGCCCGTGGTCAGGAGCGTGGCGGCCATCCACCCCAGCCTGGAGATCCCCAGTAAGTGTGCTGGCCCTCTTTTCTGCTTCTCTCTTTGATTTTAAGGCTGACTTAATTTTTTTCAAATAGGAATTACTTGTTTTTTTGTTTTTGTTTTTTTTGTATTTTTCTGAAGCTGGAAACGGGGAGAGACAGTCAGACAGACTCCCGCATGCGCCCGACCGGGATCCACCCTGCACGCCCACCAGGGGCGAAGCTCTGCCCACCAGGGGGCGATGCTCTGCCCCTCCGGGGCGTCGCTCTGCCGCGACCAGAGCCACTCTAGCGCCTGGGGCAGAGGCCAAGGATCCATCCCCAGCGCCCGGGCCATCTTTGCTCCAATGGAGCCTCGGCTGCGGGAGGGGAAGAGAGAGACAGAGAGGAAGGAGGGGGTGGGGGTGGAGAAGCAGATGGGCGCTTCTCCTATGTGCCCTGGCCGGGAATCGAACCCAGGTCCCCCGCACACCAGGCCGATGCTCTACCGCTGAGCCAACCGGCCAGGGCCGAGTCTTCCACTTTTAATTCTTCCATTTTAAAAAAGATTCTGGCTACTTGGAGTCCCTTGCATTTCCATATGAATTTTATTATCATTCATTTCTGCAAAAGCAGCGGTTGAGACCGGGACAGGACCTGCAGTGACTCTGGGTCCCCCTGGGGGCACTGGCGCCCCAACAGCCTCAGGCTCCCTGACCTGGGAGCAAGGCTGTCTTTGCCTTCAGGTATCTGCAGTATCTCCTCCTGGTGTGGGGTAGTTTTCAGTGTGTGTGCAAGTCTCTCGCCTCCTTAAAAAATTTATTCCTGCCTGACCTGTGGTGGCACAGTGGATAAAGCGTCAACCTGGAAACTCTGAGGTTGCCGGTTCAAAACCCTGGGCTTGCCTGGTCAAGGCACATGTGGGAGTTGATGCTTCCTGCTCCTCCCCCCCCTCTCTTCCCTCTCTATAATGAATAAAAAAAAAAAAAAAAAAAAAAAAAAAAAAAAAAATTTATTCCTAGGTATTTTATTCCTTTAGATACTTTTTAAGTAGAGTTGGATTTTAATTTCTTCTTAGAGTTGCTCAATGCTGGTATGTGGAAACAGTTGAGTTTTGTGTGTTAATATTGTTACCTTTCAACTCTGGTGAGTTTGTATGTTAGCTTGGGTAGTTTTTTTTTGTTTTTTTGTAGTTTTTTTTTGTATTTTCTGTATGTAGAAGCATGTCGTTTGCTAATAGAGATAACTTGACTTCTTCCTGTCCATGTGGCTACATTTTATTTCTTTTCTTGTGTAAGTGCCCTGGTTAGCACACCCAGGCCAGTGTGGAACGGCAGTGAGGACAGTGGACGTCCTCACAGCTCTGTATCACTACGTCCAGACCTGGGCTCGCACAGTGCAGACGTAGGGACACAGTCGTCTGTCCCTGGTCCTAGGAAAACGTGGTCAGTCTCTCACTGAGTCACTGATAGAGCTCTGAGGTTTTCATGGTTGCCATTTTATTTTATTTTATTTTATTTTATTTTATTTTATTTTATTTTATTTTATTTTATTTTTATGATAGAGACAGAGAGAGGGACAGACAGACAGGAAGGGGAGAGAGATGAGAAGCATCAATTTTTTGTTGCAGCACCTTAATTGTTCATTGATTGCTTTCTCATATGTGCCTTGACTGGGTGGGGGGCTGCAGTAGAGCGAGTGACTCCTTGCTCAAGCCAGCAACCTTGGGGTCAAGCCAGTGAGTGACCTTGGTGTCATGTCTATGATCCCACACTCAAGCTGTGATGAGCCTACGCTCAAGCTGGTGATCTCGGGGTGGTGATTTATTCACTGCGCCACCGCCTAGTCAGGCTCATGGTTATTTTTTATCAGTAAGGAGGTGCCTCTGTTTCTAGTTTCTTGGTTCTTTTTATCAGGAGACATTGACTTTTTAAATGCTTTGGCTTTTTAATATAGAAACGTGTGTGTCTGTGTTTTGTCCTGACCAGTGCTGATCCCCAAGGAGAAGCCCCCGATCACCGTTGTGGGCGACGTGGGCGGGAGGATCGCCATCATCGTGGTACGTGAGCCTCTTGCTATCAGTTGTCCTGTTCACCACTGTCACTGTGTTTGCTTGTTGTTAATTGTGTGGGTAGAAGTGTGGTGTCACTGTGTTTACTTGTTGTTAATTGTGTGGGTAGAAGTGTGGTGTCACTGTGTTTACTTGTTGTTAATTATGTGGGTAGAAGTGTGGCCAGGAAGTCTCATTTAAGTTGCAATGTCTTGCACTAAATATTTATGTGGATCCAAAAATTGAAAATTGTTATTCTTAGTTTATTAAGAAATCGCTGCCTGGCCTGGCCTGTGGTGGTGCAGTGGATAAAGCGTCGACCTGGAAATGCTGAGGTTGCCGGTTCGATACCCTGGGCTTGCCTGGTCAAGGCACATATGGGAGTTGACGCTTCCACCTCTTCTCTCTCTCTCTCTCTCTCCTTCTCTAAAAATGAATAAATAAAATAAAATAAAAGAAAAGAAAAGAAAAAGAAATCGCTGCCTGACCAGGCGGTGGCACAGTAGATAGAACATCGGACTGGGATGTGGAGGAACCAGGTTCAAGACCCTGAGGTCCCCATCTTGAGTGCAGGCTCATCTGGTTTGAGCAAAGCTCACCAGCTTGAGCCCAAGGAGTCCCTCGGTCTGCTGTAGCCCCCTGGTCAAGACACATATGAGAAAGCAATCAATGAACAACTAGGGAACTGCAACGAAGAATTGATATTTCTCATCCCTCTCCCTTCCTGTCTGTCTGTTCCTATCTGTCCCTCTCTCTGACTCTCTTTGTCTCTCTCTGTCTCTGCCACAGGAAAAAAAGAAAAAGAAATTGCTGACTGCTTAGTTAACTAAATATTGTGCAGCTGTTTGTCATAACATGAGGAATTGTTTGGTGATCAAAATAGGAAACAAAGTTGCCCTGGCCAGATAGCTCAGTTGGTTGAAGCATTGTCCTGAAGTGCAGAGGTTGTCAGTTCGATCCCTGGTCAGAGCACATCCAGGAACAGATTGATATTCTTGTCTCTCTCTCTCTCCATTCCTCTCTCTAAAAATAAATTTAAAAATTAAAAAAAAAGAAACAAGGCCTGACCTGTGGTGGCGCAGTGGATAAAGCATCGACCTGGAAATGCTGAGGTCGCCGGTTTGAAACCCTGGGCTTGCCTGGTCAGGCACATATGGGAGTTGATGCTTCCAGCTCCTCCCCCGTCTCTCTCTCCTCTCTCTCTCTCTCTCTCTCCTCTCTAAAATGAATAAATAAAAAAAAAAGAAAAAAAAGTGATTATAACTGTTTAAGACACACATCCTGCCACACTTCACAGAACCAGTGCTCAAAAGGAGTACATTTAATGCCTGTATAGTTTAAATAAGAATAAAACGAGAACACAGGGGTCCTCGCCACTCAGCTTAGAAGCAGAACATGGGCGTGCGCTCTGTTAGAGCCTCTGGGCTTTGTCCTGTCTCCCCCCCCTGTTGTCAATTGTCCTGTCCCCCCCCGTTGTCATTGTCCTGTCCCCCCCCTGTTGTCATTGTCCTGTCCCCCCCCCAGTTGTCATGCATGCCCTTTACTGTCCTTACATTCTGCCGTGAGTACATGTATCCCTAAACTCTACATTCTGCGTGTTTTTGATGTTTATATGATGAAGTCTGTGTACTTTGTGACTTTTTACAAAATTGGAGCACCAGCATGGTGCAGGCCCAGTGCTGGATGGAGGGTACAGAGTTGGGGACCCCAGGAACACCACGTGTGGGAGGGAGATGTGACAGCGGTTGTGACAGCCGCAGATTTGCTGGGAGGGGCCCCGAGAGCCCAGTGGGGGTGGTGACAGGGCCGTGCTGTCTGGACGTCTCAAAGCGAAGCAGCAGGTCTTACGGCCCTCACATCGGTCAGACCCCTTCCTTTTCCTGCTTGTCTGAACCCACCTCGCAAAAGGGATGGTGGACGTTGTTGTGCTCAATCTGGGACTTGGCAGGATGACATCATCGACGATGTGGACAGCTTTCTCGCTGCAGCGGAGACCCTGAAGGAGAGAGGGGCATACAAGATCTTCGTGATGGCGACCCATGGCCTGTTGTCTTCAGATGCTCCCCGACTGATCGAAGAATCTGCCATCGACGAGGTAACCGCGCCCGCCTGTGTGTGGGCACAGCTGCCCTGCTGCTCCGGCCCCCGCCTGGTCCGTAGTCACAGGGGGGAGGTGAAGGTGAAGAAGGCACTCTTTTGTGGTTCTGAACGGATTAAATGGGTTGTGTTTGTGTTTCCTTTACTAGAAGCCTCTGTCTTTCCCCCTTAGTAATACTTAATGGTCCTGATAGCTCTCATAAAAGCAGTAGTAGTCTGTGTGACCTGCCCAGGGCTGTGCACACACCCTCCCTGAGCCCTGGCAGGGTCCACGTGGGCGCCCCTTTCAGGGAGATGAGAATTGTGCATCAGAAAAGGTAAGTGACTGGAGACCACTCAGTTCCTAGCCTGGACATTTGGATCTCTCTCCCAGGGCGGCTGCTCGGGACAGGAAGTCTAGAGAGGAAGGCCAACAGGGCTGGAGGGAGGCTGTCCAGGTTTACTGACCCTGCTTTGTGAGGGATTGAGTGTATAAACCACATTTTTATTGTCTCTGAAGGAGAAGAGCTGTCCCATTTAGACCCTGGGTATTGAATCCAAGTATCATAGTTGTACTCTTCACATTGGGTCTCCTTGAGCCTGACCCCAAGGTCATCCCCTTTGATGGGTTCAAGGTTCTTTTTTTTTTTTTTTTTTTTGTTGTTGTATTTTTCTGAAGCTAGACATGGGGAGAGACAGACAGACTCCCGCATGCGCCCGACCGGGATCCACCCGGCACACCCACCAGGGGGCAATGCTCTGCCCATCCGGAGCGTCGCTCTGTTGCGACCAGAGCCACTCTAGCGCCTGGGGCAGAGGCCAAGGAGCCATCCCCAGCGCCCGGGCCATCTTTTTGCTCCAATGGAGCCTTGGCTGCGGGAGGGGAAGAGAGACAGAGAGGAAGGAGGGGGAGGGGTGGAGAAGCAAATGGGCGCTTCTCCTATGTGCCCTGGCCGGGAATCGAACCCGGGACTTCTGCACGCCAGGCCGACGCTCTACCACTGAGCCAACCGGCCAGGGCCTCAAGGTTCTTCAGTACAGACAAGAGGCCAGACTTGCACGGCTCTGATCAGTCCAGCCTCCTCCCTCAGCTGGACAGAAGGGACTAAGAACCCAGAATGACATAATTAATACGGAATTCACATATTAAGTAACGTGAGAGGACTTAAGGCACAGGGCCGCTCTCACCGGTCTGTCCACGGGCACAGAGGGGGTGCTCACAGGCGCTGTGTGTGGGCCAGTTAGAAACCGCCAAGCAGAGGAGGGCGGAGGGGCTGCTGGAGCCAGGCCTCTGAGGCAGAGGGGACACTGGAGGAAAGGCACAGAGGGGACACTGGAGGAAAGGCACAGAGGGGACACTGGAGGAAAGGCACAGAGGGGACACTGGGGGAAAGGCACAGAGGGGACACTGGGGGAAAGGCACAGAGGGGACACTGGAGGAAAGGCACAGAGGGGACACTGGAGGAAAGGCACAGAGGGGACACTGGGGGAAAGGCACAGGGGACACTGGAGGAAAGGCACAGAGGGGACACTGGAGGAAAGGCACAGAGGGGACACTGGGGGAAAGGCACAGAGGGGACACTGGAGGAAAGGCACAGAGGGGACACTGGGGGAAAGGCACAGAGGGGACACTGGGGGAAAGGCACAGAGGGGACACTGGGGGAAAGGCACAGAGGGGACACTGGAGGAAAGGCACAGAGGGGACACTGGGGGAAAGGCACAGAGGGGACACTGGGGGAAAGGCACAGAGGGGACACTGGGGGAAAGGCACAGAGGGGACACTGGGGGAAAGGCACAGAGGGGACACTGGAGGAAAGGCACAGAGGGGACACTGGAGGAAAGGCACAGAGGGGACACTGGGGGAAAGGCACAGAGGGGACACTGGGGGAAAGGCACAGAGGGGACACTGGAGGAAAGGCACAGAGGGGACACTGGAGGAAAGGCACAGAGGGGACACTGGGGGAAAGGCACAGAGGGGACACTGGGGGAAAGGCACAGAGGGGACACTGGGGGAAAGGCACAGAGGGGACACTGGGGAAAAGGCACAGAGGGGACACTGGGGGAAAGGCACAGAGGGGACACTGGGGGAAAGGCACAGAGGGGACACTGGAGGAAAGGCACAGAGGGGACACTGGGGGAAAGGCACAGAGGGGACACTGGGGGAAAGGCACAGAGGGGACACTGGAGGAAAGGCCTAAGTCAGCAGGGCAGGCGAGAGTCACAGTGGAGCACCGAGGGTTGAGGCCGCCCCTGCAGCTTCTCTGCGCCCCTGTGAGCACCGGCACCGGTGTGCAGGCTGGAACGGGGGCAGGAGACCGCGGCTGAACCAGCTCCTGCGTCCACGCTGGTCGGGAGCGAAGGTTTCTCTGTACGCGGACACAGACCGTGGCTGCACAGGAGCTGGCAGGTGAGAACAAGGTGGAGGTCACAGCAGGGTCACAGAAGTGAGAGTCAGAGGAGGAAGAGGCTGACTCCCATCTTCCAGAAGAGGGTGGTGCGTGGGGTTGCGGAGCAGGACCCGAAGTGCTTGTCTTTCTTTTTGTAAATGATTTACTGGGATGACGTGGGCCATAGCGTCCTGCTGGTCTCAGGTGCAGACTCTAGTACGTGGTCTGTACTGCACTGTGTGCCCCCCCAGAGTCTTTCTGTTCTTGAATTGAGAGTTGTCAAATGAAATGTGCAGAAGAGGCCTCTACACGGACAGGACGTGATGCTGCCAGCCGGGGGAGGGGACGAGGAGTGACAGTGACAGCACGGAGGACCTCCTCGGGCAGACTCGAAACACGGGTTAAACTCGGGGCTTTCTGAAAACTGCTGAATTGTACACATCAAGTGGGTGGGTTGGCTGTTCCCAGAATAGAGCACTGTGATTTTCAGTGTTTGAGAGGAAACTGATAGAAAAAATCGGTAGCACTTGATCTGCTTGCACAAAATATTATTAATTTGTTCCCCTTTAAAACAATGGGTGAATTGTGTGGTATATGAATGATGTGTCCATTAATCTGTTATTTTAAAAAATGGTTAGAATAAATTTGGGAAATCCATTTCCCACCGAGGGTGGATATTGAGTAAGAGAAACGGCTCACAAGGGCGCTGCATGGTGTGCTCCGGGAGGCGTGTGCAGCGGGCTCAGGCCCCCGCCCCCGCCCCCGGATCCCGGCACGCAAGCGGTGTGGATGGTGCGGAGGACTCCGTCTGACCCCGGGGAAGGTGTTTCTTTCTCCCCTTTGGGAACTCTTTTCCCTTCACAGGTGACGAACCTTACGTAACCTCGATGTTTCCATTTTTTGCCAGATAATGCCGCGCGCTGGTCTGAGCAGCTTCTGATTGTCCGTCTGTTTCAACAATCTCCTTTCTTTGTGTGCTGCTCTGTTGTTCTTTTGGGTTTTTTGCAAGAGAGAGAGACAGAAAAAGATGAGAAACATCAGCTCTTACTTGCGTCACTTTAGTTGTTCATTGATTGCTTCTCACATGTGCCTTGACTGGGGGGCTCCAGCAGAGACTCGTGCTCAAGCCCTTGACCTCTGGATTTGGAACCTGGGTCCTCAGCATCCCAGATCAGTGCTCTGTCCACTGTGCCACCACCTGATCAGGCTGTGTGTGCTTCTTTGTTATAAATTATCTTGACCCTTATTTTGGAAGTAGGGAATATATACATATTATAAATAATAAAAATTATTCTCCTTCCCTGTTTTCTTAAGAAGACTGAATATTTTAACTTTTTTCATTTGTAGCCGTTGAAAAGTGCTTTTCTCCTTTTTTCATTTTTATCAAATCTTTTAAAAATAATAGCTTTATTGAGGTATAGTTCACATACTATCCAATCCACCCATTTAAATTTTTTATTTATTTATTTATTTTTTTTACAGAGACAGAGAGAGAGTCACAGAGAGGGATAGACAGGGACAGACAGACAGGAACGGAGAGAGATGAGAAGCATCAATCATTAGTTTTTCATTGCGTGTTGCAACACCTTAGTTCATTGATTGCTTTCTCATATGTGCCTTGACCGCGGGCCTTCAGCAGACCGAGTAACCCCTTGCTGGACCAGTGACCTTGGGTCCAAGCTGGTGAGCTTTTGCTCAAACCAGATAAGCCCGCGCTCAAGCTGGCGACCTTGGGGTCTTAAACCCAGGTCTTCTGCATCCCAGTCCAACGCTCTATCCACAGCGCCACCGCCTGGTCAGGCCAATCCACCCATTTAAAGTGTATAACTTGGGCTCTGGTTGGCTGGCTCAGTGCTAGAGTGTTGGCCTGGTGTGTGGAAGTCCCAGGTTCGATTCCCGGCCAGGGCACACAGGAGAAGCGCCCATCTACTTCTCTACCCTTCCCCCTCTCCTTTCTCTCTGTCTCTCTCTCTTTCCCTCCTGCAGCCAAGGCTCCATTGGAGCAAAGTTGGCCCGGGCGCTGGGGATGGCTCTGTGGCCTCTGCCTCAGGCGCTAGAATGGCTCTGGATGCAACAGAGCGGCACCCCAGGATGGGCAGAGCATCGCCCCCTGGTGGGCGTGCCGGCTGGATCCCAGTCGGGCGCATGCAGGAGTCTGTCTCTCTGCCTCCCTGCTTCTCACTTCGGAAAAATACCAAAAAAAAGTGTATAAGTCTGTGGTTTTTAGTACATTCACAGAATTGTACAACCATCACCACAGTCAGTGGTGACGTCATGCTCATTTCTTCTCTGTGCACCCAGCCCTGGGCAACCAGGTCACCTAATCTGCGTTCTGTCTCTCCGTTCACGTAAGGGATGTTGTATGGGGGAATCATGCCATCTGGTCCTTTATGTCTGCTCCTTTCACTGAGCGTAATGCTCATCTGTTTGCAGCCTGGACACTTTGTTCCTTTTGCTGAGTTATGCAGCAGGAACCCACTGTCACCTCCCCATTCATGGGATCTGGGCCGTTTCTGCTTTCTGACTGTCATGCATTAGTGCTGTTAGGGACATTCACATACAAGCTTTTGTGTGAATGTGTGTCTTCACTTCTCCTGGGCAGGGGTGGAACTGCCAGGTCACATGGTACCTTCATGTTTAGACCTTGAAGGAGCTGCCAGACTTTTCCAGCTCCTCTGAGCTGCGCCCGCTCCCACCAGACCAGCAGTGCAGGAGGGTGCCAGCTCCTCTGTGTCCTTGCAACACTTCCGTTCTTTCTGCCCGTAGCTGTCCTGGTGGGTGTGGTCTTAGCAGGTCTTACCCTGAGAGCCAGGTGGCAGACACACTGAAAGCGTGCTGGAGGTCAGGTAGACCCAGTGCCTTCAGAGACTTGAGAAGAGCTGGATCAGATTTTCAGGTCAGACCGGGAAGCGGTGTTTGATGCTCGTGGTTTTCTCTCTTGATTCGAAGGTGGTGGTGACCAATACGATTCCACACGAGATCCAGAAGCTGCAGTGCCCCAAAATCAAAACCGTGGACATCAGCATGATCCTGTCCGAGGCCATCCGCCGGATCCACAACGGGGAGTCCATGTCCTACCTCTTCAGAAACATCGGCCTGGACGACTGAGGAGCCGTCCGGGCAGCGACCCAGGGCCAAACTGGAAGTGGGGGCGGGGACTGGGAGTCTCGCCTTGCCTGGCGCGGCCTTTCCGAGGGGCCGTTTGTGTCGTGTTCCTTTGTGGTTAATACTATGAAGATAGACCAACTTTTTATGTCAATTTGGGTGTTTGTGAGTTTGGGCAATTTTTATAAAAGAAAACCTCTAGTCTCCTCTTAAAATAAGTTAAGATGTTGTTTAACTATTTAAAATGTAACTTGGACCAAGACATTTAAGCTCACAAACAGCCTTTTTCCAAAATTGTTGGGGCCCAAGTGCTTAAGAAATTTAATAGAATAAAACGGTCTACCGTATGATCCTGCCATTGAAAAGCCAGAAAACTAGACTGTCGAATCCAGTAAATGACATTTTTAGAAATGCTTTTATAGACAAGCATATGGAATATGTGATCGTTATTTATTTTCTGCAACAAAATAAGAAATAAAAACTTACTGTGTTTGTGTGTCATTTTTTACACTTTGTGTTTTGGCAATTGTTTTATAATTAAAATAAAATGAAAGCTGAATATACACTTTGTGGAGTTGGAAATGTTCATCACCTTGATTACGTTTTTGCTTCTGCATCTGACTAGCGGTGGTGCGGTGGATAGAGTATCAACCTGGGACACTGAGGTCCCAGGTTTGAAACCCAAGGTCACCGATTTGAGTGTGGGATCATAGACATGATCCCAAGGTCACTGGCTTGAGCAAGGGATCACTGACTTGGCTGAAGCCCCCCAGTCAAGGCACATGAGAGAAGCAATCATTAAAAACAATTAAAGTGAAGCAACTACGAGCTGATGCCTCTCATCTCTTTCCTCCCCTCCCCCCTTCTTGTCTCTTAAAAAGAAAAACTCGGCCCTGGCCAGTTGGCTCAGTGGTAGAGCGTCAGCCTGGCGTGCAGGAGTCCCGGGTTCGATTCCCAGCCAGGGCACACAGGAGAAGCGCCCATCTGCTTCTCCACCCCTCCCCCTCTCCTTCCTCTCTGTCTCTCTCTTCCCCTCCCTCAGCCAAGGCTCCATTGGAGCAAAGTTGGCCCAGGCGCTGGGGATGGCTCCATGTCCTCTGCCTCAGGTGCTAGAATGGCTCTGGTCGCGACAGAGCTACGCCCCGATGGGCAGAGCATCGCCCCCTGATGGGCATGCCGGGTGGATCCCGGTCAGGCACATGCTGGAGTCTGTCTGACTGCCTCCCCGTTTCCAGCTTCGGAAAAATGAAAAAAGAAAAAACAAACTCAAAGTGAGCCTCTCTACTTAGTTGTAGAAAACAGCTTGGAATGGCTCGTGAAGGGAGCGGGAGCAGGGTCCGAGTGCCCCTGGGGCCTGCAGAAAACGTGGTCATTCTCATCACCCACCCCTCAGTCCCATGTCCTCTCCTGAGCAGGCGAGCGCACGCCCACACCCTTCGGAGCTCTGCCGTCGCTGAGACAGTCCTTTGTACGTGACAAGGGGACACGTCTCCATACTTTCTGCAGTTTGCTCTTTCACTTAAATGCATCATCTGTGTCATAAAAGCCACCTCCTCTTAATGATCACAGCATTCCATGATTCACTCGAGGTGGACTTGGAGGCAGTTCCCAATGTTCTGCCACCTTGCCCTTTCTCACCCCTGCTGCCGTGGACACGTGTGTTTCCAGAGGGACAGGCAGGCAGGTGATAGCTAATAGGAAGACCCAGTAGGTCCTGTCTGTGTCTCTTGCAGAAACGGGAGTCACTGATGAGCCAGCCAGCTCGGGAGTGTCATCTACCAGCCGGAGCAGTCAGCTGGGCAGGTGCCCCTCGTGTCTGGTTCTCACCACTCATCCACCTGGTTGAGCGGAGGCACTGAGAAAATAAACCCAGAGATGTCTCTTCTCCCTACGCCCCCCCCCCAGAAAAAGAGAGATGGTTCCAGTCCTCCTGCTTTGGCCCCGGCCAGCCCCTCTCCCACCCAACCCCCACTCCTCCAGATGTTTTTCGTGAGTCTGGGCTGTAACATGAAGAAACAGATACGACTGTGTCACTTAACGACGGGCATAGGTTCTGAGAAGTGCGTTGTAGGTGATGTCATCGTGTAAACATTATAGAGGGCACTTACCTGGAGCCTACCTAGGGTCTGGGGTGTAGACACCGCAGGACACACACTCCGTCCTTGACCGAAATGTTACAAGGCGTGTGACTGTTTGGATCCTTGCACAGAGCTCCTGCGAAGCCCTTGGGTTTTCCAGACTGAAGAGAGGGCCTTTTATCGGGGGGCGCCTAGATAATTTAAGGATAAGGCATGGTCCCCTGAAAGACCAAGGCACGATTAGAGGGGAGGGAACCTCCAGTGCCCCGCCCCCAACCTTCAGGAGAAGAAAGGGGCTAGAGGTGGAGTTCGTCGCCAGTGGCCCATGACTTAGATAATGAAGCCTCCATAAAAACCCTACACAACGAATGGGGTGGGCAAACACACCCGTGTGCCAGGACGGTGACTGTCCCCAGCTCCACGGGGACTGGAGCGCCTGTGCTCAGGGGACCCTTCTGCACCTCTGAACCCTTCCGAACCTCGATGCGCCTCTTTATCTGGCTGTTCGCCTGTGTCCGTCCTCCCTTTTGTAATAACCAGTAATGGTAAAGTGTTCCCCCGAGTCCTGAGAGCGGTTCTAGCAGATGATCAATCCGAAGAGGGAGTTATGGGAGCCCCCCTCCCCCAACTTATAGAGACACTTGGTCAGAATTATGGGAGGCCCAGGGCTTGCAACTGGTGTCTGAAGCCGTGGGGGCGGGGGGACAGTCTTGTGGGACTGAGCCCTTAATTGGTGGAGTCTGGGCTAACTCGGGTAGACGGTGTCAGAATTGAACTGAATTTCAGGACACCCAGTTGGCGTCCAGAGAGATGGAGAATTGGTTGGTGGAGAAAGTGCCACACATTCAGTGTCAGAATGGTGTTTGAAAATCGTGATGTGAGTTCTTTCTCTTGGGATGGACTCTGCTTTCACGGGGTGATATGGTCGGGTTCTCTGCTGGGCGGGCCCCCGGCGTTCCGGTGCCATCCTGGGTGAGCTGGCGGGGAAGTTGTATCTGTGGGTGTGGTCACGGTGGGTCGGATGGGGTGGGGATGTACAATGTGACTGGGCTTGAGTGTGGGATGTCACCCTCGTGTCCTCCAGTGCCACTCTCTCCCTGGCCCCGCCAATCGGCTCCTCCCAACCCACCCCCTTTGTCCAGGAATTTTTATCAGAAGCGGGTGGGAGGTGTTGTCTCTAAATGATTTATTTCCTTCTGAGACCCAGGCTGAGGAAAGGGGACCAAATACTATTGTTTTTCTTTTTTCTTTTTTTAAATGAGAGGAGGGGAGATAGTGGGACAGACTCCCACATGCATCCCAACTGGGATCCACCAGGCAACCCCTGTCTGGAGCCGATGCTTGGACCAACAGAGCTATGCTCAGTGCCTGGGGCTGACGTTCCAACCAGTCAAGCCACTGGCTGTGAGAGGAGAAGAGAGAGAAGAGAGAGAGAAGCAGATGGTCACTTCTCCTGTGTGCCCTGACCAGTGATCGAATCCAAGATGCCTGTATGCGGGGCCAATGCTCTAACCACTGAGCAAACCGGCCAGGGCCTCAACTGCTTCATCTTTAGGGGACAGGTTTAATAAATCAAATCTGGGTCCTTCCAATAGCTTCATAAATGACCTTTTGATTGACGGTACATTTCTAGCAATGGCTTTGGAAGTAAATGCCTTCCGAGGGATTGGTTTGTCGAAGGCAAAGGTATTTGGGTGGGGGGGACGGGCAGTCTCAGCCTTCCTGGCTCTCCTGTAAGCAGCGCCTTGATCTCTTTCCTCTGTCGAGTCCTGTGTGTGAAGGGGTTAGTCATTAACCCCTCTCCCACCGCTTGTTACTGAACAACAGGCTCAGCCGGTTCCCAGGGGCAGCTGCTCACCCATGAACACCTCTGGGAGGGCTGAGTGTCCTGGTTGAACGCCAAGCGCATGGCAAAGCCACAGGCCATTGTCACTGAGCTGCCCGCCTGGCTTGTGCACGCTGACTTTAAGTAGTGAGCAAGTATCGGGGCCGATGGCATCTGATGGAAGCAGAGCTGCCGGCAGGGACGAACTGGGGGTCAGATCTGGCCAGAGCTCAATCCCAGCCTTGCCTCTGAAGGGACTGTGCTACACCCGGTGGCTCAGCCTCCTGGCCTCCATCCCTGTCATGTGTCACCTGAGGTGGTTTGCTCAGCACACAGGGGTCAGTGTGCAAAAAAATAAAGAAAGAAAAGGTCAGCACAGCCCTCAGCCTCAGGCAGATGCTTGCTAGATAGCAGGTCCCTCCGTGGTCCTAAGAAGACCACGGGGACCCGAAAAGATGGTCAAGATGAGGGGCTTGGGCCTGTCTCACCATTCTAGAAAGAGAGGGAGAGAGGAAAAAAAATTGGTGACAAGTCTTTATTGCCCAACATAAGTACATTCAGGGGCCAGGACCGTTGTGGCTGGAAGGACACCGTGTGACGTGAGCATCCCCACTCAGGGTCCTCGGCCATAAAGCATGGACCTGGAACACTGAGGTCACCAATTTGAAACCCTGGGCTTGCCCGGTCAAGGCACAGACGACAAGCAACCAATGAACAACTAAAGTGAAGCAACTACGAGTTGATACTTCTCACTCCCCTCACCTCTCCCTCTCCTCTCTGTAAACTCCGTAAAGAAATGGTAAAAATAAAAATAAGATACTCCCAGCCCAGAGGCTGCAGAATAAGGTCTGCTCAGAGGCCAGGCATCTGTCCCCAACCTCCCAGGCCTCTTTTCTTTATATTTTAAATTGTGTGTGTGTGTGTGTGTGTGTGTGTGTGTGTGTGAGAGAGAGAGAGAGAGAGAGAGAGAGAGAGAGAGAGAGATGGATTTGTTGTTCTACTTATCCATGCACTCATTGGTTGACTCTTGTATGTGCCCTGACCTGGGATCAAACCGCAGCCTTGCAGCGTTGGGACGATGCTCTAACCAACGGGGCTCGTTGGCCAGGGCCCTCCCTGCTCCTTCTCCAGGTCAGGTGATAATGGATCACCGAGCGCTTTCGGGGACCGTTCTGATTGCCTTTGGATCTATCTGCTGAAGTTTACTTTTCCCCAACTTCCCCTGAACTGAAGGAGGCTGCCTTTCTGCTGTCTCCACAGCGGGGGTGGGGCGGGTGGGGGGGGTGCGTGGAGGAAACAGGCTGGACTTTGCAGCGGTGTCCCAGCGCAGGGCCACGCCGTGGGCTGCAGGTGCCATGATCTTGCTGGTTTAATGATCAATTCCTCCCTGCCAGGAAGTCCTCTTGGACCCGGCTTGGCCCCCACCGCGTTCCCTCCGGCTCAGAGAAATCACCGTGGCCGGTGGCGGAACAGGATGGTGGAGCGCAACGACACCGGCGACCCCCTCGCCCCCGGGTCGCACAACGCCACCGGCGACCCCCTCGCCCCAGGGCTGCAGCTGAGTGTGGCCGACATCGTCGTCATTGCCGTGTACTTCGCCGTGAACGTGGCCGTGGGCATATGGGTGAGAGCACTGAGCTGGGGCCTGGAGACCGGGGGCCGTCCCCATGGCAACGACCTCATCTCCCCCCCCCCCCCCCCGCCCCCCGCCCCGCGGCGGACGGCGCACACTGAGCTCCTGCTCCCCGTCCTGGGGTGAATTTGTTGGCGACCTTGACTGACTTCCTTTCTCCCTGTTTGGGCAACTGGTTCTCCACCCACAGAGTGGGAGGAAGAAGGTCTCTCTAAGGGACAGATGTTCTGGGGAGCCCGCTGGGCTTTCCTGGGGCCGGGGCCCTGGGCAGCATGTGTCTACCCGGCCTCCGTCTCCTCCACGCTGGGTGGGCTCACCAAGTGAACATCTACCTGGACAACAAATCACAGGGGTGCCCGGCTGTACCCCAGACCTACTTGCTGGGCCAGGACCCAGAGGTGTGGAGGGGCGCTCCAGGCCTGGGTATCTTATTTTTATTTTTACCATTTCTTTACAGAGTTTACAGAGAGGAGAGGGAGAGGTGAGGGGAGTGAGAAGTATCAACTCGTAGTTGCTTCACTTTAGTTGTTCATTGGTTGCTTGTCGTCTGTGCCTTGACCGGGCAAGCCCAGGGTTTCAAACTGGTGACCTCAGTGTTCCAGGTCCATGCTTTATCCACTGCATCACCACAGGTCAGGCGTGTGTCTTGATTTTCAACAAGCTCCCGGGGGCACCTGTGTTTGCCACCTTGCCTGATTCAAAAGCCAGTTTCTCTCACCCTTGATAAGAAAGAGTCATGCCCTGGCTGGTGGGCCCAGTGGGTAGATCGTCAACCCAACAGGCATATGGACGTCCTGGGTTTGATCCCCGGTCAGTGCACACATGAGAAGCGACCATCTCCTTCTCTCCCTCTTCCCCTCTCGTAGCCAGTGGTTTGATTGGTTCGAGCATTGTTCCCAGGTGCTGAGGATAGCTTGGTTATTCCAAGTGTCAGCCCCAGGTGCTGAGGATAGCTCGGTGGATTTGAGCATTGGCCCCAGATGGGGGTTCCCGGGTGGATTCCAGTCAGGGCACTTGCAGGAGTCTGTCTCTCTATCTTCCTCCCTCTCACTTACAAAAAAAGCGAGAATCACGATCAGAGCCCATCACAGCACCCAGGGGAGTGGTGGAGCACCCAGGGGAGTGGTGGGGCATCCAGGGGAGAGGTGGGGCATCCAGGGGAGAGGTGGGGCACCCAGGGGAGTGGTGGGGCATCCAGGGGAGAGGTGGGGCACCCAGGGGAGAGGTGGGGCATCCAGGGGAGAGGTGGGGCACCCAGGGGAGTGGTGGGGCACCCAAGGGAGAGGCAGGCCCGGCTGGGCAGGCGCCACGCGAGTCACCCGTCCTCCCCCGGCTCAGGCCAGGGCCAGCTGCATGGGCAGGAGAACCAGGCTGCGGGCGGGGGTTGCACGGGGGGCCTCCTGTTAGTCTGTGACGCTGATCCCTGAGGCCTTCCGGACCAGGAAGTCCATGCGGGAGACCAGACAGCTGTGGGTCTGCAGAGGTCAGGCTTCCTGTGATGCACCGGGGGTCCCCAGCCCCGCAGCCTGGAGCCCCGACATGCTGTGGTCTTCATCTCTGGGGAGAAAGAACAGCTCTTCTGATCTCCTTGGGCTCCAGGACTAGCGCTGAGGACTGGGGAGAGGGCAACGACTGTGTCCCCTGCTCTGGACCCTAGAAAATGTCTTAGTTTTCTGGGCCTCAGAGTCTTGATCTATAAGATGGACACAGCACCACCCATGTCCTTTAGTCCCAAGTCCCTGAGGTGGGGGGAGCTCTAAGAGGTCCCCATGGGATGGGACCTTGCTGTTGCTGCTTTCATAGGAGGTTGTGGGGATGGGGGGGTCATCGTGGTGGCTGGAATATTAGTGGTCTTTGTTGTGCTAATTGTAACAGCAATAACAGCAGCAGCAGTAACTGAAGTGGATTCCTTTGTGATTAAAGGGTAATCACAGCCCTGGCTGGGTAGCTCACTTGGTTACAGCGTCATCCCGTTACACCAAGGTTGTGAGTTCGATCCCCAGGTCAGGGGGCACATACACGAATCAACCAATGGCCCTGGCCAGTTGGCTTGGTTGTAGCGCGTTGGCCAGTGTGTGAAAGTCCCGGGTTCAATTCTCAGCCAGGGCACACAGAAGTGCCCATCTGCTTCTCCACCCTTCCTCCTCTCCTTTCTCTCTGTCTCTCTCTTCCCCTCCCGCAGCAAGGCTCCATTGGAGCAAAGATGGCCCGGGCGCGGAGGACGGCTCCATGGCCTCCGCCTCAGGCACTAGAATGGCTCCGGTTACAACAGAGCAACGTCCCAGATGGGCAGAGCATCGCCCCCTGGTGGGCATGCCGAGTGGATCCCGGTGGGGCACATGTGGGAGTCTGTCTCTGCCTCCCCACTTCTCACTTCAGAAAAATACAAAAAAGAAAAAAAAGAATGAACACATCAACAAAAGAAACAACAAATTGATGTTTCTCTCTCTCTTCCTTCCTCTCTTTTCTAAAATCAATTTTTAAAAGTGGTAAATCACAGTGGTGACCATCGGGAAAGTTGGGCTCCAGTTCTGACTCTATACTCCGGCCTCAGTACCCCCCCTCCCAGCATGAATCTGGGCACCCACCTCCCTGGGCTGTTCCAAGGAGCACAAGGGGCCCGTGGACATATCTGGTGCCAGCCATAGCGGGCAATGCTCCTGGGAGAGTTGGGAATTTAGAGGGGGCACGTGTGTGTGTGTGTGTGTGTGTGCGCGCGTGTGTGTGTGCACGGCACAGAATGGGCAGCAGAGGCTTTCTGGATGAGAGGAGGCAAGAAGAAGGCGGAGACGTCAGCGAGAGCTCTTGCAGGAAGTGGGGGTGAGGATGCTTTCCGGGAAGCACGTACCTCTGTAAGGTACCTCGGGCATCTGAGGCCAGGCCCTCTGCTGCCCTGGGATGCGGGCCCATCAGCCCTTGCTGGTCAGGATCCATCTCTCCCAGCTCAGCTTGGCTGTTGCCCAGGCGATGTGAGGTTGTCCCCCACCCCCACCCCCGGGGCCATGCCAGTCCAGCTGCGTTCAGCTGGCAGAGAGCTGTGAGCATATGCGGGAAAGAACGAGGCTAGGTGAGGAGGGTGCAGGAGTTGGGTCCCACAGGGTTGTTAAGTCCTCCTGACCCAGAGGCCGACCACAGCAACCCAGGAGGGCACAGCCCTGCAAAGGTGCCACGACAGTGAGGTTACGAGACAGCCAGGAGACAGCCTTCAAGGAGGTGTTCCTGGAAGAGAGGCTCTGAGCTAAACCTTTATACCCATTAAGGTGCCTATTAACAAGTGACAGAAAACCTGTCCCATCCTGAAAAGTCCAGCAGCGGGGAAGGCTTCAGGTACGGTGTGATCCAGGGGGTCACAGTATCATTGCGGTTCCCTCAGCCTCCGCCGTGTGGAGCTCTGTCCTGAGCCCCGTCTCCCTCAACAAGGAGACAAGATGCCCAGCCTAGTGGGTGAGCCTGGGTTTCATTCTGACTCCAGCACGTACCGGCCAGGCATGCTTCCACCTCTGAAGCCCCGGCTTCCTTGTTGGCGATACGGGGATGGTCAAGGAACCTACTTCATGGGGCTGTTGTGAGGACTAAAAACCTCACCGAGGTAAAGCACCGGAACCGGAACCGGAACCGGAACCAGCTCGGCCACAGAGGGGCTCTCGGTGGGTACTAACTAGGCTTTCACGTGGCGACACAGGCCCCGGAATCCCGGCTTCCTCGCTCGCCTCCCGGGAGGCCAGGAGCAATCCCAGCCACACCCTCTTCACTCAGTGGCTGTCCCTGACCCAGGCCTGACGGCTAAGGAAGGTGATGGGCTCCGGTACCCAGAGGCTGGAGGCTGAGTGGGGACCACTCAAG
Organism: Saccopteryx bilineata; assembly: GCF_036850765.1. Taxonomy (NCBI): domain Eukaryota; kingdom Metazoa; phylum Chordata; class Mammalia; order Chiroptera; family Emballonuridae; genus Saccopteryx; species Saccopteryx bilineata. The sequence goes on along the minus strand of NC_089491.1, from coordinate 393,146,870 downwards.
CCAGTTGCCGAGAAAGAGGAGGCTTGCTTAGGAAGGGAAAGGGGACTAGGAGGCAGTGGGCAGTGCCCACGACGTCCTTGAGAGGTGAGCTGGCAGGTTAGGAAAGAGCGTGGGCGAAGGCGGAGCAGCCCACACAGCCAGCTGGGTGCGTGTGTGTGTGTGTGTGTGTGTGTGTGTGTGTGTGTGGCCGTCCTGGTCAGACTGAGTTTTCAGACCGCACTGCGTTCAGGAGAGCTGACTCGCGGGGGACAGAGAGGAGGGGGGCGCTGGGGCTGGAGACCAGCAGCAGAGAAACCACACCAAAGGGTGTGAATAGCAGGTCTTGAATGTGGGCAGTGGGACAGTGGAAGTCAGGAAGGAAGAGCCTGGAGTCAGAGGTGGATGAAGGTCAGTTGAGGCCCGGGTGCAGAAGGAAATATTGGGCCCCTTAAAAAAAAAGAGAGAGGGCCCTGGCATGATGGCTTGGTTGGTTAGGGCATCGTCCTGAAGCGTAGAGGCTGGTTTGACCCCCGGTCAGGGCATATGTAGGAATAGATTGATGTTCCTCTCTCTCTTTAAAAAAAAGAGAGAGAGAGAGAGAGATAGGGAAAATAAAAATACAGGTTAACTGTATTTTTAAATACATAAAAAATATTATGTACTATTAATGTTAGAATTGCACATAGGAAACCAAACTTGGTGTCATTAGAAAAAAGTGTCAAGTTGGGGTTTTGCAGGGCCCTTCAGAAGTCCGGGCCTAGGGTGCGTGCCTGATGCGCCCGCCGTTAAATCCGCCTCTGACTATAGTGATGGGTATTTTGTGGCCCAGACTCTGACGCTGTGATGTGTATGCTGTGAAAAGGGAACGAAAGATACGTTTGTAAATACACCACCTGTGCTCCTCTCCAAGTTCCTCCTGTTCTCCAGTTCGCTCCTCTCCTTTTCCTCCTTTCTTTCCTTTTTCTTTTCTTTCTTTTTTCTTTTCCTTCCTCCCTCCCTCCCTTCCTTCCTTTCTTCCTTCCCTCCCTCCCTCCCTCCCTCCCTTCCCTCCCTCCCTCCTCCCTCCTTCCCTCCTCCGTTTTTTTCTTTTTTTTAGTGAGAGAGACAGAGAGAGAAGGGGACAGACAGGGACAGAAATGAGAAGCATCAACTCATCGTTGTGGCACCTTAGTTGTTCACTGATTGTTCATACGCACCAGCTGCCTGGTGTGTGTGTGTGTCTCCCTCCCCCAGGCTCAGAGCGCCCCCGGGGGACTGAGCCAGGGTCCCGAGTAGGCTAGAAATAACTGAAGCCCGGGAGAAGCTGACTGCTGAGCCCAGGGGTGGGGGGAGCGAGCTGTGGCTGGGGACCTGGCTGCTGCTGCTGCTTTTTTTTCAAATATTGTTGAGAAAACAGCTGTGTCAGGCTTGCTCTCTGGTTTCCTGGCTGCAAGCTCTGTGAAAAGCTACTGGGTGCTTTCCCTTGGGGGGGGGTTCTCCCAGACCGCTCCCCTGCCACCGGGAGGTGTGGTTCCCTGGCTCCCTTGGCTGCCACCGGGAGGGGCCGTGTTCCTGACCCCTTGCCCTCCACCGCGAAAAGCAGGTTCTCCTCTGTTTATTCGCCCACCCGGCTCTGCGAGCCTCCCATCAACAGGGCCGGCCCGGCGCTTTCTGGCTCCGCAGTTCCTCTACTGTCTGCCCGAATCCAGTGTGAACCGGCCTGGCCCTGGCCACCGGCCTCACCCTGAGCCACGGGGTGATTGTCCAGTGTAGTTTTTGAGGAGCGGCCAGACTTTCCCCAGCCACGCACAAGGATTCGGTTTCTGCTCTGTCTCCGCAGTCCTCCTGTCGAGCCAGCAGGAACACCGTCAGGGGCTACTTCCTGGCCGGCCGGGACATGACCTGGTGGCCGGTGAGTGCACCCCGACTCCTCCCCACCCCCTTCCCATGGGGGCTGCGTCCGGCCTCCGGGTCCACCCGTGCCGGCCTCCCGGAGGTCAGTGCCCCGGCCAGCTCGAGCCGGTGGTGATGGGGCGCAGGCTGAGGCTGCCGGGGGTCCCCCAGCTGGGGGTGTCAGGGTGGGGTGCTGGAGATTGTGTGAAAGGCAGGGGCTCAGGGGTCTGGGTGGCCCACAGCTGACTCTCCTCTCCCTCTGTGAAAGGTGGGGGCTCAGGAGCCTGGGTGGCCCACAGCTGACTCTCCTCTCCCTCTCTGTCCTCCAGATCGGGGCCTCCCTGTTTGCCAGCAGCGAGGGCTCAGGCCTCTTCATTGGACTGGCAGGCTCGGGCGCGGCTGGCGGCCTGGCTGTGGCAGGCTTTGAGTGGAATGTGAGCTCCCAGGGAGCGGGTGCAGGCTGTGCGGAGGGCACAGCCATCTTGGAAGTCCCTGGATGGGGGTCTCCTCGGAGTCCACCCCTCGATGGCCAGGGGCCACCTCCCAGCAAGTGGGGTCAGCCGAGGGCCGCATGTGTTCCATGCAGCACTGTTCCTGGGAAAGTCTGGTCTTAATGCTCAAATGCTGGACAGACCAGCAGGAGCGGGGCTGCTAGCCTTGGTCGGGGCCATCTGGTTACGGAGGTGTGAGGAGGGGAAGGGGCCGCCCTGGGTTCGCACGGCCAGCCAGGCCTCCGGACCCCTGGTCCCACTGGAGCGGGGCTGGTAGGAGCCGAGCCCACTGCCCTCACCCCGTCTCTGTTTCCCGCAGGCCACCTACGTGCTGCTGGCCCTGGCCTGGCTGTTTGTGCCGATCTACCTCTCCTCGGAGGTGAGCCTGCCCCCGGGGCTCCGGGCAGCCTTACCTGGGTCTGGGCCCTGGTTTGACTTGGCAGTGGTGACGGGCAGGGCCCTCTGGCTTCACTCTCAGTTGGTGAACCCTCTGAGCTGTTTGCTATCAGTCCAATTGCTCTTATCAGCCTGCAGAGGCAGGTCCCTGGGACGTCAGCCCAGGCACCTTGTCAGCTGGTTTCCACGGCCCTTGCGTGCTGCTTCCTGGGGGTGATTCCCCATCTACCCGGGTTCAGGGGCTGCACACTTGGGCTGTACATCTGGACAGCATACATGAAGAGCACATCTGGGTGGCTCATCAGGGCGGCACACGGGGCTGGCACACCTGGCTGGCTCACTGGGCAGCACTGTCCTCAGCCCCGCCCACTCCTTTAGCCCCAGCTGAGCAGCCACTGAGTCTCGGGGAATCTCATTTCCTGGCTTTCTCTCCATCTGTCCCCAGCTCTGCCCCTCACAGCCACCTTCCCCACCCGGCTTCGACATAGCTCATGGGCTTTGTCCTAACAGCATCCACACCTGTCCCTCTGTCCCAGCCACGGCCCCTCCAATCCATTCCTCACTTCAGCCTTTCAGGAGCCAGCGTAGGCCGGCTACCCCGCTGCCCCAAACCCTCAGGCTTATGGTGAGAGCCCTTGTGTCCCGGACATCACTGCCCAGTGTGGGCCTGGGCCTTGCCCTGAGGACCCCCCTAGCTGCCCAGTGTGGGCCTGGGCCTTGTCCTGAGGACCCTCCTGGCCGCTCAGTGTGGGCCTGGGCCTTGCCCTGAGGACCCTCCTGGCTGCCCAGTGTGGGCCTGGGCCTTGCCCTGAGGACCCTCCTGGCTGCCCAGTGTGGGCCTGGGCCTTGTCCTGAGGACCCTCCTGGCTGCCCAGTGTGGGCCTGGGCCTTGCCCTGAGGACCCTCCTCATCACTGCTCAGTGTGGGCCTGGGCCTTGTCCTGAGGACCCTCCTGGCCCCGGAGGCTGGGCCTGGGCCTTGTCCTGAGGACCCTCCTCATCACTGCTCAGTGTGGGCCTGGGCCTTGCCCTGAGGACCCTCCTGGCCCCGGAGGCTGGGCCTGGGCCTTGTCCTGAGGACCCTCCTCATCACTGCTCAGTGTGGGCCTGGGCCTTGTCCTGAGGACCCTCCTCATCACTGCCCAGTGTGGGCCTGGGCCTTGCCCTGAGGACCCTCCTGGCCCCGGAGGCTGGGCCTGGGCCTTGTCCTGAGGACCCTCCTCATCACTGCCCAGTGTGGGCCTGGGCCTTGCCCTGAGGACCCTCCTGGCCCCGGAGGCTGGGCCTGGGCCTTGCCCTGAGGACCCTCCTGGCCCTGGAGGCTGAGCGTGGCCCAGCAGAGCACTCAGCCCTGCCCCGCCCGCCTCCCCAGATTGTCACCATGCCCGAGTACATCCAGAAGCGCTATGGGGGCCAGCGGATACGCATGTACCTGTCTGTCCTGTCCCTGCTGCTGTCCGTCTTCACCAAGATCTCGGTGAGCCGCCCCCGCCCCCAGCTTCTCGCCGGCGTCACCGGGAAACGCCCCGCTCCGGGGGCCCCTCCCACGGGCCTGGCACCCTCTCATCCCTGTCTGCCTTGCTTTAACATCTGGGGAGACGGAAGCCCAAAGAAGGGCGATGGCTTGACCTGGGGCCACACAGCGGGTTTGTGACCGCTGGCCCAGGGCCCCCGGACTGGTAGGCTCAGCAGCCGGCAGCATCGGGGGGAAGGGGAACTTAGTTCTGTGACTCCTGATTCACCTGAGGTTCTAACGTCGGGGTTCTCAGGGGGTGCCCAGTATCGGGGGGTGGTGCTGGGGGTCCTGGTCTGCCTCTGGCCAGTCTCCCTGGGCCTGCAGGAGTCAGGTCTGCCGCTAGGGGGCGCCGAGAGCCCTCGTGGTCTGGGCTGAGGTTCAGAGGCTGCAAGGGGCTGACCTGCCTGTCACCTGGGGCTGGTCAGCTCCGTCACTAACTGACCCCCAGCCGTACCCTCCTGGCCTTGGGGTGCCACCACAGCGGGGACTTCCAGGCCTCTCTCCCTGGGGGGGGGGGGCTGACCCTGGTCCCCCTGGGAGGTTCAGAGCATCAGAGCAGGAAGCCCACCAGGACGTCACTCAGGACTTGGATGTTACAATTTACATGTTAGGAAACGAAGGCCCAGGGACGGGATGTGACTTCTCTCAAGCCCTCTGGTGCTTCCTGGCAATGCAGGGCCTGGTTCTCATTCCCCTGGGGCCATCCAGCCCCCTGCTGCTCTGCCTTCTGAGGGCACAGGAGGGAAGCTTGGCACACGGGGTGGCAGGAAGTGCTCAGTGAGACCTGGTCTTCTCCTGATGGGGGAGGAGAAGTCCCCCTGGGCCCTCCCTCCTCAAGTCAGCTCTGGGACCAGCAAAATCCAGACATGCTGGCCACTCTGTGGAGGGAGTGGACACCTTGCTGGTCAGCCGGGAGCTGCGGGCAGGGCTCCCTGGAAATGAGGCCCAGGGAGAGGGGACAGCTCACTGGGGTCTGACCTGGCACCTGGCCTGCTCCTCTGTCCACCTTGGGCGTGGGGACAGTGCGGGGTGGCCCCTCTGCAGACCCCCAGAGCCTTGTCTGGGCCTGGCCTGTGCTGTGCACCCCCAGGACCCCCTGAGGGCTCACAGGCCAGTGTCGCTCCACCTTCTGTACGAGGTGCTCTGAGTGTTGTCAGGGTCCTTCCTTGGGGTCCCCGTTAGAGACCAGAGGGACCTGGCTCTTCAGTTTAGCCTTCTCCACTCGGACTGCCCTCCCCCTCCCCCACTCCACACCGCCCCCCACCCCGGACCGGTCGTCTCCCCTGGAGTTGGGGGGGCAGAACTGAGTGAGACCTTGCCCCGCCCCCCAGGACCGGCACCCCAGGGGGAGGCAGAGGCGTTCGGGGGGGGGGCCAGTGTGGACTGAGTGAGACCTGGCCCCGCCCCCCAGGACTGACACCCCAGGGGGAGGCAGAGGGGTTCACAGGGGGGGCCAGTGTGGACTGAGTGAGACCTGGCCCCGCCCCCCAGGACTGACACCCCAGGGGGAGGCAGAGGGGTTCACAGGGGGGCCAGTGTGGACTGAGTGAGACCTGGCCCCGCCCCCCAGGACTGACACCCCAGGGGGAGGCAGAGGTGATCACAGGGGGGGCAGTGTGGACTGAGTGAGACCTGGCCCCGCCCCCCAGGACTGACACCCCAGGGGGAGGCAGAGGGGTTCACAGGGGGGCCAGTGTGGACTGAGTGAGACCTGGCCCCGCCCCCCAGGACCGGCACCCCAGGGGGAGGCAGAGGTGTTCACAGGGGGGGCCAGTGTGGACTGAGTGAGACCTGGCCCCGCCCCCCAGGACTGACACCCCAGGGGGAGGCAAAGGGGTTCACAGGGGGGCCAGTGTGGACTGAGTGAGACCTGGCCCCGCCCCCCAGGACTGACACCCCAGGGGGAGGCAGAGGTGATCATGGGGGGGGGGCAGTGTGAACTGAGACCTGGCCCCGCCCCCCAGGACCGGCACCCCAGGGGGAGGCAGAGGCATTCACAGGGGGGGCCAGTGTGGACTGAGTGATACCTGGCTCTGCCCCCCAGGACCGGCACCCCAGGGGGAGGCAGAGGCGTTCACAGGGGGGGCCAGTGTGGCCCTCAGAAGGGTGGCATTTGAGTTGGGTTCTAATGGAGGAAGGAATAGTGACAGAGGCCTGGGGATGGGGGCTTGCAGGATGGGTCTGGGGGCGACTGGGTCTGGAGGCCGGGGCTTAAGGGTCTCAAAGTCGGAGGAGCTCCTCCCAGAAGCAGGGAGCCGGGGAGGCTGACTTCCGAACAGTGAGAGGCAGAGGCGGGCGAGGCGGGCCCGTGGAGGCCAGTCTGGTGTAACCAGTCAGCTAGACTTAAAGGGCAGGTGGCCAGAGCCCGCAGGTCAGGCACACAGGCCAGCGCTCTGCTCTGAGGGTAGCTAGGGTCCAGGGAGGGGTCCTTAGCCGTGGCTGGATGACCACCAGGTGGAAGGAGGGGTGCTCCCTAGGGCCCCCCCACACCCCTCACCCCTCACCCCTGGCTCTCTCGCCCGACATCTCCAATCTGACCTTGGCAAGAGCCACCCCCCACCCTGGACCTCAGTTTCTTCTCGGGTCCCATGGGGGCTCCCCCCACCCCCACACACGCTGCCTAAGCCAGGGGCCTGCTAGCACCCTGCCGTCCACGGAGGAGGAGGAGAAGGAAGGGAGGAAGGGAGGAGGAGCCTGGGCCGGGAGGTGCGGGAACACGGGCTTCAGGGGCCATCGGTGTCCACCTGGGCTCCGTGTCCACCTGGGCTCCACGTCCACCTGGGCTCCACGTCCACCTGGGCTCCGCGTCCACCTGGGCTGTGTCCACCTGGGCTCCGTGCCCACCTGGGCTGTGTCCACCTGGGCTCCGTGTCCACCTGGGCTGTGTCCACCTGGGCTCCGTGTCCACCTGGGCTGTGTCCACCTGGGCTCCATGTCCACCTGGGCTGTGTCTACCTGGGCTCCGCGTCCACCTGGGCTCTGCGTCCACCTGGGCTCCGTGTCCCCGAAGCCTGGGGAGGATCAGGGGGTCCACCCGCTTTGCTCCCAGCAGGGTGGCAGCTCTCGGCTGGACCGGGCACGGGGGTAGCAGCTCAAAGGGGGGGTGCCCCCTGGCCTGGCTGCTCCTCCCCACGGCCTCTCCCCGCCTTCTCAGCAGTCAGGAAGCTCTTGGCCAGCACAGAAGGGCAAGTTTGGCGACTTGGGGGGTGGGTGGCAGGTGGGGTCCTTTTCCCAGCCTCCCCCCACACCACCCCCGGTCCCACAGGGCAGGGTTCTGCCCTCCTGCTCCCTGGGCGCCCATCCACAGTGGGGGCGGAGCATGGTCCGGAAAGCCAGGGCTGGGTTTAGTCCAGCCCCTGGGGACCAGCCTCAGCCTAGCACATGGTCCTAACTTGAGTTTCAACCCCAGCAAGAGGCAGACTGCCCATTTCCCCAGCCCCCCGGCACACATCTGTTCTTTTCTCGGGGGGGTTCTAATAGGGAACAGAACAGGAGGTGTCCCCAGACAGATTCAGGCCTGGAGACCGAGGCACGTGCACCTGTTTTCTGAGGCCTACTAGCCTTTGTGCGCCTCCCCCAGGAAGCCCTCCTGGACTACTCCTTACCAGGGACCCCCTGGGAACCAAGGGGACAGGGCTCTGCTTGTCACATCCTGGGCAGAGGCCAGACTCCACAGCAGTGCTGCTCCCTGGTGGACACCTGCCACTAGGACTTCATTAACAACAGCCACCGTCTCCTGCATACGGCCCTCCCAGAGCCAGGACTTCCTTCCTCCCTCACCCAGCCCCTGGCAGGTAGCGGGGAGTCTCCCCTCCTCACCCAGCCCCTGGCAGGTAGCAGGGGAGTCTCCCCTCCTCACCCACGGGCCCCCGGGTTCACTCCGTGAGCTAGCGGCATGGCAGGGGCCCACGCCCAGCTCAGGGCCTGCGGTCACCCCGGGCCTCCACACCAGTCGCCTCTCCCACCCCAGATCGACCTGTACGCGGGGGCCCTCTTTGTGCACATCTGCCTGGGCTGGAACTTCTACCTGTCCACCACCCTTACGCTCCTCATCACCGCCCTGTACACCATCGCAGGTACGGCGCCCAGGCCGGGCCAGGCAGGAAGGGACCCTGGAGCAAGGCGGCCCCGACCCCGACCCCGGGCTGGGTGGACGTGCCCCGGAATCTGAGGGGCTCGCTGAAGCCGAGGGGTGTGAGCAGCAGGCAGAGGACCCCCCGTGCCCACAGCCCGGGACACGGCCGGTGTGCTCAGACAGAGACCTGCCTGCCGTCGGCTCTGCAGGCTCAGACCCTCGGTCGTACCGCTCACCCATCTGGGAAAGGGCAGCGGCCACGTGGCTGCCCCTCCTCCCTGGGGACTCCGGCCCCTCCAGCCCGGGAACTCCAGCCCCTCCCCCCTGGGTACTCCGGCCCCTCCAGCCCCCTCGTCTTCTCCTGCAGGAGGCCTGACCGCTGTGATCTACACAGACGCCCTGCAGACGCTCATCATGGTGGTGGGGGCTGTTGTTCTGACCGTCAGAGGTGAGCACGGTGAGCCCTCTCGGGGCTGTGTGTCAGCGAGGGGGGGAGGGGACCGGCTCATGAGGTCAGCCATGAGGCGGTCAGCCCCCCGCCACCCTTCCCTGGACGGTGGAGGCTGTCATCCGCTCCTCGCCAGCCCACGCCACCCAACGGCACGTTGGCCACTCACTGGCTCCTGGATGACTCGGGTCTGGCGCAGGGCTGACCCAGGAACACGACCAGCCACACCTGCCCTGGCTCGGGGCTGGGGGTGAGGTTAGACCCAGAGCGGAGGTGCAGACACACAACCGGAGACCACAGGCTGCCTGGGTGTCCACTCCGACTGTTCAGGGTGATTGTGTGCCAGGTCCCAGGAAGTGCTTCAGCCCGCTGGACCCAGTCGGGGGGTCAGACAGACCTGCGACCCTGGTCCGGGGACAGGGAGGAAGCCCAGAGGGCTGTCCCACGGGGTCTCTAGACCCCCTCCCTAGATGAACGTGGGCAGAGCTGGGAGGACCCCACAGAGGCTGCACAGAGGCCTCTCGTCTCTGCCAGACCCGACTCTGGGACCCTGTGGCCCGAATTCCTGCCCCTCCTGGTGTGTCTGTCGTTCGCCCTGGGCACTCACCCCAGCCCGGCCTGGGTTCCAGGCAGCAAACGTGCTGGGGACCCCAGAGTCTGGGGCAGGTGGGGGGGCAAGCCCTGGGCTGAGATGGGCTTTCACTGTGTCCACCTCTTCTCAGGCCAGGGGCCTGTGTCCCTAGAACCCGCTGCAGGAGTGACCTAGGCAGCCAGGCCCGGTCCAGTCCGGACAGAGCGGGTCACTGTAGATACAGCAGAAGCCATAGGTGGGCCAGGGCTTGCCCACGGAGGGCCGGTGCTGACCTAGACAGGAGCAGTGTGGCGGGTGACTCTGGTCTGGGCTGAGAGGAAAGACCGCTCCCTGGCTTGAGGCCCAGCCGGCTGACTGGCCGTGTCCTGACTGGATCCCCCGGGCCTTCCCTTTCTCGATGCCGAACCGCGGGCCATTCTCAGCTCCGCCAAAATCACGTCCTCCCGAAGCCCCTGGGTCAGCACTTCTAACACCAAAACTCCTCCGACTTCCTCCTCGGGAGGTCCTTACAGAGGCTGAGGAAAAAATACGCCGAGGGCTTCCTCCGATCGAGGGACAGAAGCCTTGCCCAGAGGCCACAGGACACTGGGATGCCCACGTGCAAAATGCTCGTTTAATAGTATTACTTTAAATACATATAAAATAGCCATTCGAATCGACCTCTTTTCAAAACCCTCTTCCTCCCCGCGCCCTTCCTTCCCCTGGAAAAGCTCGAGTGGGAAAGTCAAGTCTGATGCAGCAGAGCTTCCTTGGGAGGTGGGGGCCGCGGGGGCTGTGGGTCAGGGCCCCCAGCCCCCAACCTGTCTCTCTCCCACCCCGCCCCGCCCTGCCCTGCCAGCTTTCGACCGGATCGGTGGGTACGAGCACCTGGCCGCAGCCTACGCTCAGGCCGTGCCATCCAAGACTATTGCCAACACGACCTGCCACCTGCCACGGGCCGACGCCATGCATATGTTCCGAGACCCCCACACGGCGGACCTCCCGTGGACCGGGATGACCTTCGGTCTGACCATCATGGCCACCTGGTACTGGTGCACTGACCAGGTGGGTGTCCGCATCACCGCCTGCCACCTTCTTGCCTTCCGGTGGGGGTGGGGGCGACACGGAGGGTCCGGGCGGCCCGTCTGCCCATTGGTGGTGCACGGCGAGCCTAGCCTAGGGTGGAGGCCGTGGACAACCTGGCTCCAGGCTTGGAGAGGGACAGGGCGCTAGGGTTCCTTGCGGTCCTGGAGGGCTTGGACCTTCCGTTTAGAATCGGATGAGGCCCACTGGCTGCCGCCCGTCCTGGCCTTCAGGTGCTTCGACTGGGACAGTTTGGAGTAGGGGATTCCAAAGGGACTCGGACGCACTTCAGTGGCCCGGTCATCAGTTAGGAGACCGGCGGTGTTCCGGACCAGCCTTGGGCTCCTGGGATCGGGCAGTGCGTGGGGCGCGGGGCTGCCCTTGGCTGGCCAGTAATGGGACCCCGCTTTCCTGGTCGAGCTCAGGGCGCCCTCCGAGACGGGACAGTACCGCGGGGACCCTGGGCTCCTCGGCGGCCGTGGGCATCCATCTTTATCCCTGGTCCCCGAGGCGGGGACTCCATGGTGGTGGAACTGCTGGTCCTGGGGGGAGAGAGAACAGACAGGGTGATGCCCCAAGGAGCACGGCTGTCCCTTCTTCCCACAGGGCTCTGGCCAGGTGGGCTGCCGGCCGTCAGCGCACCTGACCCTGGACAAGTGTTTTGTGACTCTGTGCCTCAGTTTACCTGTGTGTCCTATGGGAGTAATTCTGCCTTTTGCGGTTGTTGCCCCGCCCCAGCCCCCTCCACTGTAAGCAGGGCTGGACCGGGTTGCCAGGGGCAGTGCCTCCGTCTGGGCCTGGAGTTCTGCTGCGTGTGTGTGTGTGTTTTTTTGGAGTCTGTCTGACTCTGGTCCTTTCTGAGCTGCACACACACCAGGTGGCCTCAGGCCACCACCTCCGCTCTCCAGGTAGAAGCAGGCAGTGGCCCCGCTCTGCTTCCCCAGGGGGACGGCGGGCAGCTCCAGGCAGCACTGGGGTGGGGGCACAGGCCTGGTGACTGTGCCTCTGCCCGTGCCTGGCAGGGCCCCACCATGGGGGTGAGGCAGCCAGGCCCGAGGCCGGCGTAGCCTCGCTGGTCACTGCAGGCCTGTGGGGACAGCCGCCCTGCAGCGTGGGCTCCGTCCCCTGGCTGGACACTGGGGCCCGGAGAGCCGGACGAGACCTGCACCCGCGTGGCTGACTTCTCACAGGGCCGCGGCCTGCCCTGTGACAGGGGGTGCTCGGTGTGCTGACAGACCCTCCCTGGGCCGTGTTGGAATGAGTCAGAAACCCCGAGAGGCGGGGCCTCCGTTTCCCCACTTGGAACATGGTGATCCCTGGTTCCCACATCGGCTCTGCCTCCCGCATGGGCCTCCGTGGAACATGTGACTTCACAGCAGGTGTTTGTCCAGTTTCCCTGGGGGGGCTATGAGCCCAGGGGACTGAGGGGCTCGCTGCGGGCCCGTGCTGGGGGCGGTGCCCGGGCTGCCCGGCTGAGCCAGGTGGTGTCCCTTCACCCGGCACCTCTGGGCAGGATGCCATTCAGATTTCCCCATGACGGCCAAACGGGCCTGGCCGCGAGGTCAGGGCCGCAGGGGCCTCACTGCCTAGGAGAGGGGACTGGGTCCCCAGGGCCACCGGGCGGGGCCCGCAGCCTCGCTCAGCCTTTCCGCCCATCCCCCTTTTGCTTCGTCGGGGTCAGCCTGTTGGGAAGCCAGGCCTTCGTCCAGAGCGCCCGCAAGGCAGGGACTGGTCCACTGGGTCGCCCCCCGTCTGGTCCTCCTGGTCCCACTCTGCTGTCACCCTCACTAGCAGCTGGGGACTCTGGAGGACGCCCGGAGAGCTGATGATACTCAGGCCGGGCCAGGCCGTCCAGTCTGGTCAGCGCGGGCGGCATCTCTGTGTACGAGGGCCGCAGGTGGTTCTCATTCAGACTCTATCTCCCAGCTCATCCACAAGACACAGGCTACACGCTCATTATCGGGAACAAACAAACCAATAAAACAGGCGGCCGGATGGGGCGCCCGCCTCTGGTTCTCCGCCGGACCAGGGCAGCAGAACCGGTCCTGCCGGCCTCCCGGGGCCGGCCACCCCGAGCGCAGAACAAGGCACTAGAATGCACTAGAATACAGCGTTCAGCGACTTAGGGGAAAGGCTCCCCTTCGCCCATCAGGAGTGGCCCTTGGTGCCCGTAATGACGGGATGTCGCGGGGAAGGGGCTACAGAGAAACATGCTTAGACCCCTCCTTGTCCAGACTGGGAAACTGAGGCCCAGAGTTGAGGCAAGGACTTGTCAGCCAAGTCACCAGAAGCTGGCGGAGAAGCAGGACTGATATCTGCGTGTCCTGCCTCGCCGGGGCTGCCCCCCCGCCCCCCTCCCAGCCCCCCCCAGCCCCTGTAACTCCTGGGTCACCGAGAGCCAGCGTGCAAGGGCGGTGCTGGGAGCCGGACATCAAAGCAGTGTGTCTGACTGCTGGTAGCGCCCTACACAGCAGAAGAGCAAAGGGAAGACACTGACATGTACAAGTTACAAATGGCACAACGCTGTGAAGATACTTAAAAAGCACTAAGGCCCTGGCCGGTTGGCTCAGTGGTAGAGCAGCAGCCCCGCATGTGGAAGTCCCGGGTTCGATTCCCGGCCAGGGCACACAGGAGAAGCGCCCATCTGCTTCTCCACCCCTCCCCCTCTCCTTCCTCTCTGTCTCTCTCTTCCCCTCCCGCAGCCAAGGCTCCATTGGAGCAAAGATGGCCCGGGTGCTGAGGATGGCTCTGTGGCCTCTGCCCCAGGTGCTAGAATGGCTCTGGTCGCAACAGAGCGATGCCCTGGAGGGGCAGGGCATCGCCCCCTGGTGGGCATGCCGGGTGGATCGGGGAGCTACCCTCAGGATGGAAAGCCCCTGACCTCTGCCAGGGACACAGAACAGCTGGGGCCAGTGACCCCCACCCCCAGCATGTGCATGAATGTGCCAGCCGCTCTTATGAGGGTGCAGCAGATGGAGGGGTCCCCTGATGCCATTCTAGCCAGGGTCTCCAGCCCTGCCTGTTGCTGGGTGACAGGCTGGGCAGGAACCACACACCTTCCCTACTCGACAGGTGGGAAGACTGAGACCTGGAATGATAGTACCTTGGCCCCAGCTGCTCGACCAACTAGGGAGAGCTCTGCTTCTGGGGACGGGGGGGGGGGGGACGGTCAGGGAGAGCTCTGCTTCTGGGGACAGGGGGGGACGGTCAGGGAGAGCTCTGCTTCTGGGGACGGGGGGGGGACGGTCAGGGAGAGCTCTGCTTCTGGGGACGGGGGCGGGACGGTCAGGGAGAGCTCTGCTTCTCGGGACAGGGGGACGGTCAGGGAGAGCTCTGCTTCTGGGGACGGGGGGGGGGGGACGGTCAGGGAGAGCTCTGCTTCTGGGGATGGGGGGGACGGTCAGGGAGAGCTCTGCTTCTGGGGATGGGGGGGACGGTCAGGGAGAGCTCTGCTTCTGGGGACGGGGGGGACAGTCAGGGAGAGCTCTACTTCTGGGGATGGGGGGGACGGTCAGGGAGAGCTCTGCTTCTGGGGATGGGGGGGACGGTCAGGGAGAGCTCTGCTTCTGGGGACGGGGGGGACGGTCAGGGAGAGCTCTGCTTCTCGGGACAGGGGGACGGTCAGGGAGAGCTCTGCTTCTGGGGATGGGGGGGACGGTCAGGGAGAGCTCTGCTTCTGGGGATGGGGGGGACGGTCAGGGAGAGCTCTGCTTCTGGGGACGGGGGGGGACGGTCAGGGAGAGCTCTGCTTCTGGGGATGGGGGGGATGGTCAGGGAGAGCTCTGCTTCTGGGGACGGGGGCGGGACGGTCAGGGAGAGCTCTGCTTCTCAGGACAGGGGGACGGTCAGGGAGAGCTCTGCTTCTGGGGACGGGGGGGGACGGTCAGGGAGAGCTCTGCTTCTGGGGATGGGGGACGGTCAGGGAGAGCTCTGCTTCTCGGGACAGGGGGACGGTCAGGGAGAGCTCTGCTTCTGGGGACAGGGGGACAGTCAGGGAGAGCTGTGCTTCTGGGGACAGGGGGATGGTCAGGGAGAGCTGTGCTTCTGGGGATGGGGGGGATGGTCAGGGAGAGCTCTGCTTCTGGGGATGGGGGGGATGGTCAGGGAGAGCTCTGCTTCTGGGAATAGGGGGGATGGTCAGGGAGAGCTCTGCTTCCGGGGACAAGGGACGGTCAGGGAGAGCTCTGCTTCTGGGAATGGGGGGGACGGTCAGGGAGAGCTCTGCTTCTGGGGACGGGGGGGACGGTCAGGGAGAGCTCTGCTTCTGGGAATGGGGGGGACGGTCAGGGAGAGCTCTGCTTCTGGGGACGGGGGGGGGGACGGTCAGGGGTCACGCTTGGGCTTCGGGGTCTTGGGTCTGGCTCTGAGTAGGGCAGCACCTCATACCATCACCTCACCGGGCAGAGGTCCTCCCGGGCACCCCGAGTGGGGCCGGGACTCACCCCCCTCACCTGCCCCCAGGTCATCGTGCAGCGGTCGCTGTCTGCCCGCGACCTGAACCACGCCAAGGGGGGCTCCATCCTGGCCAGCTACCTCAAGCTGCTGCCCATGGCCCTGATGATTATGCCGGGCATGATCAGCCGCGCACTGTTCCCAGGTAAGACGGCGCTAGGGGGCTGGGCCGGGGCTGCAGAGGTCACCAGGAAGAGAGGCAAAGGGTGGCGACCAGCAGCTCCCTGGCCTGGGGGTGCAGGGAGGAGAGTGGAGTGGTCCCCAGGGCCGTGACGACGGGACTGACAGAGAGGGCTTGGCCTCAGCCCAGAGGAGGACCAGTGACCGCTGTGTAGGGGGGGGGGGGACGAGTATCTCTCCGCCACGCCCATTTCCTCGTCTGAAAACTGGCACTGACGTCCTACGGCACCGTGGATCTGAACCCTCTGGGTGTGTTAGGTGCATTTCGCTCAGCGCCAGGAGCTGGCACAAGCTGCCTTTGGGGGGTACTGGCTGAAGGTCTCCAGCACCTCCATGTGTGTGGCCCTGGGTGGCTCCGACCCACTCCCCTCCCACCCTGTTCAGTGGCCTCCTGTGTCACAAGGAAGGGGTCTGGGCCAGGGACAAGAGAGCCCAGCAGACGGTTTCTCTGGGTGCTCAGACCAGGTAGAGGGGCTCGGACCCCTGGAGCGAAGGGACCCCAACCCACCTGTGCCTCCTTGTCCATGGAGCTTAAGGCCTGCATCCTCTTCAGAGAGCCTGCTTCCTCCTTCTCCCGACCCTGGGCCCACGGTGGACCACACAGGGGCTCACCAAAGGTCCCGTGGGTCATGTGGGGGGCACTCAGCTGCCGGTGGGGGGGCTGGGCCGGCCCGTTGGCCGCCTGCTCGGAGTGGCGCCTCCGGATAGGGGCTGGGCGCTGCCTCACCTCGAAGTACTCGTCCGACACCGAGGAGGAGGCCACCGAAGGCCGCCGGGGGCCGCGGCCGAGGCCAGAGCTGCCCGAGAGGCTGTCCTGGTCACTGAGGGTCACGTAGTCATCATCATCTTCCTCCTCCTCCCGACCCAGCCCGTTGGGGACCACCACCCCCTCGCCATCGGGGTCACCCTGGGTCGCTGACAGCGGCCGCTGGGGCGGGGCGGGGGCCGGGCCCGGTGTCCTGGGCAGCCCGCAGTCTGTCCTGTTCCGGGGGACCCCCTCTCTCGGGCTCTCGGGGGCCCAGCCCACAGCACTGCTCTCCTGGGCGAGCACAGCGGCCACAGGCACCGTCCGGGGCTTGGGGACAGGGGGCTGTGGCTTGGGGTCCTCCCGGGGGAGGCCGTTCTTGGCCGGGGCCTCGTCCTGTGGGCGGCCAGGCTCCGGGCAGGGGCCGCAGTCCTGGCCCTGCCTCCACAGCTGGGCGCCGGCCTGCGAGGTGTCGCGGATCTTGATGCGGTTGATCTGGCTGGGCTGGGGGTTCCAGATGTTGGGGTCGATGATGTTGATGTAGCCCAGGATGTCGGTGCCCGGCTCGGGGTCCGGCTCCACCCACGTGGGCAGGTACTCGAACATGTTGGCCCGTTCCAGGTGCAGCAGCCCCGGGTGCATGGGCAGGGCTGGCTCGGCGGGGTCTCCGGGCTGCTCGGCCAGGGCCGGGCCCCGCAGCCCCGGCGGCCTCTTGACCTCCTGCTTCTCGGAAGAGACCTTGGCGATCTCCTCCGCGCTCTTGGCCTTGACCAGCGCGTACTTGGGGTTGATGAGCTTCTTGGCCATGGTGCCCGAGGGCGCCAGGGGCACCACCGAGGGCAGGATGATGGGCTCGGGCTCCGGCTCCTTGTCCATGGAGATGCCCTTGAGGCTGACGCCGTGGGACAGGAGGTACAGCTCCTGGAACTGCCGGTCGAACGTCTCCACCACCTGGCCGGACAGCACGGAGATGACGTTCCGGTCCGTCCTCGCGGCCGACCACGTGAAGCTGCAACACAGGGAAGAAGGGGGTGCTGCCTGCTCAGGCGTGTGGGGGGCCGGCTCCCTGCCTCCGGCCCCGGGCCCTCCGCTCGGACATCTGAGAGAGCCACCAGGATGGGATTGCTAAGTGAGGAGGGGGACAGAGGACAGGACACAAGGCCTCGGGGCCAGGGCGGAGTCTGGGTCCGCAGCGAAGTCACTGACACCAAGCCCTCTCCCGCCTTTACGAAACAGCACAGTGCTGCATTCCTCTGGGGGTAACACACCCCGTGAGGGCCACTCACAGAAGGCCCAGAGCAGCCCTGGACGCCTGGTGTCTCTGTTGGCACCACCCACCCTGCGACGCTGGCCCTGGCAGAGCAGGTGCACAGAGCTGGGTGGGTCACGGTTGTCCTCATCAGGGACAACCCCCCCCGTGGTCACACCCCCCACTTGCAGGCGGCTGACACCTCCAGGCGGAAGCGCGGCTCACAAGCAGAAGACCACCTCGCTGCCTCTGGAGACGGGAGGGTGGCGAGCAGGCGTGCCCTGGCCCAGCTCATGCCTCAGCAGTTTTGGGACCAATGAACCGGAATAACCAGGGTGTCATCCCGGGAGGATTAAGGGCAGAAACCTGCTGGGATTCCAGAGCCGCCTCTGCCCCCGGCCCCCCCGGGGAAGCCAGGGAGTCACCTGTAGGAGCCGCACATGGCTCGGTCCCCGTCCACGAACATGAACTTCTGGGCCAGGGCGCCCTTGAACTTGGTGGCCGACCGCGTGAAGAACTCCGTCCCCCCGCTGCTCCGGACCCGCAGATTCTGTGTCGGGGGCGACAGGAAACAGAATTGCAGGGTCACAGCCCCGACCACGCCGAGGGGAAGCCCAGCCACCTCTGCCTGGGGCTTCGTGTGTGGGGGCTTCCAGGGAGCTTGGGTGGGGAAGGGTGGGGTGGTGGGGTCTGGAGAGAGGAGGCGGTGGCGTGGGTGAGCGCTGCAGGGCCCGGGCCCAGGTGGGAAGTGCTGGGATGTGAAACCGAAGAGGGACAAGGTGCAGCGCAGACTGACCGTGGCCGGAAGGCGTCTGCAGAGCAGCCCAGCCCAGGCGGGATGAGCCCCGCGCAGCCAGGCCAGTTTGGGGAAATGCTGTGGTGGTGGGAGCTATTGCAGGGTCCTTGCACCGGAGGGGGATGTGGCCACAATTAAGGAAGGTCCTGGTGAGGGCTGGGGGTCATGTAGGGGGCAGACGGGGGTCTGCCCTAAGCGATGTGGGTCGTGCACTCTGGCAGACTGGTGGTCTTCCCAGGAGGAGTGGCTGGTAGCCTCCCCCTGGGCCTGCATCACGTGGCTCTCAGCGACCTCTGCTGACCTCTGCCGACCGAGGGCAGGGCTCCCGGCAAATTCGGCTGCATCTCCGGGGGGCACACACAGCCTGGTGCCCAGGAGCAGTTCAGAAATGGTCCCGTCTCTCTCCTCACTGGGCCTGCCACACCTCAGGAGCAAGCCAGGGGCCGTGAGAGATTACAGGAGGAACGAGACCCAGAGAGAGAGAGGGAGGGGGGTCTCTTGGGCGCCATGAGCAGTAACATCAAGTCCGAGACCAGCCCACTCCTGCCCTTCTCCGGGCTCGGGCCATGGAGCGCGTTCTGTCCCTGGTTCGAAGTCTCCGAATATCTACAGGCTGGGCTCTGTGGGGCCCCAGTGCCAGCTCCCCTCCCGACAGAATGAGGCTCTCGCCCTGAGGGAGGGGCCGGATGAGCCAGGCTGACGCTGAGCTGCTGAGGGAGTGGCCGGGAGGACTGGGCTCACGGGTGCAGACATCGCCAGGGCAGTGTGCTAGAGACAGGCTCCTGGGTGCCCCGGAGAGCCAGCTCAGGAGAGGAGGCCTGTGGACAAGCCAGGGGGTTCATTCTTTTTTACAGAGACAGAGAGTCAGAGAGAGGGATAGACAGGGACACAGACAGGAAATGGAGAGATGAGAAGCATCAATCATTAGTTTTTCTTTGTGTGTTGCAACACCTTAGTTGTTCATTGATTGCTTTTTCATATGTGCCTTGACCGCGGGCCTTCAGCAGACCGAGTAACCCCTTGCTCGAGCCAGCGACCTTGGGTCCAAGCTGGTGAGCTTTTGCTCAAACCAGATGAGCCTGCGCTCAAGCTGGCAACCCTGGGGTCTCGAACCTGGGTCCTCTGCATCCCAGTCCGACGCTCTATCCACTGCACCACCGCCCGGTCAGGCCAGGGGTTTCATTCTTTTTTTTTTTTTTCTTTTTTTTTTTCATTTTTCTGAAGCTGGAAACCGGGAGAGACAGTCAGACAGACTCCCGCATGCGCCCGACCAGGATCCACCCGGCACGCCCACCAGGGGCGACGCTCTGCCCACCAGGGGGCGATGCTCTGCCCATCCTGGGTGTCGCCATGTTGCGACCAGAGCCACTCTAGCGCCTGGGGCAGAGGCCACAGAGCCATCCCCAGCGCCCGGGCCATCTTTGCTCCAATGGAGCCTCGGCTGCGGGAGGGGAAGAGAGAGACAGAGAGGAAAGCGCGGCGGAGGGGTGGAGAAGCAAATGGGCGCTTCTCCTGTGTGCCCTGGCCGGGAATCGAACCCTGGTCCTCCGCACGCTAGGCCGACGCTCTACCGCTGAGCCAACCGGCCAGGGCAGGGGTTTCATTCTTAACACAGGTTCTAATACATGTAACACCCGCCCAGGGCAGGAAACTCCCTCCGGAGTCTCCTGACAGATCTGCTTGAATGCTCCCTGGGACGGGAGTCTCACTTTCTCCTGAGGGGCTCCACGCCAACTCTTACAACTCCTGTGATTTCTCTGTCCCCTTCTCCCACTCACTGGCCTCCGCGTATGGATGGCCTGCTCGTTCTCCCGCTCACCTCACCGACCCCTGCTGGCATCCGAGCTGCGGACGCAGAGAGCGCTGTGATGAGAATCCCACACTGGAGGGGATGAGGAGTAACCCCAGCCAGGAGGGGCGGGGAGAGGTGGACACGCGAGGGACAGACAGGAGGGTCAGGGTCAGCGTCGGGGTCAGCCCTCCAGACACAGGAGCACAAGGGCCTGGTGGCGTGAGCAGCAGTCTGCTCTAAGGACTTCAGGGGAGATGGGTGGGCAGCGGAGGCTGCAGGTGAGCTGAGCTGGACGCTGAGGTCAGGACCCACCCCCCACCTGCTCTCCAGGGCCTCACTTGGCCTGGGGGGGGTAGCAGGAGCCACAGGAGGACTCGGAGCGGGGAGTCGCGACGTCGAAGTCACACCTCAAGAAGAGGCCGGCGTCCGGCAGGGGACACGTGACTGCACGGGGCACACGCAGGCCCTTTGCCAGGGCAGGGGCAACAGGGAGAAGGAGGGGGCGGGTCTGAGAGCGGAGGTGTTTGCCCTCCGCCCCCACCCGCAGCCTCGGGCGCTCCTGCCCTCTGTCCCCCTGTGACAGCTCCCAGAGCCCTCCGCTGGAGGCCAAGGGGCCGATCTGCACGGACGCCCCGCCTGGCCACGGGGTGAACGGCTGTCTTGCGGTTGGGCCGGGCCCAGAAGGCGGCCAAGCCTCCACGCCCCACGCCAGCTCCGCCGGCCCCCCAGGCTGCTGTGTGCACACAGCCAGCTCAGCAGGAAGCTGGCCGCGGCCCAGGACAATTAATTAGTGCTCGTGACTGTGTACCCAACACAGAGCACGCTCGGGACCAGAAATCGGAGCAAAGATCCTGGAGGCGGTACAAGGCCTTCCTTGTCGCCGGGGCCCAAGCACAGTCAGCTCTACAGCTTCCGCGGGCTCCTGGCCCAGCACCCGGAGAAGGCCCTGGCCTGACCACAGGCCTCCTGGCTGGCTCTCCGGGGCGCCCGGGCGCCTGTCTCGAGCACACGGCCCCCGCAGCGCCTGCCCCCGGGACCTCGGCTCCTTCCGGCATGCCCCCCACTCCTCGCTCTGCCTTGGCTCCGTGCTCCACTCACCAGTGTCTGCCCCCACCCACCCCAAGTCTGGGCGTGATGGAGGGTTCAGAGGTCATCGCCAACACTCGGGGCAACTCGACCCGAGGGAGGTGCCAGGTTTGCCGTGTGGCTCTAAGCACGTCTCTGGCTCTTGGCCTCCCTGTCGGCATGCTGGGGGCGCCTGAGTCTAAGGCCTGCTCGCCTGGGGCTCAGCAGCTCCTGGCAGCTGCCCCTCCTCCTCCCCCTGCCCCTCCCCCTCCCCCACCTCCGATCAGCTCCCAGGACTCTTTTCCGGGGTGGGCCCCACCCCATGGGGCCTGGCCCCGATGAGGTAACGTCTCCGGAGTCAGGACTGGGGTGAGCAGCAGAGGCTCCCACAAAGCCGCATTGTCTCTGGGCCCCATGATACTGCTGGCAGAGGACACAGTGGGCAAGGGAAGGACACCTGGAAGAGTGGCCACTGAGCGGACCCAAGTGGACGCCCTGAGCAAGTCCTCGGGAAATGTGGAGCCTCGGTTTCCTCCTATCTGAAAGGGGGCAGGGATGGGTCCCTGAGCGGGTGTCAGGGGAGGGAGGATGGCCGGGCAGCACGTCACCGGTTCCAAGGGTGGCTTCTGTCCCTCGTGTATGTGGGGCAGATTGGGCTGGACCCTGAGGATGGAGCGAATCTGCAACACTGTGTCCCACACGCCCTGCCAGGCCTCCTGTGCTCATACGGAGATGTGACCTGATCGTGGACCGAGTCCTCCAGAGCTCAGGCCGTCAAACAGGGCTGCAGCGCTGGTGCCAAACACCTCCGTTTCCTCATCTGAGAAATGGGCTGCCCCCTTCCCTCCGCCACAGCTCTGTTGTGAGGACTGAAGGAAGCCACCACGCATGCCGGTGCGGGCCCAGAAGGTGCCTGGCACCCATGGGTGCTCCGTAAATGCAAGGAGACAAAGTGAGCTGTGATTGGGCGCACCAGGGTGTGATCCCTTCCGCTGGGGGTGGGGGCAGGCGGGGGACTAGCACAAAAGACCGGAAAATACCTGGAATATGGCATGGTGGACTCAGTTGTCCATGATGACTGGGCAGGCCCAGAGAGAGGAGGAGTGACTTGCCCACAGTCTCCCAACGGGCGGGTCCAGCCCCCTGGGACTGAGGACAGCCCCCAGCTATACCGTGCCCCCACCCTTTGCAGGGGCCTGCTGGCATCTCCTCGGCCTGAGGAGGCGTGGGGAGGCCCAAAGAGACGTCCTGGCCAGGCCAGGCCAGTGACAGCAAGCTCAGGCCAGGGGCACCGAGCTCAGGACGGAGAAGACCCATGTCCCCATGGGCTGGGTGCCTGGACAGCCTCTGCTCTCCCCTAAAGGGCCTGTTTCACCCCACAGTGGGGGGGTACCAGTGCTCACCCCGACCTTCACCCGGCGGTCGCGAAGCTGGGATGGGAAGCGCCTTTGGGAACCACTTTGGGGACGGGGGCGTGGCCCGGGCTAAGCCAGCCGGCACTGCTGGGACTCTGGGCCAGGCGACTCTCCACGCAGGGGCTGTCCTGTGCGTCGTAAGCTATTTAATAACCTCCCTGACCTGGACCCGCCACATGCCGGCAGTGCCATCCCGTCGTGACCAGTGAAAATGCCATCACTGGACACTGCCCAGTGTCGCCAGCCCGGCAAACACCTCCGCCGTCTGAGCAGCACTGCCCCACGCCCTGAACCCAGCCTGGGCGCCGGTCAGGAGCCGCACGGCGAGGAGGGGCCGGAAGGACGCTGGCCGCCAGGAGGAGGCCGCCTGTCCGGTGCGGCCCCGGAGTGGCCGAGTCCTCGCCTCCCCACCGAGTGCCTTTCTTCCCACAGACGCCCTGACGGGGACGTCTTTGTTCACCGGGAACGGCTCAGCCTTTTGTGCCCAAGCAGCTGCTGGTTTTTCCAGTTCGGCTGCACAGAGCCGACTGGCTCTTCAGCACAGCTGGGTCTCACAGCTCCCGTCCTTACGCCGAGCTCTGAGCCCCGAGCCCCAGAGCCTGGCTCCCACGGGCACCTGGTCTCGCCCCCAAATGTGATTCGGCCGTGAGGCCTGGGTCCTTCTGAAGGCCTGCTGCCTGTTTGTCCCATGGGGCTGTCCTTCCCAAACTCTCCGCCTGGTGGAATGTCAGGGGTCAGGTGCCTGGGAGGGCCGTGAACCTCATCCCTGGGGAGATGCCAGAGCGTGTCCTCTGACCTCCCCGGACAACCAGGATGTGCTGGTGGGAGCTCCCAGCTCAGGAGGCTGGGGAGGTGCTGTCTGGAGCAGGTGCCCGAGGGTGGCCCCCAGCCAGACCGCGGCTCACGGGAGGGAGTGGAGGCCCTTTGGCACGCGGACCAGAGCTGGGGGTCTCATGGGGGAGCTGTGCCTGTCCCCCGTCAAAGGGTGGGAAGGGAGCTCGTCACTGAGTGTCCTGCCCGCCCTCCCCAGGGTCTCCGATACTCTTCACAGCAGCTCTGACAAGTCAACGGCTGTGGTCTCACTTCTCAGGCAAGAAGACTGAGGCCCAGACAGTCTGTGTCTGTCCAAGGCTACAGTGCAGGTGGCACAGCTGGGCTCTGGCCTGGTTCCCAGTGTTGCCCCCTAGACTGGCGCCCGACACTGCCGCGGTCACAAGGATGACCCCACTGTGTGCCTCCCGTACGCTGGGCCTACAGGACCCAAGGACAGGTTGCAGCAGAGCCGGGCAAGGGTGGCAGGTGGCCGAGGGCAAGCCCAGGATGACGGCAAAGGAAGTACTCCCAAGACAGGCCCGGGCCCAGCTGGCCTGCGGGCAGGGAGGTGGGCCGTGTGGGCAGGCCCCAGACTAGGTGACACTTGGCTAGCCTCCAGCCACCCACCCAGGCTGTGGCTCGGAGGCGAGAATGAGGCGGCCAGGGTCACACATTCTTTCCCAGGAAGGCCGTGGCTCCTGGGCAGGTCACCCTGAGGACCCTGCCACCTCCCCTAGTATAAGGAGGTGGTTAGCAGGGCAGGCTGGGCCAGGGCCACCCCCCCCAGGGGGACCTCCCTCTTCTGTAGCCCCAGCCATGGCTTCCTTCTCAAATGGGAGTCAGGGGAAGTCCTCACACTCCTCTCCCCACCCCTGCCCAGGGCCTGGGGTTTATACTAATGTCTTGTTATTACCAGAAGCTGCTCAACTCCCCCTTAGCTCATAAGAGCCTTTTTATGACCATTGTCTCCTCTAATTTCACCCTCAAACAACTCTGTGAGACGTGATTACAGCCATGTGGCACCAGAGGCTTCGGAGAGGCGGGGCCACGCGCCCCAGTAGTCCCAGGGCAGCCCGCCCCGGCAGGTGCAGCCTCGGTCATCAATGTCGGCCCCCAAAGGTCGGTGTGCCCACCTGCCCGGGCCGGTTTCTCACCGCCAGCTTTGAGGTTCTGCCGACTTAGAGGGACGCGGGGACAAGGAGGCCAGTCACCACTTCCCTCCACCTCTGCCTCTGTCCCCATGTGTCTGGGGGGAGGGGACCCCAGTACAGATGGGGGAGGGGACCCTAGTATAGATGGGGGGAGGGGACCCCAGTACAGACGGCCTCAAGGCCCCTTCCGGCTCAGGCCCCCAGCCTGCAGTGCTGAGCCCCCCCCCCCCCCCCCCCGAGCGCCGGCCACGCTCTGGGCCTCCCCGGCTGGGGCTGTCCTGGGAGCCGGTCCTCGGTGCTAAAGACACGGTGGGCAGTGGGGTGAGTGAGCATGAGGCTGGGAGTCGACCCACCACAGAGACCACATACAACGTCCCCACAGCTCGAGGGTGGCCACTCGGAGAGCTCACACCCACTTGAAAAGACTCCCTTGGGATTGGATGGGTGGGGGGCCGGACAGAGTTTGTAAAGGCTGACAAGTGACAGGCACGGGGGCCCAGCCCTTGTGAAGTGGCCTGGGTCTCCCCTTCTCCCGGGGTTTTGCTCGGGTCACAGGCCCAAAGCCCAAGGAATCCACGCCTGTCGGAAGCTGTTCTCAGCCGGAGGGCTCTGGCGCTGGCCTCCCAGTGGCCCTTTCTAACTTTCTAGCCGTGAGTGACACCTGGGTGAGTGCCATTTCCTCATCTGGGGACGGGAACGGCTGGGCTGTCATGCGGAGTGAACACGTTAACCGTGCAGAGTGCCAGCGCCGTAGACGGCTGGTCACAACGCCCGCTGAGCTGTACTCTCCCGGGAACGCGGTGCCGTAGAGCGGGCGCCAAGCGGCGTCGGGGCGGAAGGAGGGCTCCCTCTGCCTCCGAGGCAAAAGCACCGAATGCCGGGGTGTCTGTGCAGAGCAGGCCAGCCACACTGGCCCACACGCCCCTCTGTCGGACCAGTGAGATCCTGGAGCCCAGAGAGGGGAGGCGGTGTGCCCAAGGACACACAGCAAGGCAGTGCTGAGAAGCCAGGCCCACAGTGACCCCTCATCCCTGCTGCAGGGTGTCCCCACCACAAGGACCTTTCTACTCTGTCCATTTTAACTCCACAGCTGTCCAGGAAGCCTTCCCTGACCTCAGCCAGCCCAAGGGACCTTCCCCGGTCGGAGCCAGATCCTACAACCTGTGGGTGGACACTCTAGAGACAGAGTCTGGCTTAAACTTGAGGAAGAACTTCCTGGGAGTCAGGTTCTCCAGATAAGATACGAGCTTCCTGATGCCAGGGGAGTGAGTGCCCTGTCACTGGAGGTGTGGGAGCAAGAACCTGTGAACCAGCAGGGCATGGGGGGCGGCCCTCCGTGTGGGTTCTAGCACCTGCCTGGCAGGCCCTTCCCCCACGTGTGTCTTCTCTCTGCTGGAGGCAGCTAGTGTCCTGTGGCCCTCGGGGTATTCAAGCGGAGGCCAGGCGGCCACCTGGCAGGAGACTCCAGGACCAGTGAACTCTGTGTGCCCGGCCCAAGGCGGGGTCTCTAGGAAGCAGGTGCACCGAGCGTTCGCTGGGTGACGCGCTGGCCGCCCCCGGGCAGCCCACTCACCCGGAGGTGGCCCAGGTGCATGCGGGCCCGCTCGCACATGTGGAGGAAGTACTTGACGTTGCTCTCGTCCAGGATGATGTACACGGCCACCTTCCTTTTGAAGCCGGCGTCCAGCAGGTCTTTAAAGATGTCGACGTCAGTGAACATGTCCATGACCACGGCGATGACCTAGGAGGAGGGACAGAGGCGGCGCGGTCAGGCAGTGCGGCCGCCGGGAGGGGCGGGCAGGCAGGCGCCTTGCGGGACAGCACAGCCCCCTGTGCCCGCTGCCCCTCTCTCTGGGGGCCGCTCCAGCCCTGCTCCCCCGAGAGCCTCCGAACTGGCTGGGACTGGGAGAGTCATGGGCTGGGAGCCTTTCCGGCTCTGAGACTCTAGGCTCGGGATTCCATCCTGAAGACACAAGACTCTCGATTGCTGGCGGCACAGGCAGGGACTCGGTGACAGCAGGAAGCAGGGGAGAAACTCGCTGGACCCGCCTGCCGTTTCCCTAATCCAAGCTTCAGAGAGGCCAGCTGGTCTGGGGGTGGGGGGGGGAGTGTCAGAAAGCCTCAGCAGGAGCTGGGAGGAGCTCGTGCTCCTGGTCTGGGACTCAGAGAGGGTCTGCCCCCCCTCCCTCCCCCAGGGTCTCCCTCCTGGTGAGTGTCAGGGCTCAGCTCAGTGGCCCTGCTTCCGTCTCCTCCTGGCTGCATTCCCGAGCCCAGCAGGTCGCCCACCGCTCTCCACGGCTACCCCACCCCGGGGTGCTGAGCCAGGTGTGTCGACGGCCAGGAGCCAGGGCAGCAGCTGGGACAGCCACTCACTGAGGTCACCCCGTGTGGCCCGGGGTTGCGTGGACTCTGGCAGGCTCCTTTGCTGCCCAAATCAGCACACGGGCTCTTTCTGTCATCTGACGATTTCTGCCCACGGCAGCTGACCTTCCCCTTCCTGGGCCTGGCTCGGGGCAGAGCCCCCGAGGTCAGGGTGCACCTAGCCCAGCCCAGCCCAGCCGTGGCCCAACGCGGTCAGGGACATGCCCGCGGCCTGAGGAGGGCAGAGGTGCAGGACATGGTGGGGCAGTGTGGACAAGCCCGCCGGCCTCGAGGGTGGACATGGTGGGGCAGTGTGGACAAGCCCGCCGGCCTCGAGGGTGGTGAGGACATGGTGGGGCAGTGTGGACAAGCCCGCTGGCCTCGAGGTGTGGACATGGTGGGGCAGTGTGGACAAGCCCGCCGGCCTCGAGGGTGGACATGGTGGGGCAGTGTGGACAAGCCCGCCGGCCTCGAGGGTGGTGAGTAGGCACTTGGAGCTGGTGGGGCTCAGTGCCCGTCCGGCACAGGCCTCTGGTTTCTCCCCTCCCCCGTCCCTGTCCCACTGGGCAGCAGAGGGGAGCCTGCCAGGCAGGGCTCAGGACTGCTGACCCAAATAGACGTCCAGAGCTGGCGCCTCTGCCCTGTCCTTGCTGTGGGAAGCTCCTGACCTCCTGGCGGAGCCGGGGACGGGCTCTGGGTCACACACACGGAGCTGGTGATGCTCAGGCTAGGACCTACGCGGGCTGGGCAGGCCCCCCTCGCTGGGATCCGCAGACACAGGGTGACGCCCAGGGCCTGCGGGCGGTGAGCACGCACATTCCCGGGGGACGCAGCCGGGGTCCTCCCCGCCCGTCGGGGACACCGCTCTGTCCTTGAGGCCTCCCAGAGCTGTCCCAGGGTGGGCAGAGGAAGATGCGGATCCTGCCCACGCAGGGGCTGGGGTCAGCCAGGGAGAGAACCAGAGGAGGGCAGACACTGGCACCAGACGGGGAAGCGCTTTCTGGCCAGAAGTTAGGCAGGGGTCTGTCTTGAGAGGGAGTGACCTCCCCGTCCCACACGTTTAAGGAAAGGCTGGAGACTGCTCGGTGAGGATGCAGTGACGGCACAGATGACACAGTGTCAGAGCTGAGGGGCCACCCAGCCTCGGATTTCACAGTCGAAGGCAACGAGACCCGGAGGTGGGTGGGGTGGCAGCACTTTCTCGCCTGGGACCCCAAAGCCCCAAAGTCACCCCTGGGATCTCCTTGGACGAGCCGCTCCGGCAGGTGAAGAGCCTGACGTGCCGCCTGCCCCCCCAGGAAGGGCGCAGCCCACACGCTTCCCTTGGAGGCAGCCTCCCCCCCCCCCCCGCCCGCCACCGCGGACGGGTCGGGCCTGGTCCCAGGCCCCGCCCGCTGGGGCAGATGGGGGCTTGCCCGGGGCCTGGGACCGGGGGACGTGCCCCAGCAGGGCCGCTGCGTCTTCGTCCCGCTCCACGTCACCCTTGATAGGCACGGTGTCTGGTCCACGGCCATCTGCTGCCGGGCGGGACCTGTCAGGGCCTGCTCCCCACGGCGGATCCCTCCTGGGGTTCCTGGGGTTCCCGGGGTTCCCGGGGCCGGCACAGCTGCCTCCCGGCTTCGAGCTTGGTGCCAGGGGTGGGCAAAGGAAGGCCTGGACTGGCTGCCAGCGATATGGGTGGGGAGGGTGTGCTGGGTGCTCCCCACGGAGGCCCGGACAGCTGGTTCACAGAGCCCCCAGTGCTTTCTGGGTCCTGCCTGCTTTTCCCCGTTTTGTACGTGGGCAAGCCGGGGCCAGAGACGCGAGATCAGAAAACCCAGGGTCCCACACCCTGGCCCAGAGCAGCTTCTGCCCGAGACAGGACAAGCTGCTGCCGGGCCTTGCGCCACGTGAGGGTGTACAGTGGCCCCAACAACCGCCTCCTGGTCAATCCTCACACACGCGCTACAAGCCAGCAGATATTCCTGCCTTACAGACGAGGAGGCTGAGGCACAGAGGGGTTCACTCCCGTGCCTGACTAGCTACTTGGTTTGCCCAGCTTGCCGGTGACGGTGTGAGCCCACAAAGGGCAGAGCGCCCCGCCCCTCGCCCCGCCCCAGAGTCTGGGCCCAGCATGGGGCACAGACTATAAGGAAGGCCTTTGGGAGCTGTTGTCAACCGAGAACAGGACGTAACGGCTTGGGTTACGGGGACGAGGGAACTGGGGACAGGCCACAGCCCCTCCCGAGCCCTCAGCCGGCCGTCCACCAATGGGGGTGTGGCCGGGCTCGCTCAGTCTGGCCAGCTCACACGTCTGAGGCTGGAGCACGAAGCCGCTGGCCCTGCCCAGAGGAAAACCCCAGCCTCTTCCTGCAGCCCCGGGAGGTGCTGGGCAAGGCCAGGACTAAAGCGTGGAGAAGACAGAGGGGAGGCTGGAGTCGGCGGGCTGCCCGCCCTGGCGTGTGTTAGGAGACTGCACATCGTTCACAGGGCAGCAGCCTGGGCCCCAGCTCTGAAGCTTGCTGTCTGACCATGGGCACCGGCTGTGCCTATGGGACCCCTGGACCAACTGCTGGGTCCTGGGCACGGGGGATGGCTGGCATGCACGTGTCCTGCACTCTCGGCCTGGCTCACCGTGGGGCGGACAGGGCGGCCTCAGCCCCACAGCCCGGAGTCTGCACGGGTCCCGCGGCCGGTTCCCCAGGGGTCGTCGTGTCTCACCAGCAGGAAAGCCCCCTCAAAGACGCAGCCACAGAATAGGGGGGCGGCCAAACACCATGCAAACCACACTGGTCCCCGGCTCCAAAGAGTGGCCGGTGGAGGCTGGAGGAGGCTGGTGGAGGCTGGAGGAGGCTGGGCCTGTGGGGGACCGCCGTCCAGGGCTGGGGCGGAGGGGCGCATCGGCAGGGGCTGGTGCCAGCGCCGGGCTAGCGTGCACCTCGTACCCCATGTGCCCCCACGTCCCCCTGGGGGGGTGCGACACGTGCAGGCCCCCCCTCCCCGCAGCCCCACACCTCCCTCTATCTTGCCGCACACGCCATCCAGCAGGTCTGCATCCAGCCGGCCTGGAGGGGGCCCAGACCCCCCAGCCCTCTCCAAGGGGCGGGACAGGCTCTCAGGTCTCCGCCCCGTCCCCCCACTGACCACCTGGCGGATTCAGAATCTCTGAAATATCCTTAGAACGGGTGGACACCCACCTCCGCTGGAGAGAGGCTGACACACTGTGGCCTGGAGAAGGGAGGGGACCAACCCCCGGTCTCACCAGGGGCCAGCAGGGTGGTGGACACGGGTGTCCGGCCCAGGCCCCGACACCCCAGCTCAAGCACCTCCATCACCCAGGGGCTTCCTGCAGGAGGACAGCACTTGAGGGAGGGGTCGGGGTCTGAGCCCCAGCCTTGGATTTCACAAGAAGGTTACGAGACCCGGAGGTGGGTGGGGTGGGGTGGGGTGACCCGCCACCCCCACCAGACATGACCCGAAGCCTGTGACAACAGCGGCTGCCGCTGGCACTGAGGGCATGGCCCAGGGACACTGGGTGAGTGCCCCGCCCATCCTGAGCCCCGGCAAGCACAGAGCCGGACCGGGGTTGGAGCTCCGGGCTCCAGGACGTGGCGTACGGCGTTGGGTGCGCCACGTCCCTCTCTGGGCCTCAGTTCCCTCGTCTGTAAAACGGGGAAGGCGGATGTGCTGCCCAAGGCCGTCCCTGCTGGGGGGTCCTCAGCTCCCTGTGCCCTTCCCGAGCGGCGGCACGGGCTCTATCCAGACTGTCCTGCTTGGGAGCTACGTGACCTCGGGCACGTGCCTTCGTCCCTTGTCGGGACAATGGTGCCCACCCGGCACGGTCTGCTGGAGGGTGAAGCGAATTAATGCAGGGACCCGGCTGGCACAGGACCCAAGAGCCCACACTTAGCAGACGACAGCGGCTGCTTTCCTGAGTCCTCCTCGTGATGCCGACCCGAGCACTCACCAGACCCATAGCAAGCACCCTCCAGGTGGACAGACCGGGGGGGGGGGGGGGGGGGGGGGGGGGGGGGGAGCCACCACCCACCCACCTCCTGCTCCCCTCTGCGCCCGCTGGAAGGCGGCACCTCAAGGGAACAATGCAGGGCACGCCACAGGCTGTCCATACGGTGGAGACCACGGCCATCAAGACATAGGATTCGACGCCCACGTCCAGCCGTGGCAGAACAACACAGCCAGCGCTCAACCGCTTGCCGTAATAATTAAAAACAGACAAGATCTATGAAACCACAGACGGGCGGCACTGCAAGTGTGGTGGTCCCCGAGAGCAGGGGAACGGGGGGCGAGCCGCGGGGCTGCCTGCCCCCCTCCGTCCGGGCTGCGCGTGGCGGGGGCTGGGGGCGGGAACTGCTGGACCCGTCATCTCCTTGGGTTGAGGACACAGGGTCTGCTCAGAATTCGCAGGGCCGCGTACTAGACAGGACAGGGCGGCCAGAGACTGGCAGAGGGTCCCCCGAGCCTTCTGCTGGTGACCGAGCAGCAGGTGCAGGAAGGACGCCACGGAGACCGGGACAGGACTGCCAGGAAGGGGCGGCTGGAACAACGACCAGTTCCTACAGGACCCGGGGCGGCTGGCCTCCCCTTGGCCAGAGTGCAGACCGCTCAGACTCAGGATCCACAGGAGAGCCCTCGGGAGGGTCCAGAGTGGCCGGCACATGCACACAGGCTCCTGATGGGGGCTGCCAGGCCAGACGGCAACCACTTCAGGCTTTACACGCCCTGTGGTCTCTGAAGAAGCTACTCAGCTCTGCTTTCTGCTTTTCATTATTATTTTTATTATTACTATTATTATGATGATGATGATGTTTATTTTACTGGTTTTAGAGAGAGGGAGGAAGGGGGAAAGAGAGAGAGGGAAACAGGGGAACATCGCTCTGTTTCTATATGTGCCCTGACTGGGGATCGAACCAGAAACCTCTGAGCTTCAGGACGACGCTCTAACCAATTGAGCCATCCGGCTGGGCTCAGCTCTGCTTTTCTGCAGAAAAAGCCATGGGCAGCACGGAGACAGCACATCAACAAATGTGTATGTCTATGTTCTGTTATTTACAAAAGCAGGCAGCAGCCCAGATGTGAACCACGGTTTGCCAACTCCGATCCTATACAAAGTCTGCTCTGGTTGCACCTGATACAGCGTAACAGCAAGCCGCGAAAGCATTACATTGTTTCCAAGCAACTTCATTGCGTCTTGGAACCAAGCTCCAACATCTCTCTCTCTCTCTCTCTCTTTTTTTAATACAGAGACAGAGAGTCAGAGAGAGGGATAGATAGGGACAGACAGACAGGAACAGAGAGAGATGAAAAGCATTAATCATTAGTTTTTCCAATTTTAGTATATGTGCTGCTGAAGTGAGCACTAATCATTAGTTTTTCATTGTGACAACTTAGTTGTTCATTGATTGCTTTCTCATATGTGCCTTGACCAGGGGGGCTACAGCAGACCGAGTAACCCCTTGCTCGAGCCAGCGACCTTGGGTCCAAGCTGGTGAGCTCCACTCAAACCAGATGAGCCCGTGCTCAAGCTGGCGACCTCAGGGTCTTGAACCTGGGTCCTCCGCATCCCAGTCCAATGCTCTATCCACTGCGCCACTGCCTGGTCAGGCCAAGCTCCAACATCTTTAAAGAATCAAACTTCAGCACTCCACAACATAACATTGTCTGCTAGCTAATAAAAAATCACCAGACACACAAATAAGAAAATAATGACCCTCATGAGAAAAAAAAATATCAAAATTAGCCCTGAATGAATACAGATGTTAGGTAGAACTGGCATCTCCAGGCATGAAAACAGTTATGACTGTATCCTGTATGTTCAAAAAGTTACTTAGAGTCAGGGAAAAAGTTTTGTTTTTTGGTTTTTTTTTAAGAGAGAGAGAGCTCGAGAGACAGGAAGGGAAAGAGATGAGCAGCATCCACTTGTGGTTGGGGTACTTTAGTTGTTCATTGACTGCTTCTTATATGTGCCTTGATGGTAGGGAGGCTCCAGCTGAGCCACTGACCCCTGGCTCAAGCCAACGACCTTGGGCTCAAGCCAGGAACCTTGGACTACGAGCTAGCAACTCTACACCTACACTCAAGCTGGTGATCCCATGCTCAAGCCGGATGAGCCCGTGCTCAATCCTGCGACCTTGGGGTCTCGAACATCGGCGGTCCGTCTGCCACGCCACCACCAGTCAGGTGGAAGATATTTAAAAAACAAAACAAAACACCAAACTGAACTTCAAGAGGTGAAACGGTTCCACAGTTAAGATGAAAAACACGGGATGGGATTAACAGCTGACCAGACACGAGAGAGAAAAGATGAGTGAACTTGAAGACATAGCAATCAAGAGCCATCCAAAATGACACACAGAGAAGGAGATTGGGAATAAAAACAACAACAGGATCAGAGCCTCAGTGAGCTGTGGTCAACTTCAAAGGCCTAACAGAAGCGTAATTAGAGTCCCCGAGGTGCCCGGCAGAGGGTGGGGGAGAGACGGAAGAGCCTTGGAAAAATAATGGCCAAGCCGTTTCCACACTGAAGACTAGTGTAGGAAGTCCAGCGAGTCCCAAGCGGAAGAGACAGAAAGGAAGCCACACCCAAGCCCATCCTCGTAACCAGGTCGCTTTTCTTTTTTTTCTTTTTTTTTTTTCTTTTTTCTGAAGCTGGAAACAGGGAGAGACAGTCAGACAGACTTCCGCATGCGCCCGACTGGGATCCACCCGGCACGCCCACCAGGGGCGACGCTCTGCCCACCAGGGGGCGATGCTCTGCCCCTCCTGGGCGTCGCCATGTTGCGACCAGGTCGCTTTTCAAATCGGTGATAAAGAGAAAAGTCTTAAAGGCGGCCGGAGGGGAAAAGGACCATCCCACACTGAGGCGCCAAGCTGAGCGGGTGTCCCCTCGGCATCGCTGCAAGCCAGTGGACATCAGAGCAACGCGCAGTGTTAAGGTCCTAAATGGAAAAACTGTGACCCTGGATTCCACACCCAGTGAAAACAGCTTTCAGGCCCAAAGGCGCAGTAAGCGCCTTTTCAGACTTCCGAGCGCTGGGAGACTCCCTCTCCCACAGACCTACACTACAGGGTCACTGCCCCCACTTCCGGTCCACAGGGAGGGCGGAGGCCCCACCAGGTCAGCGGTGGCCCCACCAGGACAGCGGTGGCCTCCGGAGTGGAGGTCTGGCCCCCACCCCTCCCTGGGGATCTGGAACAGAGACGGCAGTTGCTGCTCTCCAGGTCTCCAACCCTCTCCTCCAGCAAAACAGCTGGGGCAGACTGGGCTGTGCTGCCTCAGTTTCCCACATTCCTGACACGGACCTGCTCCCCCACCCCCCGTGCTTGCAGGATTAATGAGGTGCCACCAGGAAGGTTCTGCAGGCACTGAGGATGCTTCCCGGGTGGCCTACGGCTAGGAAGCTGCTGGCCTGGGTGGCCCTACCGGAAGCCTCGGTCGCTCTTCTTGGGAACATTGCATGACCTGAGGTCTCTCCCCCCCAACATTCCTCAGCTCTTGCACCCTCCCCACTCTGGAATATCCTATCGAGACAGAAGCCTCATTAGGGCCAATTAAAGAAGGCTCAGGCCTCCTGAGTACCAAAGGGCCGAGGCAGGACGGGGTCACAAAGCCCATTCTGGACCCGCCCAGAGCCTGGCGAGGAGGAGGCCCCAGCCGGGCGGCGGCGTGGGGCCCTGCCCTTAGTTCGACAGACATCAGCCTCCTCCCAGCCGCTCAGGAATGCCGCAGAGCCCGGGCCGGGGAGCCGCCAGGTGGCCAGGTTCGCCTTGTGGACGGGACAGGAGGACACGCTGGCCCCTCTCCCCGCTGGCCCCTCTCCCCGCCAGCCTCCAGAAGCCGCGAGCCCTCCGAGTGTCCAGGCTTGACGGGTGCAGGGTCCAGCCAGGCCGACCACCCCCATTGTTGTCAGCTGTCGGACTGGAAAACCTCAGGGTCATACACTCACAAGCCTCTAAAACCTGCGCTCCTCCCGGGTCCAAGAGGGACAGACCCTGGAGTTCCTGTGCACCCCGACCGCCCCTCCCAGAAGACTGACCTAGAAAGGACTTGGCCAAGATCACACGGGGAGCCAGGGCAGGGCTGAGGCCCCTTGAGTCCCCTGATGCCCACATCCTCTCTACTGCATTTCATCGAGCCCCTGCTTGCATGCCTCCCGGGCGGGGAGCTCACCACTTCTCAACCCAGACTTCTCCCAGAGAGAGGCCGCCAGGAGATGGGTGAGGACCAAGGTGGAGGGAAGGAGGGCAGAGAGCTGGCATTTACTGAATGCCAGCTCCACGCCAAATACCACACACACCAAGTGCTTTACATACCCCCTTTTGTCCATTTCAATCTCACCGCCACTTGGAGGCAGGTGTTGTCATCACCGTGACAAGAGGAAGACGGGACGGAGGGTCAGGGAGGCCAAGCGACTACCTCAGGCGGCACATTAGATGCCAGCGGAGCTAGGGCTCGGGCGTGTGTCTCGGGTTCCTGAGTCTGTCTGTCTGTCTACTTCCCCATGTGGCACTGAGCCCGGAAGGCCTCAGAGCCTCGGGATCCTTCGGACCCCACGGAGGCGGCGGGCGCAGCCCACCCCGGCCAGGGCCCGCCGGGATCCAGGGGATACATTGTCCTGGTGAACTCAGCGTTCTGTGGGCGCTCACAACTCTGCCTCGAGACAAGTGCCCAAGCCCCACGTGACAGATGAAGAAACTGAGGCCCAAGGTCAGGTAGCAAGAAAGTGGGTGAGCTGGGTGGGTGAGCCTGGGGCCTCTGTCTGCTAGCCCGGGGCGGGGGGGGGGGAGGACTCTTGGCTTTAGCATGAGCCTCTCCAACCAGGGAGACTGGGGTTCTGTGGAGCCCCGCGCAGGCTGGCCACGCCAAACAGCCCGGTGCGACCTTCCGCGGGCCCCGGCCGGCTCTGAGCCTCGGCACTGTGCTCTGTGACGGGAGGATGACACAGGCCCCGCCTCACAGGGCCGAGGGCGGACAGTGCCTGCAGGGGGAAGGCTGTCCTGTCCGCCCGAGAGCTTTGGGAGTGAGGCGTGCACCCAGCCCAGAGGGGCTAGCCCCCCTCCCTGTCCCTGTCAGAGCTGCTCCTGGGGTCCCCCAAGATCTCAAGTAAGATGCAGCCTGTCGGGGAGGAAGCCTTCGCAGAGGACAGGAGCCAACACCCCACCTGGCCGGCGAGGGCCCTGGGCCCTGGGCCCTGGGCTGGGAATGACCAGGGGAGGTGGGAAGACAGCTCCCCGACCCACTGCGTGCTCCTGGGACAGCTGACCGGGCCGCCTGGGGGCCTCTCGAGGTGCGGACGGTGTCCCGGTGCCACCGGCTCAGGGGCAGTGAGAGCCTTCCCTCCCGGGCACCCGGTCCACAACAGTCCCAGTGTGGTCAGACTGCGGTCCTTCGTGCGGAGCCCAGTGTCTGGGAGCCTGATGGGGCCACGGAGAGCGATGACAGTGCTTCCACTGTCCTGGGTCAAGCTGGGGAAGGTCAGAGAGGCCCCGGCACTCCCATGAGGGGCTTGGCTCGGGAGAAACAGCCAAGGTGCCGCTTCTCCTGGGAAAAGGGGCCTCGGAGCCTGCAGATCTGAGTTCCGGTCCCCTGCTGACCCGAGTTCTGGGCCCCTGCTGATCTGGGTTCCGGGCCCCTGCAGACCCGGATTCTGGGCCCTGCTGACCCGAGTTCTGGGCCCTGCTGATCCGGGTTCCGGGCCCTGCAGACCCGGATTCTGGGCCCCTGCTGATCTGGGTTCCGGGCCCTGCTGACCCGGGTTCTGGGCCCCTGCTGATCCGGGTTCCGGGCCCTGCTGACCCGAGTTCTGGGCCCCTGCTGACCCGGGTTCTGGGCCCTGCTGACCCGAGTTCTGGGCCCCTGCTGACCCGGGTTCTGGGCCCTGCTGACCCGAGTTCTGGGCCCCTGCTGACCCGGACTCTGGGCCCCTGCTGACCCGGGTTCCGGGCCCTGCTGACCCGAGTTCCGGGCCCTGCTGATCCGGGTTCCGGGCCCTGCAGACCCGGGTTCTGGGCCCCTGCTGATCCGGGTTCCGGGCCCTGCTGACCCGAGTTCTGGGCCCCTGCTGACCCGGGTTCCGGGTCCTGCTGACCCGGACTCTGGGCCCCTGCTGACCCGGGTTCCGGGCCCTGCTGACCCGGGTTCTGGGCCCTGCTGACCCGAGTTCCGGGCCCAGCCCCTTCCGTTATCAGCGCTGTGATCTCAGACGAGTTATCTGACCTCAGCCCACCAGGCCCCGGGTTTCTTCGTCTGCAGACCTACTGTGTGGAGCCGCTGGGGGGGGGGCTGCAGTGTAGGTCACGTGCCCACCCAGCCCCTGGTCTATCGCTGGCATTTGATCAATGCCTCAAAGCGCTTTTACGCCCCTGGAGCTGAGCCCCCCGGCCAGGATTCCGGTGTGTGGCCGCGAGGCCCCGACTGGAGCAGACGTGGGGGCTTCATCAGGCATCACGAACCCTGGTTCCTGTCCCTTCCTGCTGTGTGGCCCTAGGCAAAAACCTAGACTTCTCTGGGTCTCTGTTCCCAAGCCCTGGCCTGGCTGGAACAAAGTCCGGCTCTCCTTGAGTCCTGGCCATTCTTTCTCCCTCAGCTTCCTCCCCCTCGCTCTGTGCCGTGCCCGGCCCCGGGGGCCTCGCCCCGGGCTGTCAGGCTGGTGAAGGGCTCCGAGCCCAGCCTCCCACACCCCCACGTCTCTCCAGCTCATCCCTTCCCAGGCGTGAGGCTACAGGCCCGCCTCTGGTATGCAGCTGAAACCCCCAGCAGGTGCTTCCCCAGATAAATCACCGGCTCCCGGGGGCAGAGGGCTGGGCAGGACGATCGGGAAGCCGGAGCCCAGGGGGCTGGGAGACGTCTCAGCGAGCACACGCTGCCTGCTCGGAGCCACGCAGCCAGGGGAGGCCTCCGAGGCCCAGGGCCCAGCGTCGTCCTGCCCAGCCCAGCCCAGCCCGGCCAGGCGCCCCGGGGGAGAGTCCGCCGCAGTCACCGGGCAGCCAGGTGTCAAGGCCTGAGGGACATGAACAGTCCTCAGTGCCTGTCCCCTGCTCATTTCATAGATGAGGTGCCTGGGGCTCAGAGGTGCCTGGCTGTGGCAGGTCACACAGGTGGAGGGCAGAACGGGGACCCGACCCCGGGACTCTTGGCTCCTTGGACTGTGGCCTCTTCATTCCACTCTAGTTTTTTGGGGGAAGGGAGACCTGACAGGTACGGTCTCCGTGGCCAGGCGGAGGGGTTGGTGGGCTGGGCTGCCCTGGCTCAGAGACAGCAGCTGCAGGCCGAGTGCCGCACGATCCACCGTCCAGGCGGCTGGACAGCGAGTCCCCCTCCCAGACCTGGGAAGCGGGGGGCCGGGCGCTCTCGCTGCGCTGGTAGCAGTGGGGAGAGGGGAGGAGGAGGGTGAGGGGGTGTGGGGAAGAGAAATGACTTATGGGAAGAGAGAGGGCAGGAAGAGCTCCCAGGCCGGCGGCCAGGCAGAGGGCTCGTCAGCGTTCGTCAGCATCCCTGGGGGTCACGGCCCCGCCCCTTCGAGCCTGGGAAGCCACCAGAGCAGGGGCAGGGGACATGGGAGGGTGGCAAGGAGCTGGGACGAGCTGCCCCTCCCTGCCCCGTTCTAGAGTCTCAGGACAACACAGGCCTGGTCCCTGCCCCTCCACCCGAGGAACCAGCTGGGCGAGTCGGCAGGCCTCAGTCTCTACATCTGAAAAATGGGGCAGATAACACTCCCTGAGATTATAACGTACCGCGCGCTCGATGAACAGTCACCATCATAACAGACGGCTTGAGCATGCACCACGGGGGCCGGGGGTCCCAACGTCGATGTGACAGGGAAGTGGGGGGGGCTGGGAAGCAGGGCTCGGCGGGACCCCCGTGCCGTGGGGTGCGAGCAAGTCCCTGCCTCCTTCGTGTCTCAGTGTCCCACGTGCAGGAGGAGGCGCTGGGCCCCGCCTGCCTCTGAGACCCTCCCTGGGAGGCTCCTGGCTGTCTGAGAGGGTGTCCGTCTCGGCAGGGAGCCCCCTGTCTTAGAGGAGTGGAAGCAGCAGGCCGTGGCGACCCACTGGGGGCGCGAGCTGCAGGGAAGCCTGGACTGTTGGCCCCACAGAGACTGAGGTTCAAAACCTGACGCGGACTTCTTCCTGGCTACGTCACCGGTCAGCCTGCAAGGCTTTTGCCAGGAGCAAATCAAGTTATGGAAGGGCCCCCCGGGAGCAGGTGCAGCAGCTGGGCCTCAGCCCTGGCCACAGACTCACAGGGAGGCTGGCCTCGGGCGTCCCTATCTGGGCCCATCTCTGGGCCAGGCTGTCTGTCTGTCTGTCTGGGGGAGATTAGACTCGGACGGTTGGTTCTCCTGCCAAGCTGGGGTCCAGCGTCCGCCGCCCTCCTCCTCCTGGTGGGGAGGAGAGGAAGGGCCTGGTGGCTCCGGCACGGCTGGTCAAGCCTCCTTGGCCTCAGTTTTCCCAATTTTAAATAGGGGGGCGGAGGCTGTAGGTAAGGGCATCCCTATAGGCCCTCCCAGGGGCCTGGGTCCCATGACCCCAAGTCAGGCACCCACGTGGGGGGTTGGGTGGGTTCTTCAGCTTGGGAGCTTAGGAAGGCCCCTTCCTCCTCCCCCTTCTCCTCCTCCTCCTCCAAGTCTTCCTCAACTCCCTTCACCTGACGGAGCCTCACCACAGCCAGAGACACAGCTTTTGTCCTCACAGCCTTGCTCCCCGGACCAGAAGCCAGAAGCCCCAAGGCTGCCTGGGAGAGGCTGAGAGCCAGGCTTCCCGACACAAGCCCTCTGACTCAGTCAGCCCCCCACCCACCCTCAGGGGCCAGAAACTTCCCGTTTCTGGAAACCTAAGCCCTGGCCGTCTCCTCAGCTCCTGACACACCTCTGGTTTCTCTGGCCCCAGCTGTCCGTCAGCCAGGACGGTCCCCAAAGCCAGCGTCCGGGTCTCAGACCATACGCTGCCCACTCTGGGCCTGGAACGGGGGAGGGGTTAGACTCCACGCGCAATGTACCCAACCCAAGGCCAGGACAGACTGCCCATCACGCGCTGCTCTGCACCACTGAGCCCAGACCTGGCTTCAGAACCCTTCTCAACACAGCCCGACGAGGCAGGCTTCAGCCATCATGTCAGAACGCGCTTTCGGAACCAGGAAAAAGGGCTCTTCCGCTCAGCGGGAAGAAACACCATCTATCTGCTCAAGGTCACGGCCTGTCCAGCCACGCCACGGCTGTGTCCGCAAGTGGTGACAGTATGTGTCAGTGGGTCAGCTGAGTGTGGTCACCCACCCCGGGGACACTGCCCAGCTCGGCAGGGGTCAGGAAAGGGAGGCCAGACAATATGCTGCAGCATTAAACTCAACCCAGGTGGTGGACAACCCTCAGCTGAACTCACTCCGTTCCCAACGCTGAAGACCAAGCCTCCCCCCGCCCCTCTGGCTGAAAGGTTCTGCCCCTGCCCAGCTCGTGGAGAGGCTCAGAGAGGGTGCCTGAGAGGAAGCCACATCCTTCCTTTCCACCCCGACCCCTGCAGCACCTTGTTCTGGGAGCCTGTTCCTCAGGCCCTGGAAGTCAGAAATACCCCACGAGAACACACCAAAGCCCTTTGAGAGGCGGCGGGACCCAGGCACCCTATCCCTCCCAAAGAACAAGGAAGGAACCCCAGAAAAGCAGGAAGTGAGCCAGCCTGGACCCACCGGGACTACGGGGGACTCTCCACACTGGGCTCTGAGGGAGCCACTGAGGTCGGGTGAGGCTGGGAGGGCAGGGCCAGCTTCCTCTGGCGGGTGGGGGGGCTCCAGCCCGGTGGCTGACTCACCTTCTGGGCCTGGCTGATCATCTTGCGCACCACCTCTTTGATGTGGGCCTGCCCGTCGATGGGGGGCTGCATGTAGACGCTGGCCCGCGTCACCCCGCGGTAGGCGATGGTGTCGGGCCAGCCCAGGTCCAGCTGCGGGATGGAGCGGTCTGACTTCTGCGGCCAGTACTCCAGCGAGGGCGGCGGCTCCGGCTCCGCCCGCGTCGGGGCTCCGTCGTCGGCCCCGCCGGCCGTCTCCTCGCCGTCCCTCACTCCTCCGCTGTCCTCGGGCCCCTGGGCGCAGCCCGAGCCCCGGGGGTCCTGCGAGCCGGGGTCGTACACCTCGATGGTCTCCAGGATGCGCCTGAGCTCCAGCTCGGACAGGAAGTCGCGGATGTTCTCCCGCCGCAGCACCTCGTAGAAGGCCTCGGGGCCGCGGGCCGCCAGGGCCTCCAGCGCCAGGCGCTGCTCCTCGCTGTAGAAGAACTCGGGCTTGGACTCGCTGGAGCGCCAGTTGACGTGGCTGTTGTCCAGACACTGCACCTGAGAGAAGGCCATGGTGCCGCCGGGCCAGCGCCTCTGCCCACCGGGGGAGCAGGAGACGGAACTCTCAGCAAAGTCGGGGTCCCAACTCCAGCCGGGCAGGGACGCAGCGGTCGCCGTGGGGCCTCCGGGCCGCGCCTGCTCTTCTGCATATAAGGGTCCTGAAGGAAAGAACAGGCGATAATGCGGGAGGCAGGTCAGAGCGCGCGCAGGACTGGGGCAACAGGGCAGGGCTGAAAAACAGAGGAGGCGGGTGGGACACCTCCCCAGGGCCCGGTGACCTGTATCCGGACCGGCACGGGGCACGCACATCCTAGGAGATTTCTGGAGCTGCCTGAAGTTCTAAGCTACTGGTGCCGGGGCACCGGGGCTGGCAGGGAGCTTCCCACAAGTTTCCAGTAGGGGAAGGCAGGAGACTGAACTCTAACTGGCACTGGCCCTGGCTCAGGGACGCCCTCATTCCCAGGGCTTCCGGGAAGGAAGAGTGGAGAAGGTCTTAAAAAATCCCTGGACGCCAGGGACAGGCAACCCAAGGGGCCCGCCCGGAGGCGGCGAAGGGGAAGCGCGCCCGGGAGTGCTAGGCGCCAGGATCTGGCGTGCGGGGCCGGACACTCGCTTACCGGGTGACCGCGGGCGCGTCGCAGAGCCGGCGAGGGAGCCGCGCGCGCGAAGGCGGAGCGGTGCGCACAGGCGGCGGGCAGGTGAGGAAGTGCCACACCGCCCACCGGCCGCCACCTGAGGTCACGTGCGGCTCGGGGGCGGGGCCGGAAACTGATTCAGCCCGACAGGGACCCGCCTCCTCCGCTGCCCCCAGTCCCAGGTGGCCGGATCGTGTAAAGTTCAGGGACCAAAGTCCGAGGGAGTTCTTGGAACGTTGCGGCCCAGAGAGGGACAGTGTACTTCCCGAGGTCACACAGCAAGTGAACGGCTTAGACATTCCCTCTGTTTTCACTCCCCCCAGGCGTGTTGGTAACCCTGGTCCAACCTATGCCACTGCCACTTCCCAGGGGGGATGGGAAGCCCATAGAGATGGAAATAGAGTTGGGGGTACTCAGCTGGGGGGTCCCCAAGCAGGGGTAGAGCGAGCGCCCTCTGACTCAACCTCAGGAGCCTTCGTGGAGCTTGGTGCGGACAGAGCAGGTGCCCCAGTTTTTCGTGAGAAACACGTGCTTCCCACTGGGAGGGGTCCCGCGCCCCCAGGACTGGTCCTGCAGGGTGAGCATGCCCCACCTATGTTGAGGGCAGTCAGAGCTGCTGTGGGCTGGGGTCAGACCCAGCGCTCTGCCCAGCGTCCCTGGGGCTTGGGACCCGGTTATGGGAGGTGTGGGGACCACATCTGAGAGCAGGCTGCCAGGGCAGGGACCACGAAGCCCATTAAAGCCGGCCAGACAAACAGCCCGCACTCCATTGCACGCCACAGCCGGTCGGTCGGCCAGGCACCGGACCCAGCCCTTCCCCCCTGGCCCCTGGCCCCTACCTGTCGCTGTGATGGGGCTGTCTGAGGACACTGCTCAGGGCTGCTGGGGCTGGAATCCCTGCTCCCCGAGGCCCTCACTACCATCCACCCTCCGCCTGTCAGACCTCACCGAGTCCACTGCTCAGAGCAGTGACCGCTCTCTCCCAACCCCAGGACCCCTTGTGGTCCCCATCACTCACCCCTCAAACCTCAAGTCCTGCAGTCCACCCTGACCCCGGGGTGCGGGAGGCGTCACGTTCTGTCTGAACACAGTGACCCCAAAGACCAGGCCCCTGTACCTCCCTGAACACAGTCCCACAAGTGCCCCCACCCCGTCCTGGGGTGTGAATGCAGGCCTGCACCCTCCTCCCCAGGGAACCCCCTGGGTGAGCGCTGCTGGGAGCTCTCCAGCCTGATTTACAGCCTCTTGGCCGCTGGGGACCCAGCACAGGACCCTATCTGGGCCTCTGCCCCTGCTTTGTTCACCCCAACAAAGGGCCTGGGGCAGGGGGGTCGTGAGGGGAGCTGTGGCTCTCAGCGGGCAAAGGCCCCTAGCCCTCTGACGCCTGCACTTCCCTGCCCATCGCTATTGACACAGGAAGGTGCTTAAAAAAAAACAAACAAAAAAGATCCCAGAGAGCTTGCGAGCAGCCTTTACCGGGCCGGTCCCCCAGCGGTGTCATCTTGTGTGACTGCAGGGCCAGGACATCACAGCAAAGGTCCATGCAGGTGCGACCCAGGGCTTGCTTGGATTTCACCAGTCCGCCTGTGCGTGTGTGTGTGTGTGTGTGTGTGTACACGTGTGTTTGCTCAGATGCACACAGCCTCATCGCGTGTGCACGTTTGTGTAGCCACTGTCACGGTCAAGATGGAGAACTCTGTCACCACCAGGCTCTCTCTCTTCAGCCCCAGGGCCACCGCTGACCTGTTCTCGTCCCTGGGACCCATCCAGGTCAGTTTGGTTTGAGAGCTTGCTCCTCTCTGTGGCTGATGGGTGCCCCGCGGTGTGGACGGACCACCTTGTCTGTAACCATCCCACCTGCTGCAGGACATTTAGATTTCCAGTCTGGGGCCATTATGCACAGAGCTGCTACGAACGCCAAAATGCCTGTTAAATTACGTATATTTTACATCCCCACCAACAGTGCACGGGCGGTTCCGTTTCTCCGCATTCTTGTCAACATGTCGTGTTGGCACTGTAGTTTGATTTTAGCCATCCC
The DNA here is from genome assembly GCF_036850765.1 of Saccopteryx bilineata. NCBI lineage: Eukaryota > Metazoa > Chordata > Mammalia > Chiroptera > Emballonuridae > Saccopteryx > Saccopteryx bilineata. The sequence goes on along the minus strand of NC_089491.1, from coordinate 393,103,429 downwards.
TGTAGGCATGTACCCGTCTCTTATTGTGTATAATTTTTTTAAGTTTTTTTTAAAAATTATTTTATTTTATTTATTCATTTTTAGAGAAGAGAGAGAGACAGAGAGAGAGGAGAGAGAGACAGAGAGAGAGAGAAGGGGGGAGGAGCTAGAAGCATCAACTCCCATATGTGCCTTGACCAGGCAAGCCCAGGGTTTCGAACCGGCAGCCTCAGCATTTCCAGGTCGACGCTTTATCCACTGCGCCACCACAGGTCAGGCCATTGTGTATAATTTTTGACTTCCCCAAAATGTAACTGTTGGCCTTACTGATAATATAAACAGTCAATTAAGCCTGACCAGGCAGTGGTGCAGTGGATAGAGTGTTGGACTGGGATGCAGAGGACCCAGGTTCGAGACCCCGAGGTCTCCAGCTTGAGCGCTGGCTCGTCTGGTTTGAGCAAAGTTCACCAGCTTGGACCCAAGGTCACTGGCTTGAGCAAGGAGTTACTCGGTCTGCTGAAGGCCCGCGGTCAAGGCACATATGAGAAAGCAATCAATGAACAACTAAGGTGTCGCAACGAAAAACTGATGATTGATGCTTCTCATCTCTCCGTTCCTGTCTGTCCGTCCCTGTCTATCCCTCTCTCGGACTCTCTCTCTGTAAAAAAAAAAAAAAAAAGAAAAAAAGAAAAAAACAGTCAATTAATACATATTTTGTATATTATATGTATTATATACTGTATTTATTTGTACAATGATGTAGCTAAAGAAAGGAAAATGTTATTAAGAAAAATCCCACCTGACTGGTGCTGGCGCAGTGGATAGAACGTTGACTTGGGACACTGAGGTTCCAGGTTTGAAACTCAGAGGTCACCTGCTTGAGCGTGGGTTCACCAGCTTGAGCCCAAAGGTCGCTGGTTTGAAGCCCAAGGTCTCTGGCTTGAGCAAGGGGGTCACTGGCTCAGCTTGAGCCACCCCCACCCCGGTTAAGGCACGGAGGAGAAAGCAATCAATGAACAACTACAGTGATGCAATTACGAGTTGATGATTCTCATCTCTCTCTTCCTGTCTGTCTCCCTCTCTCTTTCACTCTCACAAAAACAAAACAAAACAAAACAAAAACCTAGGGAAGAGAAAATATGTTTAAAGTATTTATTGAAAGCCTGACCAGGCGGTGGTGCAGGCGATAGAGTGTTGGACTGGGATGTGGAGGACCCAGGTTCAAGACCCCAAGGTCTCCAGCCTGAGCGCGGGCTCATCTGGTTTCAGCAAAGCTCACCAGCTTAGACCCAAGGTCGCTGGCTTGAGCAAGGGGTTACTCGGTCTGCTGTAGCCCCACGGTCAAGGCACATATGAGAAAGCAATCAATGAACAACTAAAGTGCCACAACGAAAAACTGATAATTGAAGCTTCTCATCTCTTTCCGTTCCTGTCTGTCTGTCCCTATCTATCCCTCTCTCTGACTCTCTCTCTGTTTCTGTAAAAAAAAAAAAAAAAATTATTTATTGAAAAAAGTCCATCTGTAATTTCAAACCCATGACCCCGTGTAGTTCAAGGGTCAAGTGTATGATGTGATAAGCTGCAATCTCTGTGCTGCACTTTAGACCCTAGAACTTACTCACCTCGTAGCTGGAAGCTTGTACCCTTTGATCAACATCTCCCCTTTGCCCCTCGCCTCTGGCAAGCGCCACTTTGGTCTCTGTTTCTGCGAGTTTGGCAGTTTAAAATTTTGAATGTAAGTGATGTCCGTCAGCCTTCGTTTGTCTGTGAGGTCCTTCACTCAGCACAATTCCCTCTGGCTTCATCCACGTTGCTGCGGATGGCAGGAGGTCTGGTCTTTCTCACGGCTGAACGCTACCCTGCCCTGTACATAAAATCCTCTGTGTCCAGTTATCTGCTGATGGACAGTTAGCTTGTCTCCATATTTTGACTATTGTGAATAATGAAGATGGGAGTCCAGCAGTCTCTTAGAGGGAGTGGCTTCATTTCCTAAGGATATAGATCACAGGATAGTTTTACTTATATATTTATTTATGTTCTGAGGAAACTCCCTGTGGCCGTGGCTGCTCCGGTTCGCGTTCTCACCAGCGGTGCACCCGGGCTCCCTTCCCTTTGCTCACATCCTCGCCATGCGGTGCGTGTGTCAGCTCTTGTCTTTTTGATGATAGCCACTGATTCGCACTCCCCCGGTGATTAGCGGTTGTGAGCGCTCTTTCCTGTACCCGTGGGCTGTGGGGCCTGATTATTTTGGGGAAAATATCTATTTGGTTCCTCTGTTCACTTTTAAATCAATTTTTTTTTTTTTTTTTTTTTTTTGCTATTGAGTTGTAGGAATTCTTTTTCCCAATCCGTCTCGTTTCACTGGTGGCTCCCTTGGCTGTGGGGAGGCTTTTTCCTTTTATCCCATCCCACCTGTTTACTGTTCTTACCTTTGTTTGCCTTCGCTTTTGGTGTTGAATCCTCCCTCCACCCCACCCCACCCAAAAAGAAAGAAATTGTCTTCAAAAGCAACGTCAAGGAGCTTAGCCCCAGGTCTTCTTCTAGGGGCTGTAAGGTCTCAGGTCTTGCGTGCAGGTGTAAGGGGGTGAGGGCGAGGGGTGACGGGCGGGGAGGTGCTGCGCGTCCCCTGGTCCCTGAGCCCGGTGGCCGCAGGGAGGGAGACTTGGGGGGAGGGGGGGGAGCAGCTCCCATGCTCCCGGGGTGGCCCCTGGCCGGGTGTGGGAGCCAGTGGGGAAGCGCCCAGACCCACAGACGCTGCTGCACGGGCAAACCCAGCAGCCTCTGCCCGGCTCCCCAGCCCTCGCGGTTGGGCACGGCTCGCTCCTGAGTTGGCACATTCGCGGGACATTGTTTAACTGGCGACACCTCTGCTGTGGTCACAAAGGAGGGGTTGTTCTTTCTTGAGGTTCAGCACAAACACGAAGGCAGGCTCCCCGAACCAGCCGCGCTCCGAGGCGGGGCCCCGCGTGCCAGCAGCCGGCAAGGGGCTGGGTGAACTCAGCCAGGATCTCCTGACTCAGGCTTTCTGAGCTATTATACGGCTGTGACTCTTCGTCCGTCCCTCCCGGGAGGGCTGGGCCCTGCAGGCGCCAGAGGCCGCCAGTCCAAGCCCAGAACTTGTTGGGAGGGGCCCGCCAGCTGTCCTCTGAATGCCAGGCCCCAGTGGCCCCAGAGCCCTGCCAGGGGCCCCCTGGGCTTTGACCTTGTTCTGGTTCTGGTTGTGTATCCCAGGAGAATGACTCCTTTTCTGTCCCCGAGTTCTCTCATGGGCCCAGCTGGCCGGGGTGGAGGTGATCGGGCAGGGAAGCTGGATCACGCCGTGCCTGAACTCCTTCCTGGCTCTTTCTGGGCTCCTTTCTCCTTCTCCTTCTTTCCTCCTGTGCCTTTCTCCCTCCTCTCTCCCTTGCTCATTCACTTGTTCATTCGCACATGTTCCCAAAACATCTCTGGGCCCAGCCCTGAACTAGGTGGTGCCTGGGACAGAGATGACTCAAAGCCATTGTCCACCTTCAGAAGCTCCCAGTCTGGTAGGGAAGGTGAAAATATGCAAGCCAACTTGTGTGATCCAACCCTTGGCCCAGGAGCCTCTGGGAGGCAGCGGCTCTGCCCTGGGGGAGAACAGGGAGAGAGTCGGAAAAGTCTCCCAGGACAAGCCCTTTGCCACTGACCGAGGAGCTGGGGACAGACAAGGGCAGGGGTGGGGCACGGGGGAGGGGTGGGGGGCAGGGAGGAGACGTCTGCGGAAGACTGGAGGAGTCAGGGGCCGGGTGTGTGAGAGAAAACACAAACAGGTCAGGGTGGCTGGAGCTCAGGGCCCGCGGGGAGGACCCGGGACCCACGGGCAGGGACGCGGACCGCTGTGGAAAGGCTTTTTTTTCCCAAAGAAGCCACGGGCTCCTCCGGGGAGGCGGCGTTGGGGGGGTTCCTGAGAAGTATGGGGGTCGAGTACAGCTGTCATTTCAGAAGGATGGAGAGGATGGGAGGGAGGCAGGCAGTGAGGAGCTGGTACCCGGGTGTCAGGAGGAGGGGAGGACGAGCCCTGTGGTGCAGAGTGAAGTGGGCAGGGCAGTCCATCCATTGGTCTATCGATGGCAGAGAAGCCATGGGACTGAGGGCTGGGGGAGGGAGGAGGGAGCAGGGGGGGCCATCACTGGACGAAGAGGGGGGAGGGGAGAGATCCGATTGGACACACTGAGTGACTGACGGATGCAGGGAGCAAGCCCCCCCCCCCCCGAAACCCAGGGCTCCAGAGAGGCTGGACAAGACGGGAGGTAGGGTCCTGAGGTGAGGGACGACGCTGCCCCAGCCCTCCTGCCTGGAGGAAGGGGCCGGAGACACACACCTTGCCTCTGTGGGCTGGGCATCGAAGGAGCGACCTTTCAGCAGGGTCGTTTGGGGGGAACAGTGCTTAGCCCAGGAGTTAAGTACCCTTCCGCACAGGGCGCACCGAGGCACGGAAACCCCGGTGCCCGCCACGTGGAAATCTCCCAGTTGCTCCCCACGCCTGTACCGGCCTCTGTGGCCGGCACCTCCGTTCCCGCCCCTCCTGGTCACATCGAGCAGCCCTGTTTCTGAGCTGTCCCTGGGATCGCGTCTCCTCCTCTGCTCTGCGCTCCGCGGGCTTCTGGGGAGCATCTCGGGCGGGGGGACAGGAGCCACAGATGTTTATTTTTTTATTTTTTATATTTTCTGTATTTTTCTGAAGCCGGAAACAGGGAGAGACAGTCAGACAGACTCCCGCATGCGCCCGACCGGGATCCACCCGGCACGCCCACCAGGGGGCGATGCTCTGCCCACCAGGGGGCGACGCTCTGCCCACCAGGGGGCGATGCTCTGCCCCTCCGGGGCGTCGCTCTGCTGCGACCAGAGCCACTCTAGCGCCTGGGGCAGAGGCAGAGATGACGCGGGCTCCGGCCAGGCCTCTGCCCTCGGCCGGGCCTTGCCCACCCCGGGCGCTGGCGTCTGTCTGAAGGGGCGCCACGGCCCGGGTGTGGAACTCAGGGCACCTCTCCCGCACAGATGACGTGGGCTGCGTGGTGCCGTCCGAGTGCCTGCGGGCGTGCGGGGCCGAGATCGGCTGCTCCAACATCGCCTACCCCAAGCTGGTCATGGAGCTGATGCCCGTCGGTGAGGCTCGGGGTGGGGGGTCTGGGTGGAGGACCCACGCGGGCGGGCGGGGGGCTGTGGGGGCCGTTCTGCATCCAGCGGGGTGCCGGCTGACGTTCGGCAGGCTGTTCCGCTCCGCTCCTCGGGGAAGAGAGGAGAGTTGGCACGATGGAGGACACTCACAGGACACTCACCATGCCAGGCCCCCCCTGCGGCTTCCTCCGAGGGGCCTGGCATGCCGTGACCACCCCCGTTTCAGGGACGGGGAAACCGAGACCCAGAGAGGTTCTGTGGCCTGGTCAAGGTCACATGGCAGGTGACCCGTCTGAGCCTGGATAATCTGCCTCCAGAGCTGGTCCCCGTGACCTGTGCTGCGCTGACCTGTCCTGTCCCTTGAGAAGGGGTGCCACTTTCTGTCCTCTCTGGGTCCAGGGGGTGCCCAGCCCTGGTACGACCCGCTTCTCTCCTTGACAGGGCTGTGAGGTAGAGTTATTAGCGGCCCCTTGCAGATAAGGAAACTGAGGCACACAGCAGGGTCGGGGAGCGCTTGTCCGAGGCCATGGGGTGGCTGAGGCACAAACCCAAGTCTGCCTGGCCCCCCACGCCCGCCGCCCCCTCTGCCCAGGGTTCAGGAGCCCAGGCACCTGGTTACCCTTCACCTTCTGCCTCCCTGGAGGGTGAAACTCTGGGGCAGGCTGGGGCCTTTTCCAGGTTTCTCGTGGCAGCCGTGGTCCTGCCCAGGTGACGTGGGGCGACACGGGGTCCCAGTCCCAGGAGGGATGCAACAGAGCAAGGTGTGGGGGGTCCCACCTCAGCAAAAGAAGAGGAGGTTCCCCAAGAGCCTCTGCAGCCCCATCTCACGTCGGAGGTCCTCAGACCCTGTCGTCCCCACCCCACCCCCCCGGCCTCCCCAGTGGGAAGCTCACATGGCCCTGCCTGCCCTCCCCACCTCCCCAGGGAGCCAAGGCCCAGGGGACATTAGTGCACAGATCTGGGATCAGATCTTGGCTCTGCTACTTGTTGGCGGAGGTATTTGGGGCATGTCACTTCCCTGCTCGGAGAGCTGCGATGCGGTGTCCTCGTTCTGTAAACCGGGGGAGAAGCACACCCACCCGCCCCTCAGCCTTCTCCCGGGGACTAAACGGTCTGCGTGGCCCCAGTCTTGGCTGCAGCGTGGGCTTCTCCCCTCTGGGTCCTCCTTCTGTCCTGTTCTCGAGCCACAACCTACCTACCCCCCTCTCTCTCTCTCTCTCTCTCTCTCTCTCTCTATCTTTCGGCCTTCAGCTCCCCCCTGTCTGAAAAAATGGGTGGAGAAGCCCCGAGTGCACCCAGCTCTCCCAGCAGGAAAAGGAGGGCGGAGAAGTGTTTCTGAGAAAACACTTTTCTGAACTCGCTTGCCTCTGGACCCCGCCCCAGGTCAGCCTGACACCTGGACAGTGGAGACCGTGGGCTGCCTGGGAGCCACGCCACCCGGCTGGTGGAGCCTCTGGAAGGGGCCCTGTCAGACTGACCCTTGGGCAGTGGAGACTGTGGGCTGCCTGGGAGCCACGCCACCCGGCCGGTGGAGCCTCTGGAAGGGGCCCTGTCAGATTGACCCTTGGGCAGTGGAGGCTGTGGGCTGCCTGGGAGCCACGCCACCCGGCCGGTGGAGCCTCTGGAAGGGGCCCTGTCAGACTGACCCTTGGGCAGTGGAGGCTGTGGGCTGCCTGGGAGCCACGCCACCCGGCCGGGTGACCCTGCACCTGTGAGGTGGGGCCTCTGGAAGGGGCCCTGTCAGACTGACCCTTGGGCAGTGGAGACCGTGGGCTGCCTGGGAGCCACGCCACCCGGCTGGTGGAGCCTCTGGAAGGGGCCCTGTCAGACTGACCCTTGGGCAGTGGAGACTGGGGGCTGCCTGGGAGCCATGCCACCCAGCCGGGCGACCCTGCACCTGTGAGGTGGAGCCTCTGGAAGGGGCCCTGTCAGACTGACCCTTGGGCAGTGGAGACTGTGGGCTGCCTGGGAGCCACGCCACCCGGCCGGTGGAGCCTCTGGAAGGGGCCCTGTCAGACTGACCCTTGGGCAGTGGAGGCTGTGGGCTGCCTGGGAGCCACGCCACCCGGCCGGGTGACCCTGCACCTGTGAGGTGGGGCCTCTGGAAGGGGCCCTGTCAGACTGACCCTTGGGCAGTGGAGACTGTGGGCTGCCTGGGAGCCACGCCACCCGGCCGGTGGAGCCTCTGGAAGGGGCCCTGTCAGATTGACCCTTGGGCAGTGGAGGCTGTGGGCTGCCTGGGAGCCACGCCACCCGGCCGGTGGAGCCTCTGGAAGGGGCCCTGTCAGACTGACCCTTGGGCAGTGGAGGCTGTGGGCTGCCTGGGAGCCACGCCACCCGGCCGGGTGACCCTGCACCGGTGAGGTGGGGCCTCTGGAAGGGGCCCTGTCAGACTGACCCTTGGGCAGTGGAGACTGTGGGCTGCCTGGGAGCCACGCCACCCGGCCGGTGGAGCCTCTGGAAGGGGCCCTGTCAGACTGACCCTTGGGCAGTGGGCGAGGACAGGCAGGGAGTCCGCGGAAGTTGGGGGGTGGTTGCGGGGGGTGATCAGACACTTGGAGAAAATGGGTAAGAAGAAGCCTTAGAGGCGGACTAGCACCCAGACCCTGTGAGGGGAGGTGGTCAGCCGGAAGCCATGCGGCACTGAGGCCTCCCTCTCTCAGCCCCTCTCTGGCCCGGAGCCTCCTGCACGGCTTGGCACACAGCCTGCCTCACCACCGGCTCCAGGGGGACCCCTCACTCACTCCCAGCCAGTCCGCAGGTGGATGATGCTGTCCCTCGTGGGAAACCATATCACCCCTTACACAGGGCCCACAAGGACGGGAATCCCCCGTGCCCGCTGGAGCCCGCAACACACAGGAAGTCCCCAGAGGCTGGGCCGCTGCTCCCTGCCTGGGGTGTGACCTCCACGCCCGAGAGCCCTACCCCCGGGCCTTCTCACTCCCCAACCTACCCCAGAGTCCAGCCTCTGGCCTGCTGTGCTGTGCATCCCTGGGCACCTGTCTTTCCCTCTCTGAACTTTCACTTCCTCATCTGCCAAATGGGTTAAAAGCCTGCCGTCAAGTGAAGTCATGGGTGCAAATATGCTTTCTCCGCTGCAAAGCTCTGCAGAGACCAGAGGGCTGGTTGTAGCACTGACAGCAACAGCCACCATTAGGAGCTGGAGCTACTGTGGCCAACAACCGCAGGCTCAAGAAGCACATTCAGAAGTCGTCACAGTCGGTCCTGGGCCCCCCTGGCCTCCTGATTTGGGGTCTCTCTGTCACCCCCTCGAACACATCAGCTTCCTCCCTCCCCGTCCTGCGCTAGCAAGGGCCTCGTGGGGGTATAAGGAGCAGCTCTGCCAGGAGGCGCCATGGGGGGGCTTCCCACAGCAGGGGCTCATGGGGGCCAGGGCGGGGCCAGGCCGGGTCCCAGCAGCCCTCTCCCCGTCTCTGGCCCCCAGGCCTGCGGGGACTGATGATCGCGGTGATGATGGCCGCACTCATGTCGTCGCTGACCTCCATCTTTAACAGCAGCAGCACCCTCTTCACCATGGACATCTGGAGGCGGGTGCGGCCTCGTGCGGGCGAGCGGGAGCTGCTGCTGGTGGGACGGTATGGTGGCCGGGCGCGGGCACGGCTGGGAAGTGGGCACCCCCGGCCGCAGGCCGGCCCGGGCGGCCCCCGTGGAGGCGGGCTGCAGGAGAGGAATAGGAGTTTGCCGGCTGGAGAAAGGAGGATGCCAGGAAGGAGGGGGAGGCCAGAGTCTCCTGTCCAGCCCACCTCCCGACTGCTCTCCGGCCACCCCTCCAACAGTCCCAGCCCTCGGAGCCCATGAGGGACCCCGAGCAGCATCTCCCAAGGAGGGCTCCCTCCCCCCCAACTGCCCCAGAGACCTTTCCGACTTCCCCAAGTCTGAGCCCTGAGGCCGAACGCAGGAATGACCATGCTCAGGCCAAAGCTGACCATCCGGCCCCGGTGCCCCTGGCTCCTGGCCCCACGGACCTTCCGCCCATTTCCTGTGAGCTCTGCTGGTCTCTCCTTATCACCTTGATGACCCACCCCCAGAGCCCCCTCTGCAGCCCTTCCTGACACTGCTGACCGAGGAATGAGTCCCTGTCCCCTCAGTGCCTTCCTCGGGGGACTCTAGCCAGGCTGCAGCGAGCACCTGGGCCCCTTCACAGATCCGAGGTGTCTCCCCTGTGCCTCTCTCCACGGGGGGGCAGTCAGTGGCTGTGCCCGCCCGGCCCTCTGTCCTCATGCCCGGAGTCCTTGGGGGTGAACCCAACAGTGTGTGTGTGTCTGACGTTTGGGTCCTCTCCTGGGACACCCTCCCCCACCCAGTCTCCCACTGAACCGTATGGCTCCTACCCTGCTGGGTGAGGGGCCGGACCCCGGTGCACCCTCTGCCCAGGAGCCCATGGTGCCCATGGGCAGGGCGGGGACTCCCCCCACCCCCAGCTCCCAGGCAGCTGTCCCGGTGACGGTGACGCAAAGCCAGCTTCTGTCAGAAGGGCCCTGTTGGGACACGCCAGACAGCAGGCAGGCGTGAGCTCATCTGCAGGCCTGTAGCCTCCAAAACAAGGAGCCTCTCCCTCCTGCTCGCAGGTGCTTCCGTGCGGGCACCGCCCCCGAGCACCGCCCCCCACCCCAGCCTTCCTTGCTGGTCCTGGAGTCCAGGATGCACAGACTTCTTTCTCGGCCTTTCCACGCTCGGCCACCCTGGCAACGGGGACCTGCACGCCTCCCCAGAGCCCTCTCTGGCTTAGGAGGCCGGTGGCCGCCGTGTCTGCCCTGTGACCCCTGTGGCCCCTGCCCACGAATTTCCAGCCTTCCGAGAAGCAGGCTTCTCTCCTGCTCTGAACCCAGAGTCCTGAGCCGGTGCCCCTCTATGCCAGCTCGTCCCCAGCCTCGCCACCATGCCCTTGACCCTCCTTCCCACCCCTGCTACCGAGGCGAGCCCCACCCGCCCCTCCTCGGGCTCTGCCAGCCTCCTCCTGGCACGAGGTGGCCCCTCTCGGGGCCCCAGCTCTCTCAGCTGCAGCCAGCCTGGTGCAGTGCAAGGGCCCAGAGCCAGCGTGCACCTCTACCACGCCTCCCTCCTGAGGCACTGGGGGGACCCCCCCCCCCCGCCCAAACACCTCCAGGCTCCTGCTCCAAACAGCATTGCTCAAGCTGTGTCCTAGGCCATGTGAGGTCTCGGATCCAGGGAGCCTCGGTCTAAGGAGACGGGCTCGTACTGGGGCAGCAGAGAGCTCCCAGGAGCCTGGGGAGGAGGCCCTGCGGGACAGGGACCGGCAGGGGCATGCTGGCACCCCCATGGTCTTATTGGGTTGGGGTAGTGGCCAGAGGAGAGGTCACAGGCCTGGGGGTGCCGGCCCCAGGCCTGCTTCCGTCTTCTGCTCATTTGTCTCCCTCCCCTGCTCCCCTTTCTGTCCCCTCTCCTCTTTATCTTTGCCAACAGTACCCGAGGCCTCCCTGGACCCTTCCTTGAGCTGGGGGTCCAGAGAGATCTCAGAGGACCGCCACCCCAGTCTCAGGCCTTGAGGGCTCCCAACAAGCACAGCTGTAGCTAGGAGCCCCAGAGAGGACCAGTCATCCTGTAGCAATGTGGGGGGGGCAGGGGCGGTTAGGCATCCTGAGCTGGGGGGGGGCAGGGGCGGGAAGGCATCCTGAGCTGGGGGTCAGAAGGGACCTTAGAGGGCGCTGGGGCCAGGGCCTCACTCCAGGCGGGGCTGCAGAGACCCCAGGTGTCCTTGTGTCCCGTGCCCCCCCAACCTCCCACCCCCCACACGGAGAGGCTGAGTCTGAGGTCAGACTTCAGGAGCCCCTGTGATGGGGGCGGGGCTGCAGAGACCCCAGGTGTCGTGTGTGTCCCGAGTCCCCCCCCCAGTCCCCCCCCAGCACTGAGAGGCTGAGTCTGAGGTTGGACTTCAGGAGCCCCTGTGAGGGGGGCGGGGCTGCGGAGACCCCTGGTGTTCTTGTGTCCCGTGTCCCCCCTGCCCCCCCTGCCCCCCCCCCGCACGGAGAGGCTGAGTCTGAGGTTGGACTTCAGGAGCCCCTGTGAGGGGGGTGGGGCTGCAGAGACCCCAGGTGTCCTTGTGTCCCGTGTCCCCCCTGCCCCCCCTGCCCCCCAGTCCCCCCCCCCCCCGCACGGAGAGGCTGAGTCTGAGGTTGGACTTCAGGAGCCCCTGTGATGGGGGCGGGGCTGCAGGGGTGTTAATGGAGCCTGCCTGTGCCTTTGAAGAGGGCAGTGCCCGTGCCTGCCAGGCTAAGGGTTAATTAGTCTTAATCAAGGTGGCACCTCCTTCCTCCACCCTCTCCCTGAGGCCTGAAAAGCAAACAAGGAGGCAGGCAGGGCAGGCGGGAGGACCCCCCCCGCTGCGTCACACAGCCTTGTTCACCCCTGCTGTTCTGTTCAGGGTTCCAGGGGGTCTCACCCACCACCCCCTTTATTCTATTTATTTATTTATTTTGTGGCAGAGACAGAGAGAGTCAGAGAGAGGGACAAATAGGGACAGACAGACAGGAAGGGAAAGAGATGAGAAGCATCAATTCTTCATTGCAGCTCCTTAGTTCATTGATTGATTTCTCGTATGTGCCTTCATGGGGGGCTTGGGAGGGGAGCTACAGCAGACAGAGTGACCCCTTGCTCGAGCCAGTGACCTTGGACTCAAGCTGGTGAGCTTTGCTCAAACCAGATGAGCCTGCGACCTCAGATGAACCTGGGTCTTCCGCATCCCAGCCCGACTCCTTTTTTTTTTTTTTAACATAGAGAGTCAGAGAGAGGAATAGATAGGGACAGACAGACAGGAATGGAGAGAGATGAGAAGCATCAGTCATTAGTTTTTTGTTGCGACACCTTAGTTGTTCATTGATTGCTTTCTCACGGGCCTTGACCACGGGCCTTCAGCAGACCGAGTAACCCCTTGCTCGAGCCAGCAACCCTGGATCCAAGCTGGTGAGCTTTTTTAAATTTTTTATTTTTTTTATTTATTCATTTTAGAGAGGAGAGAGGAGAGAGAGACAGGGGGGAGGAGCTGGAAGGATCAACTCCCATATGTGCCCTGACCAGGCAAGCCCAGGGTTTTCGAGCCGGCGACCTCAGCATTTCCAGGTCGACACCCCATCCACTGCACCACCACGGGCCAGGCCAAGCTGGTGAGCTTTGCACAGCCAGATAAACCCGCATTCAAGCTGGCGACCTCGGGGTCTCGAACCTGGGTCCTTCCACATCCCAGTCTGACGCTCTATTCACTGCGCCACTGCCTGGTCAGGCCCAGCCCGACTTTTTTTTTTTTTTTTTTTTTTTTAATTAATTTATTTATTTTTTACAGAGACAGAGAGAGAGTCAGAGAAAGGGATAGACAGGGTCAGACAGACAGGAACAGAGAGAGATGAGAAGCATCAATCATTAGTTTTTCATTGCGCTTGCAACACCTTAGTTGTTCATTGATTGCTTTCTCATATGTGCCTTGACCACGGGCCTTCAGCAGACCGAGTAACCCCTTGCTGGAGCCAGCGACCTTGGGTTCAAGTTGGTGGGCTTTTCCTTAAACCAGATGAGCCTGACCTCAAGCTGGCGACCTCGGGGTCTCGAACCCGGGTCCTCTGCTTCCCAGTCCAACACTCTATCCACTGCGCCACCGCCTGGTCAGGCCCAGCCGGACTCTTTATCCACTGCGCTGCTGCCTGGTCAGGCAACCCACCACCAATTTTAGGAACGAGGGCTCCTTCATCCCCAGGGCCTTCTCCTTCTGGAAACCCTCCTGGATTGATGCTTCCTCTGGGCTCCCTAAGCCCAGCCCTGAGCACAGGGTGACAGGCTCATCTACTTTCTTTGCTCAACTCTTGAGTCTTGGGCAGTGACCAAGGCCCCTCTCAGCACCAGGTCTGTGCTCCTAGCACAGTGCCCGGTCCTCAGGTAGGCTCTGGTTGCATAGTTTGTTGAATGAACAGGTGGACCATGTCTCTGCTGTGGAGGGGTCCTCACTTAGAGGGGGATGCAGGCAGGAGCTGAAAGGCATCAAAGCAGGATGGGGGTAGAAGGGGCTCACTCTGGCTGATGGAGTTCTCATGGGCAGGGTTTGGGGCAGGCAGGACTGGCCATGACCCTGGAGGAGTGGACCATGGGGCCAGCAGGGCACAGATGCTAGTGTCAGTGAGCCGGGTCCATGGGGGAGGGTGAAGGAAAGGCCCTGCCTGCCCGCAGGCTGGTCATCGTGGTGCTCATCGGCGTGAGTGTGGCCTGGATCCCCGTCCTGCAAGGCTCCAACAGCGGGCAGCTCTTCATCTACATGCAGTCGGTGACTAGCTCCCTGGCCCCCCCGGTGACGGCGGTCTTCGTCCTGGGCGTCTTCTGGCGGCGTGCCAACGAGCAGGTGGGGTGCGGAGGAGAGCTGGGGGGGCAGGCTCCTCGGCCCCCTCCCTGGGCTGGGGGGCAGCCCGTTTGGCTCTCCCTGCTGCCTGAGGCTGGCCCCAGCTGCCCCTGCTCCCTCCTCTCCCCAGGGGGCCTTCTGGGGCCTGATGGCGGGGCTGGCGGTGGGCGCCACAAGGCTGGTCCTGGAGTTCCTGTACCCGGCCCCACCCTGTGGTGACGTGGACACCCGGCCGGCCATCCTCAGCGGCATCCACTACCTGCACTTTGCTGTGGCCCTCTTCGTCTTCAGCGGGGCAGGCGTGGTGGCTGGGAGCCTGCTGACGCCGCCGCCCCAGGGGACGCAGGTAAGCCCTGGCCGAGCCCTGGGCACCTGACCCCTGACCCTCTCTGACTCAAGGATTCTCTAGCTCTGGGCCTCTCCCCCCCCGCCCCCATCTAGCCCTGGGCCCCGGGGGCCTTTCTGAGCTGTCTGCCCGCTTTCCTCACTGACCCCGGATTCTGTCTGGGTCCACTGAGTCCACCCCACCCCCACCCCTGTCCCGCCACACCCTGCAGATCCAGAACCTTACCTGGTGGACTCTAGCTCAGGACCTGCCCCTGGGAGCCAAAACAGGTATGCAGGTGA